>NW_024349800.1:29940561-30540561 GCF_902729225.1 Pteropus medius
CTGGAGAGTTATCAATCACAAATTGATGAGAGAGAGAAAGAGAGAGAGGGAGGGAGGGAGGGAGACAGGGAGGGAGGGAGGGAAAGAAGCTGCAAGTGAGCTTCTATGGAGAGTGTAATGCTGGGAACAGGAGTCTGGGTAGCAGATTTTCACTTCCTAAAAGTATTTCCTCTTCTGGAAAAATAGACTTAATAAAGCTGTGCCATGGAGACCCAAATCCAGCTGCTCAGAGGGTACATTAGTGAATCGTAGATATGACTGATTGAGAAAGTGAAGTGCTATACACCGTTATTATTCTTTCCAAGTCAGTAAAATAAATAGTTCTATTAGTGCTATTGAAACTGTACATTTATCTAATTAGAATGACTCAGGTCCTTTGCTTTTCACATAAAAAAAAAATACCTCTATAAATTAATGTCAAAATAGATATCTCATTAATAGATCTAGAAAAACATATCAGAATGATACTGCATTAATTCATAATCATGACTAAAATTCACTGCAAATCACTGATTGACTTATGAATGAAAAAATGTACTTAGAAGTAAAAAACATGAGAATATAATATGGTATGCCTATCTTACAACAATGAAAATATGTTGGGATAAAGCTAGTTTCAAATATCTTTCTAGAACTTGTTTGCCAATGTCAAAAAGCACAGAGCTGACATTCCCCAGCAACAGTGCCTGTGAAGTGGCATGACTTCATGGCAGTTAACCTATCTCTATGGCTGCACCCACTTGCTCTGCCACTCTTCCCAAATTTCTTTCCTTCTAAGGTTCTAAAATAGGCTATTTACTCCAACATGTATTATGTAGTCTATCTAAAATGTTATTCACTCCTGGCTCTCTCTACATCAGTCTCTTTCTCCAATGTTCCAGGAAAAGTCAAGTAAAATTATTTTGAGCACTCACTAGGTGCAGGGAGGTTATAAGTGAGTGCAGGTATAAAGTTAGTTACGGAACCTGCTTCTAAGGCACTTATAATCCAGTGAGAAAGACAGGCATGTAAATAACTGCATAAGATAGGGTAGGTTATGCTGCAGGAAACAAGAACCCCACAGTCTCAGTAGCTTATTCCTTCTTCATGTTACATGGCTGTTGTGATTCTGCAGAGGGGCTTTCTCAGGGACCGAGGCTGGCAGAGTGGTTACTATCTTGAATGTGCCAAAGGAAAACAAACATGGTGAAGTATGCACTGGCTTCTGAAGCTTAAGCAACACATGCTACTTCTAGTACTCATATTTCATTGGCTAATGCAAATCACAGGGCCGCATCTAACTGTAAGTGGGTGGTGACATGCAATCCCACCATGTGCCAGGAAGGAGAGAGCATTAGAATATCTGCAGATAACCTTAATGGCAACACAAGACCCAATTACCGTATAATAAAAGGAAATGACAAGAACCAATTACCATATAATAAAAGGAACAATAATCAAAGTGCCAATGGTGCTGCAGAATAAAAAGATGATTAAATGTGACTGAGACACAGGGGTCTTCAAGACCAGTGGCACCTGAGCTGGACCTAGAAGGGTTATACTAGGTGAGGGTTGTGGGGTAGGAAGACAGTCTAGGCTGAGGAACAAGGTAAGCAAAGGTGCTGAGGCATGTACCTGCAGGGGGTGTCCAGAGTGTCCAGGAGCTATGCAGAAAGTCCAGAAGGAATACAGGACAAAGAGGAAGCCGAATGGTCAAAATCATGCTGGGCATAAACACTACACTGACAAATTTCAATTTAGAAAGCAGGAGGCCACTAAAAATATGTTTTGTGTATAAATAACAACATTTAAGCAATTCAATAATTTTTTGAGTGATGTTATCTATATTTAAGCCTCACATCAATTCTTACAAGGTGCAGTGTTGATATATCCACTATATGAAGAAATGGAGGCCTAGATCACAGCACAGAGAGAGAGAGGACTTAAATTCAAATCTCATGCTATATTCACTAAGTCACATTACCAAACACGACTCAAACTCATGCATTCATTCATTCATTCACTCATTCAACAAATATTTCCTGAATGCTACTGTGGTAGGTGCTGGGGATATACTGATGAATAATATAGTCTGTAATCTAATGTGATTTCAAGTATCCTTAAGGCAACAGACAAGCATAAAAATACAATGAGTTTGGGGATGCATGTATCAAAGAATAAGCACAGGAAAGTGGAGAAGCAAGAGAGGGGACGCTGGGACCTTTCAGAAAGCTACTGGGAAATGCGAAGTTGCTGTTTGACAGGCACCAATTTCCAGTTATGCCAGATAAATAAGTTCTTAGAGATGATCTGCTGTACAACATCATGCCTATAGTTACCTGTACACTGTATTATACACTTGTGAACAGAGTAGATCTCATGTTCAGTGTTCTTACTACAATTTTTAAAAAAGAAAAGAAAGCTATTAGGAAGCCACTGAATCAGAGCAGTGTTAGAAGGGATGCAAAGGAGGAGATGGATAGGGAGGTTGACCAAGGAGATGGGACCAGCCAACTAACAGGATAGTGAGAGGAGTAGATGGGGCAGGGGACTGCTTCCAGGGTGGGACTGAGAAGGAATGAAGGGAGGGAAACCAGCGGGGAGAGGAGATGAACTGCAGGCTCAGTGAGGGCGGAGACTATGCCTCTTGTGTTCACGGTGCCTGAAACACAGGACGGTCTAATGAATACTTCCATTTTGGATACACTGAGTTTTCGGCAGCTTCAGATGTCGAGTGGTGGGTTGGAAATTTTGGTCTGGTACCCTGGAGGGAGGACAGGCTGAAGACATGGATTTGGAAGTTTCACAATTAAGATCACCTCAGTGCCAAAGTCAAACGGTAAGTTTTCATTCTCATCAGCCTCACCTTCCTGGGTTTAGTACTCGCAGAGACCTCGACCTTCCTGAGTTTGCTTCTCTCCTTTGTGGTCATCTCCAAAATATCCTCTTCAGTTATTCCATATCAAATATTCTTCTCCTGATTGTAGAAGACCCTAGGGTGCTGTTTTTTTCCACCCACACACTGACGCATTCTGGTTCCAGAGCAGGTTCTTCCTCATTAAGCCAAGATATTTCTACCTCATGTAATAAAGAAAACTAAAATAAACTATATGTATTTAGTACTTCTTTTGGGAACAGACATCAGATGCTTATATACCTAAATAAACTCACAGAGATCAAGCTCTAATGTACATAAAAAAGATTATGCAGAATTAGTATAAATAATTTTAAATATTTGACATTATTTTAATTTCACCATCAAAGAATACGATCAGATTTCAAATTCTAAAGTGTACAGTTTGGAAATAATCATTTCTTGGGATGTGGCAAAGCACTGCCACTTACTTGTGGTAGGGAAGGCTGTGGGCGGAGAGGTGTGGACTGGCCTGGGATTTCACTGAGAAGTGCCAGAACCTGTGTAGACATGGCTGCAGAGGCTTGCAGGGGACAGGCAGGCAGGCAAAGAAGAGAAAATCCAGGTTCCCTGGGAGCTGTGGTCTGGTAGGTGGGAAAACATGAATGGCCAGGCATGATGCTGCAGAATCAGGGCAGACAGACAGGGCTGAGGAAGAATGAGCTGTGCTTAGCAAGGCCCCAGGCACTAGATGAGGCACAGGAGCAAGGCTCTGGCATTGCAGATGGTAACTAATAAGAGCGTGACAAAACTCCAAGTCTCCAGAGACCCTGGGAAGCATTAAGGGAAATTAAAATGGAATGCACAATAGCAACCTCAATCCACATGCACAGAAGTAGAGAATAATGGATGAGCCCATAGGCAAGGGGTTCAGGAAGGGGCTAGAACTAGCTGCATTCGGTTTGTCTCAGGAGCTAAGCCAGAACATCCTCTCTGCAGTTAGAAGATGCAATGGACTTAGATATGGGCTGTGACATGGGTACTGTAAAGGCAGGGGGAAAGAAGGGCTGACAGGAACTTACAGGAGGATGGTTTTAGATGACTGAACCAAAGTTAACTCAATTTAGAACTGAACTCAAGATATTCTTTTAAAATTAAATCTAAAAATTAATGTTAATGGCAAAGATCACTCATTTATTACACATAGAATTTTCATGATATATAAAGTCTAATATTGGGCCATGTTTCTTATTCACTGCATTTCTCCAAAAAGTGCATTCTCTTTCATGATTCCATTTGCAGAAAAAGTAAGAGTCCTACATAATTATCAAACAAATTTTTTTTTCACTCACTTGGGTTTTATCTGAATTGCTAATTTAAATAGGGAAAAAAGCCTATTTTTTTCTCATCTCAGTAGTGTCCAGGGAATAGATGAATATCCCTTAAAGAATGAATGAACAGACCTATCAGAAAAACCAAAAAGCTCTCAAAAGCTATAAAATTTCAGAGCTACCTAAATATTAAATCCTGGCAGACAAAAATAATTGAAAATATAGGAACATATTACCCTTAAAATGGCTTCTGAAAATTATATCAAAAACAAGTGGAAAGGAAGTAACAAAGAGCAGAAATCAATGAAATAGAAAAATGAAAAATGACATAGAAAATTAACAGGCCAAGAGCTGGTTCTTTAAAAGATTAATAAAAATGATAAGCCACCAGAAATACTGGCTTGAAAGAACAGAAATTATCAATATCAAAAAAAGAATATCACTACAGATCTTATAGACAAAAAAGAATAAAAGGAAATATGAAAAACAATATTATAACAATAAATTCACTAACTTAGATGAAATGGATGAATTGCTTGAAAAACATAAATTACCATAATTCTGAGAGAGGAGAGGGAGAGGTAGACAGATAGACAGAGAGACATCTGGATAGCCTTATTTATACTAAATTGAATTCATAATCAAAAACTTTCCTACAAAGAAAACTCGAAGCCCAGATGGTTTCATTGGTGAACTGCAACCAAAACTGACCAATTCAATGCAATCTTAATTAAACTCCCAACAGGCTATTTTATAGAATGAACAAGCTAATTCAAACTTTTATCTGGAAATGTAATGATACTAGAATAGCCAAAACAATCTTGAAATAATGTCAATCTTACACATGACTATTCATATCGCTAAAGGTGAAAGAGGGTTAGAGAGAAGTCTTCATGCCAGACCATATTAATTCTCTCTTCTTTGAACTCCTTCTGTTCTGATTGTTCTACACTAGCCCCTTATTTCTCAAAGTGTGGTCCTCAGACCAACAGTATTCAAAAGCCCCACCTCAGAACTACAAGATCAGAGCTACCTTTTAAAGATTCCCCCTATAATGCAGAAATAAATAGATACATACATATAAAATAAAATAAAAACATCTCCCTTGTGACTCGAGCTTCAGAGTGAGAAGCATTACAAGCAAGAAGCACTGGTCTGAATCACTTACTCCTGCCCTTAATTGTTATGGCCTGGCAGTGCTCTAAAATGGTTTGTTCTACATGTTCACCTCATGTAACCACAACAGAACCGAAATTTTCTTCTAAGTTAAAATCTTAGTGTTGATCCCTAAAACTTTTACTGGATGCCTAGTATGCTTAAATCCCTGTTACACTAAGTCATTTGGTGCTAAGCCAATGGTGGCCGCTATAATGTGTATGTGCACATGTTTAATATAGTCCATTTTTATTATAAAATGATTAAATCTTCCTTTAAAATAGTGAATACTTCAAGTATATTTAAAATAGGATTTGATTTACACAAAAAGTTACCTAAATCAAAACAAAACCCTCAATTTAGTCAAATGCTCTCTAAAAAAGGCACAAATTACATAAATGTGAATGCCACCTCAAGTGAGAATATTTTATTTCTCCTTTAAGAAATAGATTCTCTAAAGAAATAGGTCATTTAGCTTCTTTACGCTCCTATTGTGTTATTCTGAGTATAATAAGTAAAGACTGAATAGAATAGGGAAATTCAGAAGGAGATAGTTTCCCTCTCATCAGTCAATTTTAGAATCCATTAATCAGACTGATTCCCAAAGGGATTTCTTTTGGTTAAAATTAGAGATGTAGAGATGTCATACACAGATATATGATACACTAGAAATTTTATTTATACAGTAGATGAGCTTGTATCATTCTTGCCTTTTCTTTTTTAGAATCTTTTGAAATCTTTTTCTCCTTAAATTTTCTCACATAAAAGATTATAGTTTTATGTATATAATTTACATAGTATTAAATTTTTAATAAATTTACATAACAAGAGTATCTCATCTAGATTTTGGAGCTAGCTTTTTAATGCTAACAATTGTAACCCACTGATAAGTATGTCCATGAAACAGAAATTATGTAAATTCCACACACAAAAAAATCATCTTCTTCTGAAGCCAAATGAGCAACATTCATCTTCCCACTCCCATTCCCTCTCTCACTCCAGGAAATACGAGGTAAATATGTGTTGGATGAGATTCAGGATACTAATCTTGTACCTACCTGCAGGAGGCTTACAACCTGGTTGAAGGAGGAAAACCAACCCAGAGAAATACATGGCAAACAATGTCAAATAGTAGAATGACACGGTAAACTTCCAGGGTAAAGGCTATAAATGAGGCAGGGGTTTAAAGGGGAGCAGGTCTGTGGGAGCTTGTGTGGTCAAAGAAGAATTAAACGAATCAGCATCCTGAAATGTTTAGTTGCTGTCTTACCAACAGGACCAGTCCTGGTGCCAGAACCTATCGAAGCTATAAATTCATCTCCAGTGACCCTCCTCCAGGCATTTACTAAACATGACAAATATGACACTTGTCATGTAAGAATGCTTAGAACCTTTTTACTTTAAAGTTAATCCCTGAGCTCACTAAGCACTTCTAGATGACCTAGACTGTACTGCACTCAAAAAAAAGAGGCATTATGCTGGGGCTGTTAGACACTAAGAAGCTTTTATAAGGAAAACATTAAGCAAACAGAATCCCTAATGAGGCATCTGGACCTATCAATTGAAGGAACTCAGAGGGGCATAATGGGAGGGCCGGAAGTTAGGGGAACTGAGTTGACTCTTGCCCTCCTCCCATTCCTCAAGCACACACTCCCAGATGTTTCTGCCAGAGAAGAGGACTGAGAACTGATGTCTTAATAATGAAACCACATGGTCAACAAGTTGTCAAATTAAGACTTTAGCTATGAAAAATTTGTATGAAATAGGATAATGATCTTCAGGCACAGAGAAAGAGGGGATAGATGCCATAATGCTGAACTGGTGTCTTTAATGTCTTTAAATGATCTATAGTAACAGGGTTTGAGTGGAGACGACTGGGCAGCACAGTGTAATTGCACAATGTGGAAGCAGAAAGGCTTCAGCTCCCCCACTGTGTGACCAAACTATAGTGCATGCTAGGTAACCTATCCTAGCCTTTTCATTTCTTTATCTGTGAAATGTAGGCACTACCAGGACTTTCTTCTTAGGGATGGGGGTTTATATATGATATATGGAATGTACTCAGTGCACTGCTGGGAAAGTAGAAAAAGCTCAGTAAGGGCCGGCATTTTTCATGTTTACTAGACCAGGAGAATCAAGGGGCTGACCAAAGAGCCACTTAGAGGAAACCAATGACGAGGACTGCTCCATTGACTGTAACGTAGTCTTTTCTCTCAGTGGAGAGGCAGAACTGTGTTCTGGGGTGGGAGGGTGTCGAGGGAGCAGAGAAGGGATAAGAACCAGACTTAGGCTGGCTATCAAGTCTGTATTCTAGGTAGCATAATAAGGGGAAGGGGCAGAGGTCCCACCACTGAAGCTGAGCCAATTCCTCTCAAAAGTGTCTCCCTGGAAGTCTATACCTATGCAGTTACCCAGTCACATCTGTCTCCAATGAAAGCTGGAAAATGCCATTTTTTTAGAGACACATTGCTTCCCTGAAAAAAAATTGGGATTCTGTTGCTAAGGAAAGGGAGGATAGATAGTTGGTAGACAAATAGCAGTCTCTTCCACAGTCCTCAAAATAATAGACTGTGTTGGATGTGTCTGAGGAAGTTCAACAGGACTTAGTGTTCGTAGTAATCATTTATCTCCCTTGAACTGCACAGAAAAAATAAATTTACTTAGATACGCTTTCATAATGGAAATGTTCTTTGAAATGAGGATTGTCGAAAGTAATTTTTATTTTATGCTGGGACCAAAAATCAATTTATAAATATTTACCTTGTGCTTTTTCAAGAAAACAAGGTTAACCTATGTTTTGTTACTGATCTTATGACTTGGTTCTCCTCTCCTCTCCTGCCCCTGAAGTGTTTAAAGATAAAAAAATTTAAATCAGCATTTAAAAAAACCCAGATGCCATACTTTAAATATCGTTTATATCTTGAGTGATTTTTTTCCTGTTTATAACTCCTACAATTTACTTCAGTTGTCTAGCAACAACAACAAAAAATAACTTTCCAATAATCTCTGTGTCCTAATAACATATCTTTTAAAAATACTCTAAATTTTGATCTCTTTAAAGTATAAACTCCTTGTGAACAATGTCTTATATTTCTATAACATCTATATTTCTATTTTATTCCAAAGTACTCATAGACTATTAGGTATAAATAATATTGCAATAAATATTTGAAATATTCTTTCTTTTCCAGATTCTTTTAACAGTAATTTTTTTTAAAAAAATTGAACTATAATTTACATAAAAGAAAATTCACCCTTTCTAATGTATAGTCCTGTAATCATGTAACCACCACCATGCAATCGAGGTATACAACAGCTCTATCACCCTTCACAGTTCTATCTGTGCCCCCTTTTAGTCAACCTCTCCCCTTGTATTTGGCAATTACAAATATAATTATTATAAACATTGTGGGTAGTTTTTCTTATGTGAACATAAGTTTTCATTTCACTTACATAAATATCTAGGAGTAGGACTGTTGGGTCACCAGGTAATTACCCAAAGCCCCAAATCAATAGTTAGCTTAGATATCAAGTTTTATTAAGCATTTTGACAGTGATCCCCAAAGACCTGCATAATAACTAACCAAAAAGAGGAATTGGCACCAATACTCTAAGAGACAGCCCAAGGGATATTAATAAAGTAGGCTAGAAGTGAAGAGACAAATGTATCAAGATCCCTATATCACTGCGCCCAACATCACAGAAATAAGAGGAAATATTAGATGTTGAAAAGATTCAGGAAATAAATGGTTTTCAGATTAATGTTTTTCCATTGCTGCTGAAACTTATACTTCCTTCTATTACTACTCCTACAAATCACATTTTTGAATTTTAA
Source organism: Pteropus medius (assembly GCF_902729225.1). NCBI lineage: Eukaryota > Metazoa > Chordata > Mammalia > Chiroptera > Pteropodidae > Pteropus > Pteropus medius. Next base: position 29,949,716 of record NW_024349800.1, read on the forward strand.
GAAGATTGTTTAAGAGAATGGGGATGACTTTGGGAGGTCCTGGTGCATTCTGAAGTCTGTGTATGTGGAAGGTTCTAAAGAAGAGCTCACTGTAACAAATGCTATAGTAAAGTTTAAAGAGATCTGTGGGGTTTTCTGACTCGAACAAGACATATTACTCCTTCACAGAATCAGAGCTAAAAGGAAACTCAAATATAATTTCACTCCACATTCTCAATTCACAGATTAAAGGAAAGCAAATTTAGAGAGGAGAAATGACTTGCTTGAGGGCACAAACTACTTCACGGTAGAATTCAGAACTGGACTTCACAAGGAGAAAGCAAATACAGGGATGAATATTATTGAATCTCTAATATAATTGTGTTATATAATTCTTCAATTCTTATTGGCTCCAGCGCACGAGCTAACATCACATGTAATGTTTGCTTTACCAGGGACATAAATGGAGAGGAACAAAAAGGGTATCTGTGTAGCTTTTTATTCGTTTAAGGCAAATAGTTTATTACAGTATCTCAGCAATTCTTCCTTCTAATTATATAATGCACCAAGTGAAACTAGATGTGGGGACAAACTGATCAACTGCAGGGTTCATATTGTAGAACTCTACCAATGATGAATACTCTTGTATCACAGGTACAAAAAGGGAGGGAGCACTGCTGGATTTCTTCGATTTTGAAGGTACACAGATTTCAGTTAAAAAAAAAAAAAATTAGGACTCATTCTCATCTTGATGAAATCCCTACTTGGACAGAATGTAAGTACCTCTCCAATAAACTATCTTGAAAAGGGACAAGAAAAAGACTCACTTGAACGAGCACGCCAATAGGACTATAGGTGAGACTATAACTTCTTGTCTTCGTCTGCTCAAGTTGCTATAACAGAATAGCATAGACTGGGAAGCTCATAAACAACAATAATTTATTTCTCACAGTTCTGGAGGTTGGGAAGTCAAGATTGGGCAATAGCAAATTCAGTATCTGCAAAGGCTCATTTCCTGGTTCAGTATCTTGAGAAGAATCCCAAATAATGTATAAGTCACCTACAAAGTTTTCATTATTTAAAAATAATATGATACAAATGTGTATATAGCTTTGCAAAAATGAGGTAAACACATACACACACATACACATCCTGAAGCTTTTTTTAACTTATGTACACAGAGCCAAAGAAATGAATTAATATTCGTAGCTATTCTGTGTTCTAAAGCTCTCATTGTACTTATTGATCTAATATCTAGGTAGAAGAAGCTCTGGTAATGAACAGCGTGTGTGTTAGAGTTAAGTAGATCTGGGTTCAAATTCCTTCTCTACTACTTACTAGTTACAGGCCAATGTCTCGACTGTTAGTTTGCTCATCTGTAAAATGGGAATACTATTAACTGCCCTTCAGGTTGTTGTTAGGATTGAATTAAATAAGAAATAGTCTGCAAAGAACTCAAGACAGTATCTGAAACATAATAGAAGAAAACCCAATGCAAAGACTAAGATATAATATTGGGCAGGCCGGTTACATTTAGCTCATGTCTATTTTGAAAGCACATTCCTTCTAAAGTTCACCATTACCACCAGCTAAAAATAAATTTTTTTGTTTTGTTTAAATAAGTGTCATCTAAAAGCTATTGAAATAATAGGAATCAGGCAGAAAGGGAACATATTACATATGAATGGAAAAAGATAACAGATGATAAATATAAGAAAGAGAATAGAGAGCAAAAAGATAGCAAACCTACCTAGTTTTGTTAAGAAATGTAGGTAAGTGGTAAAGGAGAGAGAAGAAAAAGCCAGCGTTGCTAACCACATTGTTATAGGTACTTAGCATTAAGTCTGTGCAACTCCAGCCAGCCAGAAATGACCATCATTTTCACTGGCTCCATGAAAAACAGAGACTAACAGAAATATATTAAAACTTCAGGAGAAATGAATTTTCAACTTCTGAAACAGATGTTTCAAAAAGTTAGGTCCTCTTTTAAAAAGCCGATTAATGTTCCTCCCACTTCGTAACCAAACGAAGACAGGAACAACACCTTGGGAATCCCCAATATCCTGGTTGATCCATCTACCTACCAGTCTGATACTCAACAAATTAATAAAATCAGCCAAATAACCAGATATCTTTGTGAAAAATTTTGTTTGATCATCTTACTAAATTCCAAGAACATTTGAACAAATTCCATTTAAACACACAAGCTACCTTGGACAGGTGAAGCAAACCTTCTCCTGTGAAACTTGAATCGAGGGACCTCAAGAAAGCCCCCAGGACAAAGAACATCTCCATACATATGACTCTAAGTTCCCCATCAGCAAGCTACTCCACTTTATTATTAAAGATTACATTCAATTCCATAAGCGTTCATTAGTTATTGAATGACTATTATCTACTATTTATAGATCAATTACTATGTACTATCTTATATATGATCTCTTTTAATCTTCAAGAACAATCCAGTGGGGTAAGTATCCTTATCCCACAAGCATACGGGTACTCAGAAAGGTTAAGGAACTTGCCTAAGGTCACACGGCCTGTACATGGCAGAGCCAAGATTCAGATTCAGATTCAGGCCTGTATAACTTCAAAGTCTTCACAATCCTCTGGTTTCCTTTTAAAATATAAATATTCTTGAAATTCTCATAAAAACCTGACATCTAGGTACAAATAAAATTCGTCTCTCTTACTGACAAGGCCCAGGCCATGGGAGAGCCAAGTTTTTATATGAAAGTCAGCTTATTGATGAGAAAATGAGAGCATTTGGTCAGTTTGAGCACTCCAGCACCTGAACTCTGTCCTCCAATGCCCCTTCCCCCCAGTCCACCATCCCTGACCTCTTGGAACCCTGCTGAGTCTCCCTAGGTGCTGCCTGCCTTAGAGACAAGGTAAAATCTTACCAAAGGCATTTTATCTTATAAGAGGAACTTGTCTTCTCCTGTCCCACCTCTACCTGCCCCACTGTGCCCCGACCCATAATCAAAGTCAGATCCCAGTTGCCCTGGGGGCCAAAGAAAAAGTCAAACCAGAGAGAAACTGGCTTACACACCAAAAAAAAAAAAAAAAAAAAAAAAGGCAATATTTTGCCAACTTATCAACTTCTATAAGTTTGGCCATTATAAACTTAGAGAACATGTGTGGGAAAGGAAGAACATAATTTTAACTTATGCTTTATAGATCAGCTGTCTAAAAGTGTTTCTGGATCCAATATGGAAGTTCAAGCAACTGGGAGTAACTCTAATTGTTTGCTCCATTTCTTCACTGAAATTTGGACTCAATGGTTACCTACACTATTTGCCAGAAACTCCTTAATATAATGGAGAGAAAGGAATCCCAGGACTGAGATGTGTGTTGTGAGTTTTATTTTGTGCAAACTGTCCCCTGAGAGGGCACAGCAGACTCTTCTTTCACCACACACACTATAGGGGCAGATAGGGACACAGTACAGCACCTGAGTGGGAGAGCCCAGTGTGGCTGGGCACTGCTCTGAGTTACGTGGTCTCTGGTTCTCCCAGAGATCAGATGAACATCCCAATACCTTCCCCCCACCCCCCGCCACCTACAGCATCTGGTATTCTCAGGTGGTCTCCCATCCAAGCAGTAACCAGGCCCGACCTTGCTTAGCTTCCGAGATCAAATGAGATCGGGCACGTTCAGGGTGGCACAGCTGTAGACTATCCCAATACCTTTCAATAAATTTCTTTTCTGCTTTTCCTACATAGAGTAGATTCTTTTTACTGCCAAGAACTGAGACCTCAGCCCAGGGCATTCTCTACTGCCCTAGGATGACTAAGACAAAAGCAGCTAAGGAGAGCTAGAAGAAGAGACTTAAAGAAGGACTAGCTCTCCTTAAGGACAGAGCAGACAGATTTTCTAAGGAAAGGAGACTCTCAAGGAAGAAGCAGAAGAGCCACAGGTCCAGCCATCTCATCCTCTCTATTGCCAAGCATGGGACATCTCAAATTGATTATACCAGAGAAAACAAAAAGCTCTCTACAATGAACACTCTCAGTTAACTCCTTTACTGAGGCACTCTGGACAGCCAGCCCACCCGTCACCCCTAACGACACCAGCACTCTGCCTGCTGCAGGAGCCCATCGGCTCTGCTCTTCTATTGGTGCTCCTAGTCAAAACCACTCGGCTTCTTCCTGGGAGCAACTGACTTATTTGGACTAATAGTTGTATAAGGCCAAAGCTCTTTTAATATTCATTATTGTTCTTTGTCACCTTCTGTAATAAGACAGAGGATTATTAACCAAGATTTTTGCTCTGCTTCTCCTGAGAGAAAAACAGTTAAAGCTGGAAACCAGGCTATACTTCCCACCACCCAGCAGGGAGTTCGTGAGTCAGGAGAGATTTGCAGGGAAGAGAAAATAAAGAAAGAAAAAGAAGATAGAGTAGAGAGAGGGAGGATGAGAGAGAGGGAGAGACAAAGAGGGAAGGAGACAAAGGGAGGGAGGAAAGGCGGGGAGGGAAGGGGAGGAAAAGGGAGAGAGGGAGAGGGAGAGGAGGGAGGGACAGAGGGGGAGAAAGAAAGAGAGAGAGAATGAATATAATAGGAATGAACATGAATGGTGAACAAAGAGGATCAAGTCTGGGGAAGAACTTGGGCAGATGGAAGAATGAACTAGAATTTTAGGATATTTTGCTCAATGACATGCTGTGTCAAACTGGGTGCAACCTCTTTAAGGAAAGCTATAAACAGGATTTATGTTATTCTGAAAGGCCTCCAGATTGGATTTGGTGTTGCAGGGGTGGTAGGAGGGAGGAAGTTTAGACAGGCAGAGTGTACAGGTAATTTTCAAGTCCAACAATTCTCAGTTTACACCTCCAATGGCTTCTTTTTACAAATGACACAATAATGTGCAACAATCCTATACAACAATTTAGTCATCTTAATTGTGATGGTGCAAAACACATAAATTGAGGTAAAATCAATACAAAATCATAGAAGATTAAAATTTCATAATACTTCATCCCTTTATGTTCTTAGTCTTTAAATTAAATTAAAATAACATTATATGGCATTTATGTCTCACTATGAGACACTTAAGAATAGAACTTGTCTTTGCAAACAAATTAAACTAACTTCTTCACCCAGCCCAACATCTGTGTGTTACCCCTGGTGCAGTGCTCTCTCAAAGATCGGTTCTCCTCCCGCCCATCACGTTAAATGTCGCCTTATTCTCTGGTCCTCATCTGGAACAAGCAAAGACCTTGTGGTAAGGGGTGCCAGGTCACACATGCCCTGTTCTTCATTCCTCACTTTTGGTTAGGAAAGCTACCACCATCTTTGATGGAAGGGAGAAAATAGAATTTTGTCTTTGAGATGCTAAGCCATCCTGTTGTCTTCCATTTGACTTGACAAATACTAGAGCTAAAATAACCAAAAGCTCCAAGATTCTAATTCACCAGGACTCAGCAAGAGAGTTCCAGAAGCAATGATGAATGTGTAGTGAATTGGCACAGTAGTCTCCATATGTCCAAAGCACAACCAAGCACCAGGACAAGAAATAAATGGCAAAGATAGAGCAAAGGAAACAAATGGAAAGTTGAGAAACAGCCCAAATATAGACCTGGAGATATCTACATATAAATTATTATTTTATAAATTTTTATTTCATAGATGAATAATAAGAAAGGATTGTTTAAAATATTATGTGAAGCAGGGGGTGGAGGGTTAAAAAGCACCTATTCACTAAAATAAACTGCAGAGGAATCACAAAAGCTTAAATAAACACAGTAATTTAAATTATACACTGGCAAAAATGCAGCATATAAGACATATACAAGGATGATAACTTTCTCAGCTTTGAAGCAACAGACACCAAGAAAAAGACCATAGTTTCAAAAATAAACACATTTAAAATTTTACACAGCAGAATAAGAACAAAATCAAAATTGAAAGGTTGCATTAAATGTAACCAATGTCAAAATATGTACTATATGAAGGAGTTTAGAATTTTAACTCAGGAATCCTATGGCCTGACTTCAAATTTCTAATTACTTCTCACTGGCTGGGTAATTCTGAGCAAGTTACTCTTCTTCTTTAAGCCTCAGTTTCCTCAAATGTAAAATGAAGACAAGAATTGCTAGCTCTTCTGTGAACTTTAGCACAATGCCTGGCACATGACAAAGGATTTAGGAAATGGCAGCTCTGAAGGTGACAATGCTGCTAGATAAACAATTCACCCAAGGAGGGGTCACAAAACTGAAGGCATTTTTATTCTCTATCAACAAAATTAAAGTATCTTTAAGTGCTATTTTATACTCCTAAATTGCAAAAAATATGTCGCCCAATATTGTTGGAAAAGCAGGGTTACACGTATTCACTATTGGTGGCACAGTAAAACATTCCCATGCTTTTAGAAATATGGTAATATGTAGCAAAATTTTGTTAGTATTTATACTCTTTTACATGGTAATTCTACTCATAAGTATTTATCTTAATTCAACATAAAAAAGATGGACACAAAAAGTGAACTGCTTGCTAATTGATTTAAAAATTTATAACCACACAAAGATCAAACATTAAATAAAGTTTAATAAATTATGGAACATAAACATGATATACTAGAATGTAGATATTTAAAATATTTTGCAATGTGAATTTATATATTCACATTAAATGAAAATAGCAGAAGATAAAATAGCATGTACAGTCTTAGTACAACTATATAATGATATATGCTAATACAGATAGTATTATGCAAAAAGAAAACTAGTAATTTTATAGAGTAGTGGAAAAATGAGTTCTTTTAATCTCATATTTAAAAGTCTTGCTTCCCAAAATCTATTTAAAAAAACAAAAACAAAAAAAACAAGCCTCTAAATTTTCAGCATATGTAATCCTGTCATAGTTGGGTCAAGCTGGCCTCAATTCATTATAAACTGCAGCAAACTTTATGGACATTTCTTCTGTGCAACATCTGATATCTACGTTCAACTATATTTTAAAAATTACATTGAAAAGTGGTATATGTTTCTATTTCACCTCCTTATCTAGTTAGATAAGCTCCTAAAATCAAATGTAATTTTGTTCTAGATGTGGGAAAGGATTTGACACACCGGGTACAAATGGACCACGTGGTAACACAGAAAACTATTTATGATGTTCTCAGGATTATTAAAAAGATTAACTAATTAAAGATTTTAAAGTACAAATTAAAAATATAGACTTAAGCTTGGTTTTTGCTTGCACAGTGTTTCATTACAAAGTTATATAACATCCATAACAATAAAAAAGAAATCTACATACACATCAATTGCCATGGAATAGGAATAATTTTTTATTTCATGAGACAAGATACAAGGTCAGTGAGTGACATTCCCCAGGCATTGTAATAAAACTTTTTCCCTGTAGGATGTAATGTACTATGATATGACTTTTATTACTTGGTATTTATTGATTGACATTATGCATGTATACATACATAAATATATTAACTTTCCCATCATGTACAATAATTTACAGGGACAAAGTTAATAATCACTGACAGCAATAAAACATCTATCATTTACTGAGCTTTTTCTAGCACTGGGCAGGATGCTAAACTCTTTACACGAATTATTTCATTGAACCATCCCAGCAGCCCCAAGTCAGGTGCTACCCTCATCTTCTCTTTACTAATGAGACATATGGGGCTCACCATATAGGTTACACAATAGACAGGTGTTGGTGCAGCTCTGAAATACAATATTGTCTGACCCCACAGTTATTAATTTTTATGCTTATATTCAATACATAGACTTCCAGAAGAAGAATGTGAAAATGCATTTTAGAACAACTTCAAACCTAGGATGCAATGAGATTTTTTAAAATTATCACCCAACTAACTGAAAAATTCAGTGAATCAGAACTCCCTAATAACCTCTGCAAACAATCTCGATAGAGGAGGTTATGGCCTTTAATCAAGAAGTCAGGGATTTACAAAATGGAGTGGCAGTTGGGATGAGCAACGAATAAAGGTAAGAATACTGAGGCATCTTTGAGAAGATAAGAAGACAGAACTTAGTAAAAAAAAGAAAATTCAAGTTGACTCAGTGGAGTTATTTATAACTCCTTATGATTTGATTAGATACGTTCATTATACTCGTTACAAAGAGAGCTGAGAAGCCAAAAAAGTATCTTGAAGACCAAAATCATTAACAAATAACTATTTCATATATCTTAGTTGGACTCTAGAAGCAAGAAGAACTGGGCCTTAAAAGAAAGGCCTTAAATTTAATCAAGACAAATAAAATAATCATGGTTTAGAAAAATCATGTCATTTAATTTCCCTGAGAAATCTTTCTAATATTTCAAAATATTATGTCAATTACTCTAAAATCTAATTTGTTATCATGCTTCCCAATATATAAACTTGACAAAATAATATTTCACAAGAAATAAAATTACATTTTGTAAACATTTTTACGGATTTTGTTTAATGTTAGGGAAATACCAAGAGAAAGGAACTAACCACCAAGTAAGGTTAGCAATAAAGGAGTATTTAATATTTGAGGTAAATTTTAATGTAAATGCAGAAAGATGCTTATATAACTTAGTGAAAGCATAGTCTTATTTTAAATGTTTTGTTATTTTATGCCTAATTTCTATACAATATAGAATGCAAGCTGGTTGGCATAAAATACATAAATATTCACACATACTATAATTAAAAGTAGCAAAGATAACTCGATATGAACCAATTTTTAAAATTTAAAAATGTATTTGTAAATTTATACACATACTTCGCTATAACATACTAACTTGTATGCTTTTTAGTATTAGATATAAGCTTTTAAACATATTTAGGATTCTCTAACTTCAACTATTAATCAGTACTGTCTAGATAGATTTATATTTCAAAATTTTTACCAGTAGAGAAAAACTGCCATAAATTGGACAAGTATCTCAGACATTTAGTTTAAGCATGGTGGTTAACTTTTAATGTCTGTGTGAGCCAACTATATGAAAATTTAAATGCTTCCCATCCCACAGCCACAAGCTACATCTTCTTACCTAAAGCATGTTTATCAAAATCTCCTGTCATTCACTGGCCACCGAAGGGCCTAACAAGAATGTGAATGGGTAGCTGGTTCATTGCAAATCTGTCATCACTACCAGAAAAATCTCTCAACACCTTGGGCAGCCCTGCCACTCACTAATTGTGTGTCCTTGAGCATGATACTTACCCTTCTTCTGTTTCATTTGCAAAGTGAGGATAATGATTGGTATATCTAGTAAGGATATTGGGCCCATCCATTGTTTAAGTGCTCAGAGCAGTGCAGGCACATAGTAAGCACTCAATAAAGGAAAATCGTTATTTTTATTATTCAGTAGTATATCCTCATGTACAAAAAACCATATACTACTAGTTTTACCTATTCAAATTTTATACACAAATCCATAATACCAGAGCTAATACTTTCTTTCCTATTACTCCAAAGAAAAATTATAATTAAGCATAGGATTTGAACCTTTATAATTAAGTAGCATGTCAAATGCTTAGTGGCAAGAATGAACCATCTACCATACTCCAGCAACAATTCCAGCATTCAATTTCACAAAATTGAAATTATTATTCAAGTGACAAGCAATAATGCAGTTTATTCTTCGCTATAATCAACAGGACAAGTAATAACAAATGTTGGAGAGGATGTGGTAAAATAGGAACCCTCATATACGGCTGGTGGGACTGGACTGCGAATTGGTACAGCCACTATGGAAAACAGTAAGGAGGTTCCTCAAAAAACTAAGAATTGACCTACCATATGATCCAGCAATCCCACTACTGGGTATTTGCCCTAAAGACTTGAAAACTCATATCCAAAAAGATATTTGCACACCAATGTTCATAGCAGCATTATTCACAGTGGCCAGGACATGGAAGCAACCAAAATGTCCTACGATAGATGATTGGCTAAAGAAGCTGTGATACATATATACAATGGAATATTACTCGGCCATAAGAAGAGATGAAATACTGCCATTTGGAACAACATGGATGGACCTTGAAATAATCATACTAAGTGAAATAAGCCAGACAGAAATGTTGAAAATCACATGATATCACATATGTGGGATAAACCTAAAAGCAACAAATGAACAGGACAAACAAACAGAGACTCATGGACATGGACAATGGACTAGTGGTTACCAGAAAGGAGGGGGGAGGGGGAAGGTGAAAAATAAAAAAATAAAATGTTAAAAAAATCATGTATATATAGTATGAAAAAAATAAACTGGCATTTAAAAAAAAGGAAAAAAATAATGCAGTTTATTCTTAAGCACTATCCTTTAATCATATCTTTACAAAGATACCATTCCATATTTACAACCATATTGCAATAATTCCATTAGAAAATTGTATAGCATAAAGTATTTCTCTAAAGAATTATAATTATTATGTCTCATCTTAGAGAATGACATAATCTCTGTATATTTGTTTTTTAACTTTGAATTCTCCTCCAATATTATAGTTTCCTTAATTGCTGAGAAAAATAGAGAATATAGGAAGAAATAAGAGCAATATTAAACATTCACCCAGCTCAGCCCTCTTTGGAAAGGAACCACATGCAAAGAACATCTCTGCATTGGAAGTCAATTATTTTCCTGGACAGTCAACCATCTATTCATGCAAGTTTAAAGCTACAAAGGTCATTTTTGCCAATGCATTCTAAATGCTAAGAAATATTAAATCACTCTGGTTTTTGAACTTTTTAAATAGTTCTAGTTTTTGAACTACCTTTTTAAACAACCCAGCCTAGCAAATTGCTTAGATGTATGTAAGAGTACAGACTGAAATCATTTTTATCAAATTTAATTAATTATTCATTTCCAGTTACATTTCAATAGATATTTAATTAATAAATAAATTTAATTAATTATTCATTTCCAGTTACATTTCAATAGATATTACACAATTTGGATTAAAAGGCACTTAGGTGTATAATATTTATAATAGTGAAAAACTGTAAACAACTAAATGTCTCTTGGTTGGTTAAATGCATAGATGTTGGCATCTACACAGATAACTGTGAGGATATACACTCAACGGTAAGTAGTAGTGACCTTTGGAAAGCAGGATTAAGAGGTGGAGGGCATGGAGGAGTCTCATTCCACATTATACATTTCTATATTATTTGAAGATTTTACAATCATCTTGTTTCACTTTTTCAACTCTTGTAACGATTTTTTTAAAGGATATTCTAAAAGAACAAGTTAGCATCGTGTCAGATGGAGTTGAGAGAAACAGATGTTAAAATCTTGGATTTTCTTCTCCATTTCTACCACTGACAAGTTCATGAGACTGTGACCGAAATGGCTTTCCCCTCCTGTTGGCTTTGTCTTTCAAAATACCTACTCAGATCTCATTAAAACTGTACTTAAAGAAATCAAGTTCTGAAGCTCTGTCATTTCTCAAGTGAAAGTGTAAAGTATTAATTCATTCTTACACAATTATAGAAAGTGTCAAGTAGAATCTTTTATATATTTAATAGGCATTAATTGTACTCTTTATGATGCATTTATAATTATATTTTAGTTCTTTCTCTTCTTTCTTACCACAATAAAAATATGTAGGATCTGACTTAGTGCATGGCTGCAGCATCTCAAACAAAATTCTAAAATGGACCATGATTGTAACTATCATTTGGAATTATAGGAGCTTTTAGGGGTCAGTTTGGTGGGGCATAGAACTTTCTCATCATCTCAGACTGAAAATTCTTTTCTCTCTCTCCTCCTCTTTCATCACTCTCTCTCTCTCCCTCTCTCTCTATATTTAGCACAAAGTTCAGAGCCTTCTTTAGAAATAAATTTTAGCATTTAATAAGATTTACTGAAATCTAATACAAATCCTTCACCTGTCATCTTAAACTGATTTCATCTCATTTTCTTTTGAGAATTAACTCTGCATTTGCACACTGACATAATCCTAAACCAAACATTTAAACAGGTACATATAAATAGAAAAGGCCTTTCACCCCCAACAGTCTTAAGACCCCAAACAGTGGGGAGAAAATAGAAGGTCTAGTCAAGTTGACATTTCCAATCTTTGAATGTTGAGTGATAAATATCTAGATTACCTTTTGATTTAAACATTTTTCTTTACTTTTTCTTCTCTCTATAAGCTTAGATTTGAAGATAGAACCACTAGTATAGGTTCATATGTAACTATTTCCCAATAATTTTATTAAATTCGTTTCAGAAAGTCTACTTTAAAAGCAATGGAAATCTACTGTAAATAAATCATATTATAAAATAATTCACTTACTGAGTTTTAGAATTGTTTCTTTATCAAGAAATATGTGAGTACTTCAAGCAAACTTTCATTAATGTGACATTTTATGCCAATTTTGAATGTCATAGCATAGAAAAGGCTCCTCCTGTCACTGGAATCACTGCGCTGAGGTGGACGGTCCCTCTCAGGGGGAGGTGGGGAAAGGAATCTAGTGTCAGATGGAACTCATGACTCTGTCTCTCCCAGAAGTGTAATTAAAACATATAGAAGTTAAATGAGGCCCCTTAAGGACATAACACAATAATCATTATGTTTCTGGTTTCCAGAACTTTTCCTGTACTGTCAAGATGACACTAGATTCCTGTTTTGCTAAAAAGTAAATACTGAAAAGTCATGCTAACAGTAGACTAAAACTTTCAATATATATCTGAAATACAGAAAGCAAAGGGCTCAAATTTACATAGAACCCAAAGCAAAAAACCTGCAACCTAAAATTGGGCACAAGAGAATACTCAATTAAATGAACTCCTGCAGAACAGCTGGACCAGTTATAGGCTTTTCTCCATCACCCAACTATCACAGATACTCCAACCCCAGACCCCAGATAACTTGCTGACAGTGAAGGCATTTGGCTCCAGACTAAAATCTCAAGATGTGCACCAAAGGAAGCACCTTCAGGGCTGGGACACTTCCCTTCCGTAGGTGTTGAGCTCAAAAAGAAGCAGGTTAGAGTCTGCGGTAACTCCATGTTTCCCTAGGTGGGGATGGAGCTGGATGGCAAAGCTGTGTCCAGGAGTACAGCTGTTCTTACTTTGACAATTGTGGTAGAATAAAAGAAACCCCAATGAAATACAGAATAAAAAAACTACAACAATAATAAGATTTCATTAATTCAACCAAAGGTGGTTTTCGAAATAACAATAAAGTAGAAAAACCTTGTCAAATTAACTTCTGTATTTGATAGTTCCACTTTGGTGAAAACTAAAGCAAAGTCAGCACTACTATCTTTTCTAACGCAACTTATTAGAAGATGCCTTGACTAAACAACCAACATGGAGTAGATATTAAAGATTTTGCAACAAAATCTTTTATTTCCTAAATTTGATCATTAGATTAGGGATGGCCAACTCTCTTAATCCCATAGGGTGCTCTGAGAGAAAACTATCCCATTAAAATAGCTTTTGGAAATGCTACCATCACAACTAAGATTGATTGAGCACTTACTACAATCAGGTCCTCTGCATAAGCCCTCTACATTTTATTTGATCCTCATAACCACTCTATAATGTAGTTTGACAGATATGCTAGCTCTCTCCTTCTCCCTGTGGTGGAAACCAAAATGAGTCATCTAGATTCCCCTTCCTTGAAGAATTTGATGGCCCAGTTGCTGGTAATGCAGTCAGCAGACAGCCTCTAGTTGTTGATCTCTACAGGAGCCACTTTGATTACCAAGGCCTTGCCAAAGGTCACACCTATTCCCAGGCCATCCCATATCTAATGACTGATCGATACAGAAATATAAAGGCCTGGCCATCTCAGCTTCAGGGCAACCTGTAGGGGCCTGCTGAGGCTGTCATCAGGCCTGCACTGTAGCTTGACCTTTCCTTCTGTCCTCCCTTCCAACACTATTGATCCACAGAGCGCTCCTTAATAAACATCCTGCAAACTAAACTTTGTCTCAGTGTGATTTCTGGGGAATTCCACCCACAATACTCCCCTTCCTTCTCAGAAATAGAACATCCAAATGTCAGTGGGGCGCATGAATAAATGCCAAGAATAAGACCTCATTTCCTAGCTTTCTTTGGAACTAAGTGCGGCCATGCATCCAACCTTTGACCAATAAGATGAAAATGGAAATAGTGCCATTTCCAGGAGGTGCTCTTAGTGGGTGGAGAAAGACCCCTCCCTGTGCCCCTTTCTCTTTCCTGCTGGCTGGAATGCAGAAAGGAAGGCTGGAGACACAGCGACCATCTTCTTGGGGATCGACAAGCAACAAGATAAAAGGAGGCTCTGCGTCAATCATCAGCAGGGGGGCATATTGCCCCACTTTACAAATGAAGAAATGGACTAAGCAGTGTGGCCAAAGGCAAACTGATGGTAAATGGCAGAACTAGATTTGAATCTAGATCTATCTCCAAATTTATGCTATTATACCATACTGAGTTGCCTCTGGGAGAAAATTTGTTGACGATTTTGCTTAGGAGAAGTACGATTTTTGATTATCCATCTCCTTTGAGCACAGAATAAAGACATATGGATGTTCAAATAAAAACTTTAACTTAGCTGCAATAAAGAAGTTCCCAGTTGTAAATATTGTAGATTAAAGAAGGGAGGACAGAGATATGGCTCCTTCCGTAGAGATCTGAGACATTAGACAATGTAATTGAGAGGTAATTATCTAGCGATGCTTTGCCTAGAGATATAGATGTCAGCTCATAAATCTCCTTCTGGGCCTGCAATTCCTTTCTAAATACCAGCAATGCCTTTTCCTGTCTTGAGTAATGAGGGATGGAAGAAAGCTCGGCCCTTCAGGCATGACCTGCTAAACTGGGGGAGAAAGGGAGGAGTGGTCATCCCCAGCTACATTGGCCAGGCTATTGGCGCAGGAGAGGAAGACAGACTTAGTTATGGATCTGGGATAAGCACTGTGACAGCATGGCTGAGAATGCTGACAGAGAGAGGCACACAAGAAGCACCAGGGAATGCAGTTCCGAAGCTCATCTGAAGTGGCTTGTCCTCCCAGCTTTGGGCTACATACCGGGCTTCATTGCTAAGTGGTGCCTTCTGATCCTTAAGGACGAAGGTCACTTTCTATAAATCTGGTTCCTTCTGAGAGAAAAGATTTCTCTTAGCATAGCCACAGTCCTGGAGAGAGCCACGGCCTCGAGCTGGACAGTTAGCTCGCAAAGGTCACTCAGGTACTGACCCCTCCTGAAGCAGCGTGCCTGAAATCATGGAGGGGCTCTTTACTCTCTTGGGCATTTGGGCCTCGTCTTTCATAATCAGTTACTCTCTGACAAGGAGACAGGGGAACAGGCCAATGCCATCCTGCCCTGGGCCCAGCCATTAGTACCCGAGCTCTCAGATCACTGAGCCAACAAAATATTGAAAAGCACCTGGTCCCAAGACTCGCCCAAATGTAACATTTGATTAAATTAATCCAGAATAATACATGGACTTTGCTAATGTCATCACCTTCAGCAAACTGCAGTCATAGTTTTAACAGTTGTGTGTGAAAGAGACAATATTCTGTGGAAGGAACACATGGTCTCTGAAGTCAAACACAGCTGGGTGTGAAGCTCAGCTCTACTATTTACCAGGTGTGTAACCATAGGCCAGTCTCCCGACCTCTTTCATCTAAATTATATTGATAATATCAGCTTCACTGAAAAGCTGCTGTCAAATCGTGTCAGGGAATATGCATAAGGCATTCAGCACACGGTAAATAGTCAATATATGTTTGTCATTCTCATGAACAAAAAAGTAGACTCGGTTCAGGGAAAATTATATCTTGGAATGAAGTTATCAAATCTCCTTAAAGGTAAACAACATAGTTAAAATTGAATTGTCTCATAATATTTAACTTTATATGAAATGTTTTGTAATTTCCACAGTCCTGGATGACCATCCTCTGCCTGGTGAAATTCAGCAAAGTCTACATCTATTATCACCTATTTCCTTTTTCGTCTAAACCAACCAGATGGAATTATTCCCCTCTCCATCACATTTCCACAGGACTTCTCTCAGATCACTAACCAAGTCATTCGAAGTTCGGTTTTATGTACAGCGGTTTCTCCTACTATTTTGGAAGCCCTTTGATGACAAGAATCATGAGCTGTTCATCCTTAATCATAACTGCCTAGCACAGTGCCTGGCATAGAGTAAGAAGTCCATAAATACTTGGCAAAATTGCACTGAATTTAATAAATGTTGTAGATTCTATAGGTTTCATAAAAATTCCATAATCCTAATGGCAGCTGTGATCTTGGAGCATAAAGCATTTCAGAGACTATTTAGTGCTAGTACATTTCACTGTAGAAAATATCATTTTAATTTAGTTTGCATAGCCCACAGGGTCCTAGTTAACATTGAGTAGGAGAGATCCCATTTTTCATTACAAATCTGAAATTAATTCAATTTTCAGCTTTGCTTGCCTAGTCAATTTAATTCTAATTCGCATTTCGAAGAGGTAACACAAATGCAACTATCAGAGTAGAAAAATAGACTTCAGTTTTGCTGACCAGTGTGCAGTCATTTTATACATCAAGGAAACTGTGTGGACACCACATCGATCAACAGAATATTGGTCAACTGTGAAGAACAGCCTCGACCCAACTATATATATGTCTATGTGTGTATGAATACACACACATACACACACACACACATACACATACATGTGTATGTGATAGCTACCATTTTATAGAAGGCATTTTGTAGTAGACATTCCAAAAATGGCATTAAAAAAATTCATTTTCACAGAGAGCATCCTGCATCCAAAATTATGTGCATTTGTATTTATATATGCAATTAGCAATAGAAATGCAATTTCTATTCAATAGTTGATGAAGATTAGTTGACGCAGAAATGCTATGTAATTTAAAGATTGGCTTTTGAATAACTGCAGACAGATATCTACAATTAATGTATTTGCTCTGGTATGGGTAAGAAATGGTTGCCTGGGGCATTACAGGTGACAAAATGACTCAGAGGATGACAGAGAATGAGCACAATGAAAAAGAAAGAATCGGATACCAGAATATGAAACAACACTTACTCTATTCAGTTTTGGTTAAAAGCTTTAGGGATGATCTGGTGAGAAGGTGGTGAACCCAAACTGTAATTATAGTGGCCAAAGTGTGCAGCACACCATTAAGATTAACTATGTGATACATTACATAGGTTGGAGGACAGGGCTCAGTTTTTCTTGACTAATTCTTTCATCATCTCCATAAGGTGCTGAGTTAATTTCTTTAGGAATAGGTAAGGGGAGTTGAGATAAGAATTTTCGAAGTGACTACCTGGGTGCTTAATCTAGCAAACAGCAAAGGATGGTCTCTTAACAAGTGGGCCATGCTCCACATAAACATGGGGAACGTAATGATTTGGTAACAATTAAGAGGACGTAGAAAGCTTATGAAAGTCTGAAGCAGGAAGACTAGACAGACCACACAGAGGAGATAGAAGAGACAAAGAAAGAGTAACAAACAGTGTTGGTTTTGAAATGAAAATAGGCCACTCATATTTTGAAGAGCAGCCTGGAACACAAGTCATCCTGGATCACAGTGACCACTGTCTATTAATTCAATGAGAATCAACTGCCTAATAAGCACCAGGCACTGTTCTATGTGCTGCAACATGAAAGTAAACTAAACAGCCACGATCCCTACTGGTAAGAAGTCTACATTCTAGTTGGCAGAGGAGAAGGGAGATGACAATAAATACATACTCTATAAGGTATATAAAGTAATGACATAAATAGTGATTGGGGGTGGGGGACAACTACCACTATGTAAAGCTGGGAAAGATCTCTTTGACGAAATGAAATTGGGTTGAAGCCTAAACAAGAAGAACTAGTCATGCAAAGACCCAGAAGGAAGAAAGAGAAGGTGCTGAGGACCAACAAAGACAGTAAGTTGCCGGCGCCCAGCAAATCAGAGGGGAGCAGGAGAAGAGGCTAAACAGAAAGCCAGGCCATCATGCAAGGAGTCTGAATTTTTTCCTATCTGCTATATGATGCCAGCAGCAGATTGAGAAGAAAAGCAACTTTTTAAAATTATCTGGGCACTATGTAGAAAATGGGCTGCAGGGAGGGAAAAGAGGATGCCAGGAGACTTGTTAGAAGGTTAATGAAAAAGTCCAGGTCACGGGGTGGGTGGCTTCTACTAGAGAGGTAGCAGTGGAGTGAATAGGATATGAGAGAGAGAGAGTTGACAGGACCTGCTGGAAAGAAGGAAGGAGTGGGAATGGAAAGAATCAAAGACAATTCCCAGCTTTTGGGTCTGAGCGAGTAGGTGAATGGTAGTGCCATGTACTAAAATAGAAAGACTGGAAGAAGATTATGTTTAAGGTGGGGAGGATGTGGGATGGGATCAAAGGCTCTGTTTTGATCATGTCAGGTTTATATCTCCAAATGAAGATGTCAAGTGGGTAGTTAGGAACATGAGTCTTGAGCTCAGTGGAAGGATCAGGACTATAGATACCAACAGGGGGGTCGACATGGTGATAATTACAGGCACAAAACTGAGACTGTGGATGGGGAAGAGCCCTAGGGGGCTTCAATGCTCTGAGGTCAAGCATCCAGCCTAAGATACTAAGAATGCTGACAATGGAAAGAAGCCAAAAAAGAGTGTGGGGTCACAGAAATAAGGGGAGAGAATATGTTCTAAGAAGGAAGGAATGGCTAACTGTACTGAATAAGAAGAGATATGAGTACCCTGAATTTGTGAATATGGAGCTCATTAACAATATCAACAAAGGCAGGTTTGATGGAGTGGAGACAACAGAAGCCCAGCTAGAGCCAACGGGGGAGAGAACAGGAGGTGAGGAGTGGAAAATGGGGATGCTGGACTATTCTTTCATTAAAAATTAAGAAACTCACAGTCTAAGCTCTGAGTGCTAACATGTTCCCCTAAGAATTACTGCTGATTCCCTCTTAGAAAAACCAAAGGTCAAGAAAGGAACCAGTCATCAATTAATTTAGGATTAAAGCCCTGATGCAGTAATGTTCATAGCCATGTCACTTGACAGGAAGCAGGAAACAGAACAGGAAAGCAGTGGTCCCAAGTGCAGTGACATCCACCTTTACAGTAACCATGTGTCTGGACAGTTTACACTTGTCCCAGTGTAACTATTAATGACTCTCAAAGTGTCCTGGGTTGGATGATACATTATATCATTACCCTATTTATATATTTATAGTTCAGTCTCCTTACCCAACCCTGGATGAGCCCTCTCACTTAGGTGAAGTCAAAATCACTATTTAAGTTAGAAAACTGTCCAAGACTGGTTCCAGCGAAGAAGCTAAGGGCAAATATCTGAGTATATCAGTAGACTGTCAATTTACTTGGGAAATATTATAGGTTTCACCATACCATTTCATAGAATGTAATATTATCCCATTGCCAAGAACCAAATTCTAAATTACGATAATATAATGTACCAGTTAATATTAAATCACAGCATATAAAAAAAATAGTGATGTGCTTAGAAAAAGGCCTAAAAAAAGACCCACATCAAATTGTTTATAGTGGCTGCCCATGAGAAGTGAGAGTTCGGGTGGACGAGGCAAGAACTCCTATTTTTAATTTTATGCACTTTATAGTTTTCAATGTTTTATTTTTATAGTGAGCATGTACTACTTTTGAAATTTAAAATTTTTGAGTTTATTTAAACCAATTTCTCAAAAATAAGATCTATGATAGATTAGGTGCACAGTATTAAAATGTATATCTCTAGGCCTAATCCTGGTACCTGATGCTGCTGGCTTTGACAAATAAATTAAAGTGAAACCACATGTCCTCTGCAGCATCCTCTATAGCAATATTTACAACTAGAATTATGATGAAGTCTCCTGACAAGACTACTAATTCATCAAAGCCTCCTGACAACCCACTGGTACACACTGCAGCCAGTTTATTTACAAAGTCCTGTCAGATTCTGATGTCTCAATCAGTTCACCTGTACATTGTATTCTGATTAATTAAAATAAGTCCACGTCCCAGTTTCTTGGCTAGAGTGATTCTTAGCTGCCCAGGTTTTAGCTAAAAGCTAAGAACCACACAGCCAAAATCTTAAGCAAACAAAGTCCCTACAGCTCTCACTGACACATAAGCTTGTCCCAACTCCAGCTCTGTGATGCAGAAGTGAAGAGTTTCCAGGGCAGTTATGTGAGCCCTACTTACCAAAAAAAAAAAAAAAAACCATCTCATATTTTTCCAAGTCATGCTAAAATTCTAAGTTATCATATCCACATGTCATTGGCATTATGTAGATATAAACATGAAGTATTTCAATTGGAAGAAATAAATCATATATTAGAATTTAGACTTTTTTGTGTGATTTTCATCTGTATAGAAGCCAAAATCTCATTCAGTTTCTGAAAAAAAAGGAGATAATTTTGAGTAGAATCAATTATATACCAAAACATATTGAACTAGAAAAGTTTTAGAGTTGTAAAGATTCTTAGAGATGATCTATCTTTTTTACAAATGAGAAAATAAATTCAGAGCAGATAATGGCATGTCCAAGATCACACAAAGTTAATAGCAGATCTTGGACTAGAATCTGGGTCTCCTGACTCAACATCTCTATCATGTTGCTTACCACGAATGAAGTAAATTCTTAGGAACACTCTATATAGAGATATTTCTGCAAGCTGACTATATAACGATAAAACATAATCTACTTAATGTAAATAAACTATTTACAGTATTCTTATTGCTGTGTTGCCTGCCACCCTGAAAACTTTTCAAGAGTTAATTCAAAATGCCTCGACTCACAGTGGGAAGAAAAATCGCAGTGGGGACAAACTTAAAAATGTCTTTGAAATGTAATCCTTGAAAAGCTCTCTCTCAGTAGGTTAGAGCAATAAGAAGCCAAAACATTGCTAAATTAGTTTGACTCTGATAGCTGCTGAATCTTTTTAAGTTATATTAATATAAATAAATAAATAAACAAACCTAAATAAATGGCATCTCTAAGATCAACTAAAGCTAAACAAAGTGCTTTCATTGTTCTTAAAGACCAATGAATTAAGAATTTTTTTTTTTATCTGTTTAGGTACAAGGATGAGAACTGAAACAGGTTATCACCAGTCAGAAAAGCCCTTCAAATAAGATCTCACTCCACAATGTTACTTTTCTGGAGGTCTACTCCTGAACCAATTTAGAAAAAACTTACCTAGAATACATTTCCACAACCTCTGCAAAGCCTAAGAATCTTTATCCAGAATGAAATCACATGCAGATGTTTGTAAATGAAAATTAGACTTTAATCAAAAGTATTTCTTACAATATTGTTTTTGCAAGTTAAAGCTATTACAATTGTGTGCATGTGTGTGTATTTTTCTTTTCACATGACCTAATTACTCCACAGGCCCAGGCAGACTACTCAATAAATGTGCATTACACTCAACTGAATTGAAATACAAACAGTAGAAATAAAATAATATGCATGTGAAATAACTCTTTAGACTATGAACTAAAAGTATAAGCTTCGGTGTTTTTTTAAGATAAAATATGCTTTTCCAATCTTACATACATGTTATTTATTTTATCTAGTAGATTCTACTTTATCACCATAAAATAAAGCTACAAAACTATCTCTGTGTTGATCCATAAGAATCTATGTTTCTTTCCAGCTGTAGGTTCTTCTTCATCGATACTGCATCCTGAAAAAATTAGGGATTGTCAAACTCTCATGTTAATACTGAGTTAAATTGTGTTTATGCTGCAACCAGCTCATACTTTGTCACAACAATGTCATAAGAGGATTCAAGATGCTTCAAAGAAAGAATGACAGCAAACAGATGCTCTTAAAAAACCTCACTCGAGGAGAGTAATTTTGACAAAATGATGTGAAAACAGGCTATTCTGCTAGAGATTTAATATATTAGATGCTACCTTTAGCTGTAATTGCAAATAAAGGGAAGAAGATGATTCTATCATAAAAAGTATTTGTTATGAAGTTATTTATTTGTGGTGGTCACCAGGACTACACAAATACAATAAGGCATAGTGCTAAGAGAACTATGAAAGAATTCTAAGGCTAAACAAAGGATATTTATATTCAAAATAAAACAGAAATCTAATAAGAAAACCACCATTTGGTGACCATCGTAGTAATGATTGATTAAAGCATGAATCATATTTGATGCTAAAACCCATGGTTGAAAGTTTGATACGGAACATATTTACATAGTCTCCAAGTATCTATCTTCCCACAAGCTACTTATTAATTATAAAGGAAAAATAGTAACTTTAGAGTAGAGAAATCTGGCAGATGCCACCTAAACCAAGTGACTAAAGTTAACATCATCAGTAACAGTACGAATCAACATGATGTACCTTTTGAAAATATGTACAGAGGCAAATACATCACTTATATGATATTTCTGCCAAAAATGTATAACCCAAATCATGAGAAAAATTGAACAAACTCAATTTGAGAGAAGTTTTACCAAATAAATGGTAAAAATATCAAGGCCACAAAAGACAAAGACAGAGCAAATGTTCTAGATTAAAGAATAAAGAAACGATATATATACATAACATGTGATCTGGGATTTCCTTTTGCTCTAAAGGACATTATTAGGACAACTGTCAAAATATTAATCAAATTTGTAGATCAGATAATAATGCTTTTAAATGTTAATTCACTAATTTTGGGAATTCTATTGTGGTTATGCAAAAAAAAGTCCTTGTTTTTAGTATTCAGGGAAAAAAGGCCATCAATCAGGTCTGCAACTTATTCTAAATGGTTCGAGAAAAAAATACATGTCTATATACATATACATGTTTGTGTATATGTATATGCATGTATGTGTATATTATGGATGGATGGATAGATAGATAAAGGAAGGGAAGGAGAGAGGGAGGAGGGAGGAAGAGATAAGATGAGAAGGTGGATGGGAGATGGTAAGAGAGACAATATTAAGTCGAACGTGGAAAAATATTAACATTTAGGGAATCTGGGTGTAGGATATAAGGATATTCTTTGTATTAGTCTTGGAACTTTCCTGTAAGTCTGAAATTATTTCAAAAAAAAACTAAAAAAGAAACTAGAATGTATATACATAAGAAATGGTTAAAATATTTACTAAGGAAGTAATAATCGATTAAGTAGCTATTATGTGATAGAAATGGTGCTAGGTGCTGTAGAGACTACAGTAAGAAGAATGTATAAAATGTTTTTGCCCTTAAACTTATCGAAGAAAGAGGTTTAATAAAATAAAATAATCAATACAGTTCAAAAATAGTAGATATATAATTAAATGCTATATGTTTGCATAATTAATTCACAACAATTTCGAGCCACCGTTTAAGACTTAAAGTAATGACAAACTATATCAAAAATATATGATCTGTCATTATTTCTGAGCTTACAAATACACTAGTAAATAATTTCTAAAAATATGCTTATATGTGCATATAATTGCACACAAGAATTTAGAGGCTGAATATAATA
The DNA here is from genome assembly GCF_902729225.1 of Pteropus medius. Taxonomy (NCBI): domain Eukaryota; kingdom Metazoa; phylum Chordata; class Mammalia; order Chiroptera; family Pteropodidae; genus Pteropus; species Pteropus medius. Next base: position 29,973,109 of record NW_024349800.1, read on the forward strand.
AAATATTTACTGCTTCTAAAACTTCTACAATCACTTGCATTTGAAATGCAGGTAATTTCTCCACTGAAAAGTAAGATATCTAAAAATGTTATTATAATAAAGTAGAAAATAGAAAAAATATTCTAATAAGGGTAAAAGAGAGAAATTTACAAATTTAAAAGAAATAGAAATAAATATACACCACCAGCATGAACATTAGCTAACTATTCATATGTGTTACTTAACCATTTCCCACTAATCAAATGTCAACAACCCCAGATGGAGAAAATCCGATAAAAGCTTTAATGGAAGCACTCATGGATAAATTTTAGCATAAGCAATTTTGTAAACTGAAGAGGTTAAATTGGAGAATCTGGCATGTCCTACATATACTGAATAAAAGTAAAGCTGAAAAAGCCACCTTGGCCTTTTGCTGCTCCGTTTCGCCAACATAAGTTTGATTCTGCTTGGGCAGAATATTATTTAACTAGTCACTGCACTGATAAGTGATGTTCTTAAAAATCAAGTTCACCTTTCAGCTCATCCTTGTATTTACTGAGGAGGGCACAATTTAATCTTGCCTCCCCTAAAGTTAAAGCCAGAGGATATCACTTAAGCCACTGAATAAGTGTTAATGTAAGCAATGCAAACAAATCCACATTAGCAGCAAGAGGCAAACAAGTGCAATTTAAGGTTAATGTACCTCAGATTCCTTGAACAAGTGGAGTGCCCCAAGGTTTCACAAGCAATAGGGATAATAAATTTATTTATGATTAGTTTGGGGGATCAGATGTTAATTATCAGTTCAAACTTTTTCCTCTCAGTCTAATCTCATGAATTCCATATTTTCTTTAATTGGCTCTCATTTGAATTTTCTGACTTCATAACGTGTGACTAATAATATTTCTGCCAGGTCCACTTTGTGTCAGTTTGTTTTGTATTAGGAAATTATAGGGACTTGATCTTACTTTACATGTAGACAGACACACAGTATACATGGTTGCTCTTGACAACATTTCTCAAACAAAAGAATGAAAAGAATTAGGTTGGGGTTTAAATTATGACCTTGGATAGGTTACTTAATGCTTAGCCATTTTTTGCCAACCTCAAAGAAAACAAAACATTGACTAAAAAGGCAAAAGATCAAATTGGAGAAGACCGGAAGCCTGAGAATGCCCCTATCTTTCCATTTCCATCCCATTCCTGGGTCAAAATCCTAAGAGATGGCACAGAACCACGAAGATAGTTTGGGGGAGGCCTCCAAGAGCTGCGGATCTTGAACTTCACTTACTAGCCTCTTCCTGGCAGAAGTCTGAAGCTGCCTCGGATCCAAGACGCCCCCAAGTGTCATATAGGGAAGGCACCAGGCCTTTCAGGGCACCCCAAACCTGCTGAGGCTTTTTTCCAATGAAATTAATGTTATTCCCAATCTGTACCTTAACCATTTTGAACTACATTTAGTCTTTTAGGATTCCGATGTTTCACTTCTACATTTTTTCTATGCCTTAGAGAATAGTCACTACACCAGTATCCTCTACCCACTTACCCATCCCAAAACAACACAGACACATCCAGCCAAACACTATGCTCCATTTCAAATTATCAATATTCTTTAATAGCAGATTACTAACTTAAAAAATAAAAGGTCTGAGTATATCTTGTTTTTTATAGTCCTGAGTTTTAGAATCTTGTTCATGTTCTACATGTTAAAAAAAAATTTAACAAGGATGGGGGCAGGTCCTAAAATTCAATGCCAACTAAAATAAATGAACCCAACTATATTTAAAATGAATAACATTACCATACCGAATTTTTAAAAACAGAACTAATTCAAAGAACTTCTGAACACAGAACTTTGTCTAGTCTCAACATAAAGAAAAATAAAAGACCTGCAAATAATCTTGAACTCTTCTAGGTAGGTTTATGTTCAATACCTAGTCGTCGTGTATGGCAATCCTGAAACTATTCTGTGTGTATTGCAGGGCTGATCGAATGAGTAAATGGCATTAATATTTTTTTGTGAGCCAGGCTTCTCACCATGGAAGAAGGGAGATACAAATAGGAAATGGGAAAAGACAAGAAAAAGCTTGGGGTAGGGAGCTACGTTGGATGGAATTGGAAGTGTTAGTATATCTCAAGATCTTTAAATATATCTCCATCTTTTTAGCTGTATCAATGAAAGTGTGTAGGTAGGTAGATGTATTTCCCAGATCTGCTGAAAAGGTCACGAAGCAATGACATTCTAGTACAGCAACAATGACAGACCTTGGGTTTTAAATACCAGTCACCACTGAAAGAGCCAGTGCTGCTTGAAGAAACAGTTGATTCCAGCGCTGGTGCAGGGAAAGTACAAGATAGACCTGAAACAGCTATTTATGCCGAAAAGTCATAAAGTGTTTTTAAAAATTATAAGAGCATGTCAAAAAGATGCAGGAAATAGCTTAAAGGGTCTCCTACTGGCTCTAGGGATTTGAGCATCAAAATAAATTAGAGCAGGAAGCACTTCATTATAGCAGAAAGCTGATTGATAAATATAGATGGAATATTAGAGTTTTAAAAATCATAAATTCAGACATAAATTGGTAGCAATGGACACTAAATTTGAAGATGAGAGAAGTCTGATGAGGAATAGGATATTTATACAGTCTTAAGGTGTTTCTCCACAAATTACTTATTAATTACAAGAGGAAAAATAGTAACTATGCAGCAGAGAAAATGGATAACACTTTAATGATCAATTTTAACGTGATCAAATTTAACATTGCCAATAACGGACGAATAGACACCATGCACCTCTGGATATGATGCCCTGAGGAGGACACTATCACACTCGAAGTACCTCAGGGAAAAATGCATACCCTAAATCTAGTCATGAGGAAACATCAGACCAACAAAACTTGAAGGACATTAGGACATTCTGTAAAATAACTAGCCTGAATTCTTCAAAAATATCCATGTCCTAAAAGACCAAAAAAAAAAAAAAAAGCCTGAGACACTTTTCCAGATGAAAGGAGACTAAAGAGACATGACAACTACATTCAATAGATGAGCTGGACTGGAACAACTGACTAAATTAGAATATAGACTAATATATGGTATTTATAGATAATAGTATTATGTCAATGTTAAATTTCCTGAATTTAATAACTGTACTGTGCTTATATAAGAGAATATCCTTTCTTGTAAAGCTGTAAGTTTTAGTATTAAGAATAGAAGGGAATAATGTATGCAACCTCCCTTCAAATGATCCAGAAAAAAGCAATATTAATATATACCTATAAAGAGGAAGACCAATAAGACAAATGTGTCAAAATACTATAAAGATGGATGAAATCCATAGGCTATTCTTGCTATTTTTCTGTAAATTTGAAATTATTCCAAAATGAAAATTTGAAAGTTTATATTTTGAACTTAAAGTATAAGTACCTACAACTAGTTTTTAACCATTTTAAATGTTTCCATATTATAATTCAGACAAAATCAAGCTATACCCACAAAGTTAATGATTTCTGTTAGTGAAAGAAGCACTTCTGATCAAATTATATGTAATTCATAAATGTATATTTTCATGCTTTTGTGATTTTTAAAACAACCAAATATTTGATATTTCAATTTGTTATATTCACATATTAAAGCATACTTTAGATAAAACTGGTAAACTGCTCTGAAAATGGAAAAATAACTTATTTGACTCTCTTATTAGTAATTACAAGCATTTAAATACCAAAATTTTTTAAATTCCTGATACATCCCTCCAAGGTTAGTGGAAACAGGAATCTTAATTTCTGCTTTTTTTTTAAATTTAGCGTTTTATTAATGTTAATGTTTTATATATTTATATACTATATATTTAATATATATATTATTTACTGTTCTACTCTTCGGTTTGCAAAATTCAAGTTTATAACACTGAACAAGTTCACTCCACAAACTGGGAATATAAATGACATTGTAATCTATTTAAAATCATACTCTCATATGATCTATAGATGAAATACCTATATGGAAGGAAAATAATTTCTCAACAATGATGAGTCATTGTCATTCAGCTATACTACTAATGAGAATAAGGTATAAATTAAAATCATAAAGGTGAGAAGCTTAAAATCTAGTTTTTAAAATAATTTGTGATTAACTTCACTAGCAGAAACTTCAAAAGCACTGATTACTAAACTCAGAATTTCTCAGATCAATAAAAACATCACTGGTCACCATTCATCATACTAAACCTCATCTCTTCTATATTCAGGAAGTTCGTATTCTAGGCTACTCCGGATACAGAGGGTAACCTCCAGTTTTTCCATCTGTCCCGGATTCTTCTAGTAAATACATTCTTTTCATTTCAAAGCAGGAGGAAGAGGTTGGGGTGGGCAGCTGGGGTACCAGTCTCCTGTACACCTCCACCATTTTTGAAACCCTCCAAAGTCTTAGGCCAGAGGAGCAGTTAGCTGTCAAGGTTTGCTTGTGAGAGGAAAAAGTGGAACATTTGCAAACTTACTTCTCTATATAAGAAAGGAAACCCAGACAGAAATACATTTGACAAAAAAATTAAATTTGATAGTTCATCATGGGAAACAGGTCCTCTTTCAGGCCTGCTGCCTCTCGGTAGTGCAATTCTGCAGAATATATTACATCTAAAAAAGGACATAATTATGACTGACCAAGCCCACCTCTAGATATCTCTCTAGTAGGACATTCCCTATGTGTACAAGTTACCAAAACACTGTTTGAAAAGCAAAAGAAACTAAATATCTAGCAGCAGGAGAATTTATTTAAGAAGAGAAAAAACACAGGCCCAAAGAATACTGTGTCAATTCTTGGGTAGATATGTGAATATAAAGATCTAAAAAGATACACATCAACTGGACTTTGGGTGGTAAACACATAACAGAATATATAGATGTCAAATGATAATGTATACCTGAAAATTATATAATTGTATTAATCAATGTTAACCCAATAAATTTAATTTAAAAAATTAAAAAAAAATAAAAATAAAAAGATACACATCAAACTCAGCAGTGGTTAACCTCTGGAAATTACAGAAGGAGACTGGGAATGGAAACTAAACCTTTATCTGGGATGTTCTAAAGTTTAAAGGAAAAATGTATTCATGTACTACTTAAGTAATTACAATTAATTTTCAAAGATTAAAAAATGGATCAAGTTAAACACTAAGTAAATTTAAATCAGAGATCAATTTGATTATAAAATAAGGGAAACAAATAAATACCAATAATTAGGCTGTTTGAATTATTAACATATTTAAAAAATCAGAGAAATGGCCCACAATCAGTCTGAACCTTGATCTTGCTGCAGATTATAAATCCTACTAATTCTAAAGAGACTTAACTATCTTATTTCCTTATGTATACTTAAAATTTTTAAGAAATCATTAGAAAAAAGGAAAGAAGGGAGAGAGGAAGGATGTAAGTTTTACTCCAAGTATTACAACTAATTTTGTTTGACTTCAAACTTCAATCTTGAATCATGATTTGAGTGGTGGGGAGAGGAATGACAACAGAAAATTCTCTCAAAAATCTTTGATTTAAAATAAAATAACAAAACAAGAGGGAGGGGGATATGTTCTACCACAGAGACCTTGAGTATGCCAGACTCTAGAGAGTTGTAACGATCAGCTCTTTTTCAGTAGGGGGTATGAAAACCACTCTCAAACCACGGGAAATACATTTAGGTCATGTAGGCAGTTAGCAAGATGAATGACTCCACTTTTTAAAAATAATTCCGTTGATAGAAGAGGAATACATTAATTTGCATCTTGCTCTGAACCTGATTAGTAAAACTTAAGGAATGGTTCTCTCACATATGTAAATTTTTTTCTTAAATGCAAAAAAAAAAAAAAAATGTAGCACTAAGGGGCTAGACATTGGCAAATTATATATCTTCTATAAAAGGTGAGAGGTTTATTGCTACATTTATTTCATATATTAGTTTGTAACTTCTTCTGGTGGTTACCCAGAAATCACAACATATACCCTTGACCTCTAAAAGCTTTATGCTAATCCATATCTTTACCCTCTTTCCAGAAAGAACTTGGAATACTTTAAGTCCATTTAGCCCTTTTTAACTTAAATACTAATACTAATGTTGTTATGCATTTCTTTAAATTACACATATTTTTAAATTTAACAAGATATTATTACTATTGTTTTCTATAGGCAGTGTTCATTTACCCACATATTTACGGCTGGTCCTTCTGTTATCTCTGACTTTCCAACTAGGATAATTTTCTTCTGCCTAAAAAACACCTTTTAGAATTAAAAGAAGATTTGCCACCTGCAAACCCACAGTAAAAGAAATTCTAAAGGGTATTCCAATACTGTGGGTCTGTTGGTGGCAAGTCCTCTCGGAGCTTTTAGTCTGAAAATGTCTTTATTTTCCCTTTCTCTTCCATTATCCTGTTGAGAAGTCAATTATTAGTCGAACTGTTCTCCTGTGAAAGTAATCTATCTTCTTTCTCTATAGACTTTTAATTTTCTCTTCACCCTTGATTATCTGCAGTTTCACTATTATATGTCTAGGTGTGAAGATCTTTTCATTTATCCTGGTTAGAAGTCTTTCTGCCTCACAAGTATGAGGATTGATGTCTTCTATCAGTTCTAGAAAACTTTTCAGCAATGATATTCTTAAATATTGCTTCTGCCCCTATTCTCTCTCTCTCTCTCTCTTTCTGTTCTTTTGAGTCACCTAATGAATATACACCAAACATTTCTGCTGATTTTTGTCCCTTTTGTCTTGTCTACTCATATGCCTAGTCAACTCTGTGGCTGGACATTGTATTTGAAAAATTATCTGCAGAAGTAATTTAAAGTGTGGATGCTATTATTCTCCACAGAGGATTTGTACTTGCTTCTTCCAGACTCCCGAGGCCCTAGAAGGCCTATCAAGCCAAGTTCCTTGAATTACCTAAATGACAGGAGTCCAGGATTCAAGCTGTATGAGGGATACTTTGCTTCAAGTTCATCTTTATTCCCAGGGTGCAGCTCAAAGCAAAGGATGAATACACCAACACTTATGGATTCATATCAGGGTCCAACTTTTGTCACCCTAACCCCTTAAGGCCTCCAAAATCACAGCTTCTCATCCTCCCCAAGAGACACCCCCAGGGGAAAAATAGCTCCTCTGCATCCTCAGCTTCTCTGAAATCTCAGCCCCAGTAATTACCCACTATCTCACTATCTTTTTTATGTTTTTTAGAAGATTTTATTTTTATATTTCATCTCACTTTTCTAGTTGTCTTCATTGAGAGAACTAGCTCAAATTACCTAGTCTGCTATTAGTAGGTATTACTGGAAACTTACATTTATTCAAAAATAGTCAAAGAACTATAGCAGTAGTTATCACCTTAACACAACCTAACGTTTAGATCTAATTAAAATGTCTCAATTCCAAATAGACCATGAATGCTCTCTCCTGAGCATCAAACAATAGCTTGATGATGAAGATTTACTGATATAAATCCAACTTCTCTCTGTATTTAAATGAGGTAGCACATGTAAAGTTTTTAGAGGAGTATCTGACACATAGTAATCACTCAATGAACATTATATAAAAGTTTATTATTGCTATTTCCAAAATAAGCGAATCTTTACAGTGTTTCCCCACAATTATACAGGTTACCACCAATATTCCTATTCTAGTGTTACCATGAGAAATACTCTGGAAAACCAAATTCATTCATTCATTTAGCTATAAAAAAAAAATCTTCAGACAGTATTCCTAAACTGAGGTTTTGAGAGTAGCCACGAGAAGTACCAGTCAAAGCCACTGTAAACTGTGGGCTTAATTATCAGATATGCATCTTGATATTTATCCAATACGAACTTGTCATTTCTTATCACCTGAAAAGAGGACACTATAGATACAACAACAGACTGTTCTATACTCACACATTTCACAACTAAAAATGGAATTGAAAACACTCAGTAGAAGTCGCTTCATCGTGTATAAGAGTGAACCACAGAGGAAGCCGTATGCTGACTGACAAACTTTCCATCACAATTTTTGTTTATGTATTATATGTGGAAGTGATAATGGAAAGAACCTGTATAGCTCTAAAAGGCAACTTATGAACCATCCACATTTTATGCTTTGAACAGCAGCATCCCTGCATCACCCTACACCGCTCTATGAAGGAGTGTCACCTGGAATGCAGCAAAACATGCACAAAGAACAGTGCTCTCAGACCAATCTGTAATCCACCCCTGAGAAGCCTCTTAAAATATGTCTACGGCCATGCTACCCTGAACAAGCCTGATCCCACCTGATCTCGGAAGCTAAGCAAGGTTGGGCCTGGTTAGTACTTGGATGGGAGACTATCTAAGAAGACCAGGTATTGTAGGTGTAAAAAATAAAAAAAATAAGGGATTGCAAGCTGGCAATCTGTGAGGTCAACCAAGGGTTGCCTCACCTAAAAAATAATAATAATAATAATAATAATAAAAGCCTCTTGAAATAAGATACGGCATCATATTCATTTAAGAAATATTTACTAACACCTAGTTTCAGCCAGATACTTTGGTAGCAAATAAATATATAATGGTGAACAAGATAACATGATCCTGGCCTCCCAGAACTGAGTCTGCTCATAAAGAAGAGAGAGACAGAGATAAACATGTGACTGTATTACAGAGTAATAACTACCATGATGAAGAAATTATAGGGTACTGGGGGAGAATAAAAGGAATGGGAAATCAAGAAAAGTGTCCCAGGAAAATCACTTTTAAACTGAAACCTGAGAGATGAGTAAGAGTCAAGCAAAGATGAGAAGATAGAACATTCCAGAAATCACATATATAGAAGCCCAGAAATAAGAGAAACCATTCTGGCCAAGCAGACACAAAGGCTAAGCCTACTCTATAGGGCTGTCTCCATCATTAGGAAAGGCAGGACTCCTACCAAAAACATTATTCCATATTGTTTTGTTACAAAAGAAAACAAACCACCGTCAGGAAGAGTCAGGAGACACAACAAACAAGAAAATGAGCACACACGAGCACACACACACACCCAAAGACTTAGAAATAATAGAACAATTAGAAAGATTTGAAATATATTTAAGTCAATAAAAAAAAATAAAAGAAAGTATAGATACCACAAGTAATAATACAGAAGAAAACCAAAACAAACTGAAAATCAAATAGAACTTGTAGAAGTAAAAAATATGTAGTCATTGACATTCAAAATCCAAAGCAACACATCTAGTTTTAAAGCATTTATCTATGCTTCTCTCTAAAACCAAACTAAAAAGATAGGGAGTTATTTTAAAAGACATAAATGTACAGAGAGAACAAAAAATGAAAAAATATACAAGAGAAACTGGAAAAGACAAAAAAGAGCTGGACAGCAAATGATTAAGCGGTGACTGATTTTAGAGCCTAAGCTGAAATCCAAGCCCACCAGAGTGGAAGTGGGAGGTGGGAGGGGCAAGCCAGAGAGCAGCAGCCCGCTCACAGCCACAGCCAGAAACCTGGAAAGGCTCTGGCCTTAGGGATAGGAGACAGCGCTGGAGGCAGGAGTGGAGGGTGGAGGGAAGTAGGAGGACTAGTTGAAAGTTTGTATAAAGAGTTGTTTAGTCCACCAGATATCTTCCTCCCACCCCAGCAGAAGGCAGGAGGTTTACTTTCTAGGGAGGCTGCCCAGCTCAGAGGGTTGACGCCCACTCAGGAGGTGAAGTAAGACATCTCCTCTACTTGGTTACTTAGAACCCTGGCAGTTAGGAACCCAGGCAAGAGATTCAGGGATTTCTTTCTAGAAGAAAATGTCCAAGACCAGAGAAAATACCCCTCAGTTCCGACATTTTATCATCCTTCAATGAAAAAGCTGGCTCATCGCTTTAGCACCCTATGGTGGAGCCACTTGGCAAGTCCTGCCCCCTCACACAGAGCCTCCAATTAGCCTTTCAGAGTCTTGCTCTTAAATACAAATGCCCAACATTAGATGAAAGCCTTGAACCTGAAAGATAAACACCAATATAAATGTATGTGGGAAGAAAAAAAGGATCCTGAGGTAATAGAAACAATGAAGGGGATAAAAGGAAATTTTAAAAAGCAAATAATATTCTCAGAGAAATAAAAGATTATCACATATTACAACAAGAACAAGAAGCTATAAAAAGAAACATTCAGTAAATTTAAAAAAGCTTTTCAAAATATAATAACAGATATAAAGATACAAAAATATAGAAAGTTGGAAAGATAAAATTGGAAAAATTTACTAGAAAGTAGGAAATATAACAATGATATAGAAAATATGATAACAATTACAGATCAATCCAGGAGGTCTTAAAACTCCTAAAAGTACTTTGAAAAAGAAAGAGCAGAGGGAGTGGAAAGACATCATCACAATGCAAGACAACATTCCTGAACTGAGGCTCATGGGTTTGTAGACTGACAAGTCCCAAGAAAGGCTAGAACAATAAGTGCAAAGAGACTCAAAGTCATGTTATTATTAAAATTCAGAATTCTGGGAATATAGATAAGCTCCTGAAAGCTTCAGAGAAGATAACAGCAAACAATAGAAATAAATGAGTAATTTCACTTTATAAGAAAATAATCCCAAAACCAGACTAAAAGTTTGGTATAAAAATGCTCATCAGAACATCAGTTATGAAAAGAAGTAATATGCAACTATAAGAGAAATGGTTAAGGAAATTATGTTAAATACAACAATTTAAACCTAAACTTGTATAAAGAGGTCACAGAAAGCATTAACCATAAAGTACAAGATTGATAAGGATTGAGAAACTGGACTTCATTAAATTATGAACTTCTAATTATCAAAAGATACCATTAAGAGTAAAAATGCAAGCTACAAGGTGAAAGAAGATATTTGTAATATAGATTTAACAAAGGACTCAAATCCAGAATATATAATAATTCCTGTATATCAATAAGAAAAAGACAGAGAACTCAGTTATTCTAAATGGTCAACAGACCTGAACAGGCACTCCACAAAAGAGGAATCCAAATTGTCAATAAGCCAATGAAAAAGTGCTCGTGTTAATTTCCTATAGCTGCTTTAATAGGAAAAACACAACAAAATTTGTGGCTTAAAATAACACAGATTTATTACCTTACAGTTATGGAAGCCAGGAGTTCAAAATGGGTCTCAATGGGCAAAAACTGATATAATCTCCCAGCTGTGTTCTTTCTGGAGGCTCTAGGGGGAATATGTTCTCTTGTTTATCACACTCCTTGGCTGCTGGGCCCCTTCAATCTTCAAAGCCAGCAACGGCTAGTCAAGTCTCAGGCTGCATCACTGCTTCCATCATGACATCTTCTTTAACTCTCCTGCTACCCTCGTTCACTTACGAGGACCTTTAGGTTTACACTGGGCCTCCTGGAATAATTTGGGACAATCTCCCCATTTAAGATCCTTAACTTAATCATATCTATAAAGTCCCTTTTGTCACATTAAGGTCACATATTCACAGATTCCAGGGATTAGGAATATTATTCTGACTATGACATGCTCAATTTTATTGATCAGCAGAAAAAATCAAAATTAAAACATGAGATTCTACTACCCATGAGGATGCCTAAAACTGAAAAGGACAGACAACACTAAGTATTGTCGAGAGTGTGGAGGAACTAGAACCCTCATATATTGCTGGTGTATAATTAGTATAACCACTTGGAGAAACTGTTTAGTAGTATATCTTTTAAAGCTAAACATGTGCATTCCCTGTGATTGAGGTACATATCAACATAAAAGTACACATTCATCTGCCAAATTACTTGTATAAGAATGTTCAGAGAAGCATTATTTATAGTAGCCCCAACTTGGAAACAACCCAAACGTCCAATAGTAAACAGAGTAAATTATATTCAAACAATAAAATACTATGTAGCAATGAAAAAGAATGAGCTACTTCTACATGTGACAACGTGCAAGAATCTCATAAGCAGACTGTTGAGCAAGTCAAGCCCTACACAAAACAGCACTTACTGTGTGATTCAAATATATAAAGTTCACCAATAGGTAAAAGTTGTTTATATGAGAGGGGTCAGCGTAGTAGTTATGTTCAAGAGGAATAATGATGGAGAGGCAGCAGGTAAGAGGTTCTGGAGTGTAGTAATGTTCTATTTCTTGATGTGTGTGGTACTTACATGAATGTATTCACTTTCCTAAATTTTATCAAGCTGAACACTGACAATTTGTGTTCTTTTTTTCATATATGTATATTAGAATTTAAAAGCTTACAAAAATGTATAGAGATTTGGCATCTACCTATGGACAATTTTTAATTTCTGGTCTTATTTTCAAAATTTTGTTTAATGAACATATATGCATATTATAGTAAGGGAAAGAAACTTAAAAAATAGCAAAACTGAGATTCTGTGAGGATCACAACAAATCTAAGTATGGTGTATAATTTAAACACAGTGCAACTGAAAAACATCAGGTTGCTAGACATGCTGAAAATGATGACCTAGAATGAACTCATTCTTCAGGTGGGGAAGAAGGAATAAAGTTTTGGAAGTCTAAGTTACAAATAGAGAATGTTAAAGTTTACCCTCTAAATGTTACCCATGTAAAATACAAACTTTTAAAGCATTTCAGATATCATTGTGAACCCAAAGTTCTACTGCCCTTATTTCTTGAAATGACTACAAAATTTTCATCCTTTTTTTGATACTCTCGTACTGCCTTAGTTTTCAAGAAGCAAATTGAAGGTAGTTATCAGCCAAAAAGTAACAATAAGTGGCATAACATATGCTGCATAACAAACCTTGCATGATCAAGCAGAAAAACTTTTAGGCTACTATGCCAAAATGCAATAACATTCTTCCTGAGCTACAAAATAAATTTAAATATAAGCCCACAAAATAACTTCAGCACTTTAAAAAAAAAAATGAATCTAAAGTTTAATAAGGATATGGGGATGAGGCAGGGGAGATGTTACTATGTGTTGCAGCATATTTGTCCTTACTTTTGTAAATTTCCCTTTCTTCAAATGCAATCCTATTTTTTTCTTTATCTAGAAGTAGAAGCTCTAATTTAATCCTCTCTGTTCCTTTGCATTTTGCATAAAATAACTAAAGTTCCTTCTGAACCTCAGCGTTCTGAAAGGAATATCGGTTCAGAAGCTTCCATTTTAGCTATACACCCATTAGAGACCTCCAGGATGAGAACAAGATCGTGCCCAAACGCGCTTGTATCTCTGTATGTTTCTCAGGAATTACACCAAGGAAGTGATCCCTGTCCTCCACATAGCAGTATCTGCTATTTAACATGCCGATATCATCCTGCTCTTGGCCCAAGTAAACTATCTTTGTCACCATAAAAATGGCTCTGATCCTCAATCTAAAAAGATATTGAGGAGATGACCATCCTGTTTGAAAGGATAACAGGGATCAACTGCTCCCTGGATTCGTCTATTCTCTGAACGATGCTTCAAGCTCAATGCCTTGTCACTTTCCAGGCTTTCTTGTGGCTATCACTTTGAAATATCCATTTTAATAAGCCCAACATTTCTTTCTCTTTCTAGTAATAACACTTCTCCTTTGTAGTAGAAATTAAGCTTTCCCCATCCCATGTGGCTCTGGGAAGACAGCCAATCACAATTCCTTGCATTGGCTTGAAAATCATGTCTATAGTGATAGGTCCAAAGGATGAGCACATGACCTATTCAAGGCCAGTCAGAATATGTTTCCCTGTAATTTTGTAATCTGGTGCTGGAAAAGCTTCCTGTTTCCTCTGAGGGCTCTAGTTGAGAGGCTGAAAACCATGGCCATGGCATTGCTCTACTGTCCACACCCATAGCTTGAAAGAAATCTGTCAGCAAAAGTAGAGAATGAAACTAATGACCAGAGAGAACACAGCCCAGAAATGGAGACAGAAAACCTAAGAGAGTATTGACAGTCATTTGAGTCCCTGTAGGCCCTGAAGTCAGCACCATCTGGAACTTTCAGAAGCTTCCATTTCAGCTATACTCCCATTCAGTGACACAAACCACTGAATTCCTTTGTTTCCTCAGGCCAATTTAAGTTAGGTTCTGTTACCTTGAACCAAAAGTCTTAAAAAACCAAAAACCTGCAGTGGTAGCAAGGCCAATCACCAGCTACTCTCACCAACTTCTTATGTTTAGCCAGAGGTGGAAGTATCTCAGAATATGAATTGGCTGGTGAATAAGTGACCACAGAGCTGTTCCAAATGGTAGATTTCCAGGTCAACCATTCCAGGTCTAAAATGTGAATTTAGTCTCAGGAGTTGAGGATCATCAATCTGCATGTCCCCTGAGTTCTCTCTAGGCCACATCCTAAAGCTTGACAACCAGGCTCTCAGGATAGGCAGCCAAGCTAAGGGAATGTGGTGTTCAGTGAGCCACAAATAGTCTTGGAGCTCACCATGACACAGCCCTGCTCTGTGCTGAAGCACAGTGTTTCTGTCATAATCAACGTCTTTTCCACGTAAAGTAACTGGTCTTACCTTATTCAAGGGACAGGTAATGGGGATTGTTGTCTTTGCTTTCAGCAAATCCATCAAAGTTAAAAGAGTTGGTCTGGACCTAGAACCAAGCTGAAGTTCTTAGCAGAAAAGGCCTACTTTTTTCAATAGGGATGATTCTAAGAGCCATGAATGGATATAGCTTAATGGATATTTATGTCAGGCTTATGTCATTATTTTTCTTTGAAAATATCCCTGATTCTCACCATCAGATGACAATAACTGAGTGATAAAAACAGGCGAAGCAATTAAGTAAATGGTGAATTAGGCAACTGGGGCCTGGGGTGAGAGAGGCCTGAGTGTGAATTCCAGCTTGATAGTTATTAGCTATTGTCCTTGGGCAAATTACTTATGAGAATAATAGAGTCTACCGTCAGGACTTATTGTGAGGCATAAATAAGATAATGTACACAAAATGCTTAGCAAGGTACTCAGCACAAAATAATACATTATTAATCAATGAAGTACACATATAAAATGATTTTTATCTTTTCTCTGTATCAACAATATATATTAGTAGACCTATTCTACAGACAATATCATAAAATAAATCCTTATTTATATTATGATAGTAACAAAACTATCACATGTGAAATTATCAAGCCAAAGATATTTGAATATAATGTTTAGTATTGAATATTTAATTGAATCTATTTCTGTGAGTTTTTACATATATAGATGTAGCCATCACCATTAAAGAGACCAAACAGAAAAAAAATTTATGTTTACTTTCATTCAGAAATGCCTCACTTTCTTAAATTATAAAATTTAAGAAAATTTTAAATTATAAAATTTAACAACAGGGACTTTAAAATTAATCTGATCCCAGATCAGCAGAAGCTGTAGAGGAGCGTCACTTTCTTACATGTGCATTGGTACATCTTTTTGGAAAGCAATTTGTCAGTATCTATCACAACACAAGGTGTACACTTTTTTTACCCTGGTCATTCTGCTTCTAGAAATATTTGCTACAGAAATACCCACACATATACTCTAGAGAGCATGTACCTGTAAGGATGTCTGCTACAGTATTGCTTATAATAATGAACAATCAAAGCACCCATCAACAGGAATGCTGAGACACAAAACAGACTAGAAGTCCAAAAGTTCTTCCAATAGACACAGAAAGGTGAATGCTGATCTCTGAGTCAATTCAAGTCAATAAAAACGTACTGAGTGCCTTCCCCATGCCAGGCCTTAGCTAGACATGTGAGGACAATGGCGAACAAGACAGAATCTAGCCCTTTAGCCTGAAGAAGAAAAACCCAAAACCAGATCTCATATTCTCTCAACCCAAAAAGGTCGTACAAGATTGTTTTTAATAACACCTGTGATTCTTAGTTTGTAATTTAAAAATTATACTCACCAAAACAGGGGCAAACTTTTGTATGAAAAGGAAATAAATCCTTATTGAATTTTTCTTTGGCACCATATAATCATATGCAAAGTATAAATAATAATTTATACTTGATAATTTCTTATATCATCTTACTGTTTATTTCTCTTGAGTTTTCTGTCAAATAGTTGAAATTACTTTTTGGTGGCTTGCCAAAAATCAATAAACAATTTTATCCTGCACTAAAAGGAATCAGTTTCCCCCAGAATTACTAGAACAACTTGCACATATTAAAGTGAAATTTTATTAATCCACAAATTATAAAAAATATAACCAGGCACAAAATTAGGATGAGTAATAATGGTTCAGTTCTGTAATCCAAATATTAATGTAAAGTAGTAATCCTAGGTAAATTTCTACAATGTAGTTATGAATAAACAAGATTAAAACAAGTATACTAATAGAAACAAGAACTATTTAACATTCTTCCACATATACTTGAAATTCTTTCATAATTTCGCATATCTCGAAGATAAATAACATGCTATAAAATCAATTATGCTAATATAGTATTTTTTCTTGGGCTCAAAAGGAAGGAAAATAAAACAATAAAACAAAGAGCCTGAAATAAATTTACTAAATTCTAAACCCCCTTCCAATTACCATTTTTTATTGCTATTTTAGTCTTAAGTGAGAATTAAGTTCATTCGTTACATGGGCTTCAGACATACAAGCTAGTTTCCTCAGAGCATAGTGACAAGCAAGGTTATAGCAGAAATGTTTAGAGAGTTAACAATTTTGTTTTCTGTCATTTCACAAATATTAGTTTAGTTCCTGTTTTAGGGTTTTTGGAACCCCAAACAAAGCTAGTCTAAATTTAAAAATATAGAGTCTTAAGATTTCTTTATTAACTTCCACTGTTCTGAAATTTCTGGGATCTTGTCTTGTGTTAGTATATTTTCTAGCTATTTCACAAACATCAATCTTGCAGACCCTTCACCTTACCATCCAGAAAGCACACTTAGTATGAAAAGAAGGGTGCCCTCTGCTAGATTTGCCTTTTTTGTGGTTAAAAAGGGTGAAGTGGCCTGCTCTGAATATGTGAAGACTTTAGACTATCAAGTCACTGCATTGAGTGGTCTAATGAAAACAAATTAAGCATTTTATCTACCAACACGGTGGAGACGTTTGGCAAAGTTCTAAAATTATTATTTACACTTTACTAAAATGTTGCATATCGCCTCAATATTTAATAAAATCTCTTTTCAAAATCCTATAGTTAAAATTTCTAAGAATGTTTAAGGGAAAAGGTCAAGGATCTGTGTCCACTTCAAATGAGCATAGGCTGTAGAAAATACAGTCTCTTCGAAGTGCACACAGCACTGAAGAAAAGTTTAGATATCCACTAACAACCTGTAACCACTTCTAGGATATCTTCTGAGTGATGCCTCCTTGATACAGCGCCTCTGCGTGATCACTCGTGGCATACTACTCCTCAATACTTCCATTGATTTATTGCTGGAAATATGGTTTCCACTTTGGTGTGCCACAAGGGAAAAGCTAGCTGCTGAATTACCTTCTGAGATTTGAGAGAGACTTAGATGAAACTAGGATGCATATGTAATTAAATATACCTATAAACACAGAATCATTTTCTATCTACAAAATAAAAATAACAAAAAAATTATCAAAGAGAAAATCTGTTCTAGCTCAGAAAAAAATTTAAGCTCTGAATTATGTGATATTTGAGTCTATGATTTAGCCTTTGCATTATGACAGTCTACAAGGATTAACAAACAAAAAAAGCCAGTGTTTTCCTTTCTTTTTCCTTTTCTGCTGCCCCTGCCCCACCCACCAAGGCAGTTAAACAGAATGTGTAAGTCTTGAAAAGAAATAATAAATCACTAAAAAACCAGATGAAATCACAAGCTTGTCCTTAGGAAAACAACAAATGGATTTTCACATCTCTGATTTGTTGCTCCACTAAGGCAGATATGCCTCTTGGTTAAGGATAGTTTTGAGAGTAAGAGATGCAGTTCCTCAGCTTGCACCTTCATTCAGCATTCCCTGCTGAAACAGATGCCATCCTGGCGGTACTTAATCTATCAGAACAGGTGCCTATGATCGAAATGACTCTTAAATCTTCCAGAGATCAGGAACTTTTCCCAAGTACATAGGAATATAGGTCTAATTAGGCTACACTTTCCTGTTGCCTCCATTGTCATTCTTACTCACTGTTCTAGCAATCTGGGTTCTACCCCTCCCCATACTGCTAGAATAAGAAAGCTCTTCCTTTGACCTCTTTTGAATCTCAATCCTGATCCATCTCTGCCAGCCCCTCCAAAACACACAGAGACAGGTGTTTGCTTCTCCCTTGCCTTCCCAGTCCCTGCACTCCCTCACGTCTTCCTGTCTCTTGCCCCTCAGGTCCCTTTGTGCTTCTTTTGCTCTCCTTGAAAGTAGGGGTGTATCCCAGGGTTCTATCTTAAACCCTCTCCACTTCACGTGCTCTCCTTTGATCTCTCACATATGAAAATCACCAGGAGTGTCTCCTGGCAGGCACTCAATATCTGTGAGATGAGTCTCCCCCTCATCCATGCTCAGGGCCACCCATACAAGAGACTATCTAACTTGGATCTCCATCCAACTACCTTCTCTGACCACTACCGCCCTTCCACTAATGGGTTGGAAACTACGACTCTAGCTTAACATTTTTCACAATGGGCTTCTTACTTAAGGTAACTGTGGTTCTGTCTTTCCTTCCTGGTTTATATTCTCCACATAACAGAAAGAGCATGGCTTTGGAGTCAGATAGAAATGGGTTCAAAGCTGGGTCTGTCAATTGCTAGCTATGCGACTATACCTCTGAATTTTTGCAGAATTACAGGGGAAATATATATATGTAAAATATTTGTATGTATACGTTTTTTGAAAACTTAAGTCCTAGTGCGGTTTCTTTTTCTTTATTTCTCTTTAACTAACTTTGCAAAGCTTCTTGTACACTTTATTGAATTGAATTTTTACAATAACCTACCAGTAGGTCTAGAAGAAGCAGCTAAGGCTGGCCGGGTAACAACTAATAAGTGTTAGAATCAGATTCTAACCTAAGTCTGACTGGTTCTGAGGCCCTAGCTCTTTCCATCACATAAAGTGCCTCCAGGACACAGAGGGGCCAGTCAGTTGGGTGGACGGGGTAAGGGGACACACAAATGGAAAATTATAGCATAACATGAGAAATGCTGTAAGAGAGGTATGGAGTAGGGGTTACGGAAGAAAGAGACATTGACTCTGCCTCAAAAAATCAGGGCGAGCTTCACAAAGACAGTGCACTGGAGTTGCTTCTTGGAAATCATGAATCTAGCCCAGAGAGACAGTGTAGGGTTTCCTAAGCAGTAGGGCCACTGTGCACTTACAGAGAGAGGAAACTGAGTCACTGAAGGGAGTAGGTGTGATGGGAGCAAAAGTAGGGGAGAGTGAAGGAACAGAGTTAAGATAGGAGATGATAGCCAAAAGGTAGGGTAGGGCCATGTCCAGGTGTTTGATGCCCATTCCAGAAGCAGCTGAGCCAACAGGAGTTTTTAAGTAGGTCAGGGAGAGATCAGACCTGTACTTTCAAAGGTTAATCCCAGTGCTAGCATAGTGCATAGATTCTGGAACCCAGAACCCCTTGGGGAACCATTTTTTAATGACTTGGTTTGCTCCATTATTATGGATGTGAACTTTGATCATTTGATTAAGGTAGTGTCTGCCAGGTTTCTTCACTGTAGTCATTGTTTGTCCTTTGTAATTAATAAGCATCTTGTGGCAAAAATCTTATATGAATATGTTCAACAAACCTTCATCACCAGTCCTAACATCTATTGATTTTCTAACTCCATCATTCCATCTATAGTTAATAGTTGACCTTCTACTCAAAGAAGATATTTCTTTTCTTTCCATTAGTTATTTATATCACTATAGATACAGAGATTTTTATTTTATTCGATGGATTGTAATTCCTGCTCAAATTATCCCAGAAGTGGTCAATGGAAGTCCCCTTAAGCTAGCTCGCGTGTCATTTTAATATCTCCCCTTATTCTTTGAACACTGCTATACTTTCTAGCACAAAAAGCTATTTCAGACTCATCTTGTGTTTTCCCTGCCCCAGACTTGGAATCAGCTTCTTTTGTAAGTGCTGGTCCTCTTTCGTGGAGAATTTAGAAAACAATTCTAAAGTTCTGGGTGCTTAGTGTGTCATAGCTTGTTGGTCCTCTCAATGGACAGAGGAAGAACATTAAAAGGATGGGAGGGGAGAAGAGTGTGTGTGTGTGTGTGTGTGTGTGTGTGTGTGCGCGCGCGCGCGCACATTTATATACATCTATCTATATTTCTATGGAAAATAACTTTAAAATACAGATTTGGGGGGCTTATAGCCAGACCTACTGAATCAGAATTATTAAAAGTGTGCTCATAAATCTGTATTTGTTTAAAGTTTAGCCAGGTTTTCAGAGAAGATTAACTAGGGAAATGATAGTAGAGGCAGGAAAACTAGTTAGGAAGCTACTATAACGGCCCTAACAAAAGTTAACAGGTATGAACTAGAGCAAAAGCAGAAGATAGAGAGGACATGATTAACTGTACTTGGGGCTGACTGGATAATGAAGATGCAAGAGGGAGAAAGTGACAAGCATTCAATGTTTCCTGCTTAGATAACTGTCATCACTATGGTCTGCACACTGTCATTTATACAGTAAGCACAGAACACATGTTTATTTAATTGAATATCTTCTCATGTTTCTCCTATAGATTATATAAAAGTCCAAGTGACATTCTAGGAAGAAAGCAATTATAAAACATTCAAGAATTTATAGCTCTTCTTTATATTTTATCATATAGACTAAAAACTGAATGTTACTCAAGGCAAGAAGGATGACTTGTGAACTCACTGTCAGCAGGCCAGGCAATCACATAGATAAACGTGGCCTGTTCAAAGTGATTGTGTCTGCATCTACTGTGCATGCAGAATAATAGACCTGGAAGTCTTTATATCTCTGGAAGCAACCTCTGTAACAGTGTCTCTTATTGTCAAAAAAAAAAAAAAAGTTACAGTCTGCTAGAGATAAAAGTCATTAAGTTAAGATGACTGCTTACTATCACTGCAGCATAAAACTCACTAGAGCATGAGCAAAATATATAAAGGAGTTGTAAAAAGAAGAGTAAAGCTAAAAGGAAATGACCCTTAGAATTCTAACCACTATAACAGAAAGTTTAAAACCCAGATAAAAGTACAACCCAGAGAAAAATAATCATTCCCAGTGTTTATGTAATAAAAGCAATTCATCAATGACTTTCTCATTGCTAATCCACAGGGCTCTTTTCCAGACTTACTTTGTTATACTCTCTTGATACTTTTGAGGGTCTCCTTAGCACCCTCTCTGCTCTTGGCCTCCAGAGCACTCCACACTCCCAGTTTTCCTCTCACCCCTGGGACTCATCCACCTTTCATAAGCACCTCTTTCTCTACTGATCTCCTAAAAGTTCATTGTCCTCAAAATGCTAACTCTGGCCTCTTCTCTTTCTTCCATATGCTCTCTGGGTTATCTCATCCACAGTTACACACTCACTGCAACTCGCTCAGTTCTCTTACGCAAGAAGACCCATACATGTGTATAATCACCTTTTGAATGTCCCACATACAGCTCAATCTAAATATGTTCAAAGCTGAACTCATCACCCCCAACCTTGAACCTGTTCCTAATTCTATTTCAGTGAATGATAACCACCATTGAACCAGTTGACTATGCCAGAAACTTGACCATTACCTTATACCTTCCTTTTCCCTCACTACCTATATCCAACCAATCACCTGGAATCTAGAATCTTCAGAATATTTTCATTGTTTTCCTTGCTTAGTATAATGATCTCATACCTGGATTAAAGTTCCTCCAGACTTTCTCTCCAACAAGCATTTATCCACACTGCAGTCAGAGTGACCAGCCCAGAGCCTAAATCTAATAATGCTCCTTCCTCTAGAAAGCCTTCTCTGACCACCACCCCCTCCCATGAACAGGTTAGGTATATGTCCTGAGGCTCTCACATACCTTGGGCTAATTATAATAGAACTGAACACATCATATCCAGCTGCTCATTTATTTATGAATGTTGCCCTTGTGATTATAAGTCCTTGAAAGAAGATGTGTATTATTCATACTGTTAGGTCTTGAGTGTCTACTAACCCACAGTAGACACTCAAGAAATCTTTGTGGATTGACTTAATGATTCATTTGGAATTAAAAGATCAAAAGATAAATTCAATTGGTTGTATAGGACTGAGCTGGATAGTCAGATGTGCTGAGAGGCTGAGATAGATTCCCCTCCCTGCGGTGTGTACAAAATAAATCAATATGAAGCAGCCTGCAGTCAGAGAAAATCAAAACATATACTATCCAGAGAGAAGTAGAGATGTGAATCCCTATGATACATAGGAACACTTGCAAGAAAAAAAATATAGGAAAAGACTAGCTGCCTGTTTACCTTGCAATGCCTAAGAGGCCAGCCGTACTCCCCATAATTAAGTTCCAAAAGATTCTCATCATCTATAATCTTTGTGCCATAAAATAATTCTCAATAGCCTTGGAATAATTCTATGACCAGCCTATTTATATTTCAGGCTAATATCTCTAATCAGTCCAGAGAAAGATTCTTTCCTCAGGGAGGTAGAATTGGCCTGTCACTCCCCTCCTCCATGCTGATGAGAAAGGGAGTGGCAGAGAACTAGTGGACAATTCAGGAATCCTTCAACTTCTAGTCTGAGGCCATCCAGAAATGCACTGATAAAGTAGGTCATGGGACACCCTCTCTGACCGCTCCTTCTGCTTTCCACACTGCCTCAACCCCTTCAAGTGCCTCAACAGATCTGTCCACAGCAGTGAGACTGAAGGCTGTAAATTCTTTGGAAATAAACAAAGCCAATATATAGACTGTTGCTAGTCCCTATCCCAGCAATTACTAAACATTGCATGGGCTCCTCAAAGTATAAGTAGTTATATTTTTTAAATATATAAAAATCTATATATCCTTCATAGGCTCTAATAGCATCTTTACAAATACGGGATAACAACCAAAGCCTCAGATTTCTGTTACTTTTAGGTTAATCTTCTTAATGGCTGTTTCCATTTCTGGATCTCCAAATGTTCAGTATCTTCCGTGTAAGAGGAATGGGCCCCATGCTAGGGGAATGCAAAGACTGTAGACATCTGAGACAATTCAATGGGAAGAAAATAGTCTTTTAAACAAATGATGGTGGGACAACTGGATAACCACATGCAAAAGAATGAAGCTGGACCCCTTAACTGACACCATGTATAAAAATGAACTCAAAATGGATCATCTGCCTAAATGTCAGAGCTAAAACTATAAAACTCTTAGAAGAAAACATAAATATTCATGACCTTGGGTTAGGTGATGGTTACTTAGATATAACACCAAAAACATAAGCAACAAAAGAAAAAAAAAGTAAATTGTACATCATTAAAATTTTAAACTTGTGTTTTAAAAGGACACTATCAAGAAAGTGAAAAGACAACTCATTGAATAGAAAATATTTGTGAATAATATATCTGATAAGGTATTTATATTCACAATATATAAAGAACTCTTACAACTCAAGAATAAGAAGACAAACCAATTAAAATGGGCAAAGGGTTTTAGTAGACATTCTCTCCAAAGAAGATATACAAATAGCCAACAAATTTATGAAAAGCGATCAATATTATTAGTGATTAAGAAAATGCAAATTAAAACCACAATGAGATACCACTTCACATCCAGTAGGATAGCTATAATCAAAGAGACAGAATAACAAGTGTTGGTAAGGATGTAGAAGAATTGAAAATTTCATACAATGCTGGTGGGATTGTAAAATGGTGGGGCTGCTTTGGAAAACAATTTGGCAGTACTTCAAAAAGTTAAACATACAATTTACCATATGATTCAGCAACTTCACTCCTAGGTACATACTCAAGAGACTATGTCTACACAAGGCTGTAGACATACTCTTCCACTGACCACGTGCACAGGCTCACCATCTAACTTGTTCCAATCAGTGCCTGCTTGGTTCTTTCTAGAAAAGAAAAAACACTGGGCTAGGTGCCAACTTAATGAAAAAGTTGATTCTGTTAATTTAAGAATTTAATAAATATATGGAGCATGAAAACATATGTATTGTTAAAAGTCTACTTTACTAGTTGGCAATATCTTTTGGGTAGAAAATAACACTGGTCTATTGAACTCTGAAACATACTAATGAGGTTCCTAAATTCTTGCTGTGTAGAGTGGCCTGTGGACTAGCAGCATCAGCACCCCTTGGGAGCTGGTTAGAAATGCAGAATGTCAGGCCTCACATCTGATTAACTGACTCAGTGTTCATGTGACTCCAATGCTCAATGATATTTTGAGAACTGTTTGCTCTTGAACACTTTAATTACATGTAAGACCAATCTACATATGACAAACTCTAGTTAAACCTACAAGAAGAGGCTGACTTCTAAGGATGTATACTCTGCTATTTAAAGCATAGCTTTCTGTGTGACCCAGTCTACTGGACAGTCAGTCTCAGAAGCAGAACTAGCAAGACAACTGTCCCAGCTGTTTCCTTTTTCTTTTTTGGTGGCAAAAATGTCACCTACATTGCAAAGGTATTCAGCTCCACCTCTCTGTAGGTAGGAGAAGCCCTTGGACAGCCCTGCTTAGAGATGTTGCCATGAAACGGTTTTTCACTTACCACATTATAATCTACATTCAACTACATTGACTGGTGGTGGAGCTAATATCACTCTTCATAAGAGAGTATATACTCCAGTGCAATGTCTTTCAATCTTTAAAACAACCCATCATATAGTAACCATATTTTTAAAATAAAAACATGGTCATATATTCTGAATTTAAAATAGAGGTCCATATATAAGAACAAAGGTACCCATGACATAACTGAATAGAATCTTTGCTGACTGTCTTGGGAAATCTAAAACATATGGTACCAAAACCCGTGAGGCATAAATGACCTGGATGAGAATTATGATGACCTTTCTCTGGGTATCTATACCAGAATTCTGGGCACATCAAGTTTTTTCCCATCCTGGTATCTTTGCATATAACCTCTCCTCTGCCATAGCATCTTCACTTGTCTGCCCCTTTTCATTCTTGAGGACTCAGCTTAAAAGCCATCTTCCTAGGAGCTGCTCTGGAAACCTTATCTAAGGTAGCTCCCACAGCCCCACCCAATCCAGTTCCTCTCTATGATCATTCTCTTCTTAGTATTTATCATAATCTACATTCACCTTTTTTCTTGTTCATTTATTGTTAGCCTCCTCCACTAGAATGGGGCAAGAACTTAGTCATGTTTACTATTATACCCCCTTCACCTAGTACATTCTAGATGTGAAATGAGTTTTTGATGAATAAGCAAATGAGAAAGTATATACAGTATGTCTAATATAGAGCAGGCACTCAACTCAATATGGGTTTGATTCCTTATAGTTTACCAGTTTCGAACTCATCAAGGGACTAAAGAATATGAAAGCACATCTCCAAGCCTTCCTGTGAACCTGTTTGCCCAACACCCCTGGTCCAATCATGCCTGTAGACTCCTCTCTTAAAATACAAGTTCAATTTTATTTGCAGTACAGATTATTTTAGCCATGTCACAATTGAAACTTAAATTTTTTTTTTAAATATCTCTAATAGATCTTTGTTTTAGGTCATTGTTTCAAAGCCAGTGATGATCCAAAAGTGAACTTGAACACGGTTCCATTTCTAGACAGAGTTCTAGTGATCTGCTTCAAATACTCTCGATTAAAGCATGGGACTGATAAATGGAGTTTCGAGGAGCAAGCAGCTCACAAAGCCCTGATTAGAAATGAGACACAGTGGTGGGACCACAGTGACTGAGAAAAATGAGTCTGTAAAGCAGCAAAGCCATGACTTTGAGCTTTGGAATCAGAACAATTTGGGTTCCAATTCCTATTCCTCAGTCTGCTAAACAGTGACAATAGGCAAGATCCTTAACCTCTCTGTGCCTCGTTTTCCTCACCAGTAAACTGAGGCTAACAACAGTACCACATCATGAGGTTGTTGAGAGGATGAATGAGATAAATCTGTACACACATTTAGCACTCAGTTTACACTCAGAAAGTGTTGGCTCTGGTTATTAAATTCATTCTCAGTCTCAAGGATCTTATATACATTTACAAATGAAAATATATAGAATGGAAGACTGGCACTAAGTGATATATATAAGTGAGCAGCATTGGTCATGAAAGATGAAAAACTTTAAGAATGCAAGGCACCCCTTCATCTAAGGATGGCAAAAGGCCTCATGGGAGAGGTGAGACTGACACAGAAGGGGCCACTGCAGGATGGGAATACAAACAGGCCCCCTGTAGTGGCCACTTACTATTTGCCAAACACTATGGGGCACCTTGTATGTAATCTCCACGAGCTACAAGAAAGACACCTTTAAAACCCCCATTTTATAACAAGAATCTGTTTCACTGATGATCACTGAGACCCACAGAAGTTTAGTAATTTCTCCGAGTCACCCAACTAGTGGCAGATCTAGGCTCAAAATCAAGTTTGACACGAAAGCCCATCCTCCCACCACTATGGCCTTGGGGAGGAAGGAATGCAGGGGGAGAAGTGTGAAGGGGGAGAAAAATCATTCCAGTGTGAAGTAGGAAAGAACAGAGTAATCTTATATGGCAAGTGGGAAGCAAACAATTTATAATTAAAAAAAAGAAAAGAAAAATAAGGGTAGGAAGGTGAGTTAGAGCCAGAAAGAATGGAAAACTAAGGTGTTTGAACTTCAGCTTGTGGATGATAAGGAATCATTGTTTTGATTTTGGTGCATATGTATGTTTTAAATTAAATACTATGACTAAGACCATTTATTGAGCATCACCTAAGGGCCAGGTTCCACACTAAACCATTTGTATGCATTATTTCTAATAGTTACAATTCTACAATTTATGTATTATTGCCCACATGTCACATAAACAAGGTCCCGAGTGGTCAAGTCACTCAGATGTCTTTAGTAAATGACAGAGGAGGGTTCATACTGAGTGTGTGTGAGGTCAAAGTCAGTGCCCTTTCCCCTGAAACAGTATTGCCGAGAAACTTCCTTTGTAAAAGAGACCTTAAAAATAAGAGAAAAGAAAATGGAACCTGGAAACTAGTCAGAAGCAATATAGGGATCCAGAGTACAGAGACAAATGTCTCAACTGAGTCACTGTGAAAATGGAAAGGAAGTGACAGAGAGCAAATGTGTTCATGACCTTTTCTTTTACTCTGTTTCTCTGTAATGATCTGCTACCTGAAGTAGAAAACAAGTTAGCAATTATTCCAGTCTCTGTGAATGTCCTTGCCTTCAAGCCCTGATCTGAGCCCTGTTCATCCCATCATAAACACTGCTTTAAGTATTTACTTGTCCCGTCGCAATGTTATCAGAGCTAAAATACGGCATCATCCTCAAATCTGTTATCCATATTGAAAGATAATCATTCAAGAACATAAAACTAAGCCTCTACATCCAATAAACCACATTATGCTTTACCTATCAACATTTTTTAAAAATCTGACTTAAACACATAGTCTGTCAAATTGGGAGGACACATATGCTGAGCTCTAATGAGCTCTGCCAAATCCTACACTTTATTCAGGTTCATCCTGATCTCAGAGACCACACAGCTTTATAAAATGGAGTGTGGTGTCATATTTGTTGGGCTGCTTTCTAGTTAATATTCTGAGAAAGTAGCCCGATGAATAAAGCAGTAGGAAATGTATATATCATGAATATATTTTTCGAACTAATACAAAAGCTAACTGGGCAATTACTTACATTACCTCATTTGATGAAATCAAGAGTTAAAAGTTTTAATACTCATGTAATGATTCCTAAAATCCAAAACATTTTTGCACTAAAACCTTAGCTATAGTCCTTCTCTCTTAATGACAAACTTTAATATTTTAAGTGGAAAATCAATAAGATAACTGGGATACACAGAAATGACTCAAAATTCATAAAGTGAAAAGAATACAATTTTTCTATTCATATATACAGTTAATACATAAATATTCCCAACATCTTACAATATTCATTTCAAACATTTAATATGCTTCTGGGATTAAAATTATGAAAGAAATGGCACTTAAGAGTCCTACATACTAAAAATAAAAACAAATATGGTTTGTGCACTGCCTTCACCGGAAAAAGATATTTACAAAATAAGACAAAGCAAAATAACAGCATAAACATTCCAATTTTACAGCTCTTAATTACATAACAATCTGTGGTTTGTGTTTTTTAATCTGTAGGACTTACTTTTATTCCTATGTGCAAAGACTTACATGGATGTTAAAGAACTCTATTCACCTATATATACATACTCAGACCCAACCAAATATGGAAAACTTAGCAATAAAGTCCTTTCTCCGCAGGCAGGCTTACTACTATGTCACTATTCAATATAAATATATAACAACCTAAAGAAATAGACCAGGAGTTAAATTGCCTTTTTTCTTTTCTTCAGTGAATTTCCCCGCAAACCCAGTTATACAAATAACTTCATTCACCTTTTCTTCAAATCTTAATGTTTCTTTAAGCCAGATATCATCACATCCCCACTAGTCCAGCTGCCAGTCATGACAGCAGTTTACTGCAACTCCACCCTCTTCCCACCTTCAGTTTCAATAGTGCATTTAATTTTTTTTCCTATTAGAGAAAAAACTAAGATTAGGAGTTCAAGTCCTCAAACTAGGTAAGTCAACTGTCACATGAATATTCTTTAACCCCAGAGAATTTTCTGTTTAATTGCCACTCTCTCTCTCTCTTCCCCCAAAGGACATCTTATTTTGATGGTGTAATGGAAAGCACTGCATTAAGAAAGAGCAAAAACATAACAAGTTTAAATTTTTAAACATCTAACCTTTTCACGAGTCACCATTAATCATTTGTACCTATGACTTTAATAATCAACCTGGCAATTAGAGAAGCAAAATTTCCAGGACAGAACGAGGTAAGGGTGCCCCAATCACAACCATTGCAATATCAAGGAGAGAAGAAGAGAACTATTTTGTCATATGTGACATGAAGAAAGTTTTATGTCAGTTCCACCAAATCTTGAGAACAGTAGAGCTCCCAGTACTTAAAATCTTCATCTAAAAGTCAAGATTTTCAAAAACTATATCTCACTGTATCTTCAAATATTAAGTTTTTACTAAATTTTTCAACTTTAGGTCTGGCGGGGAGAAGGCTCTGGAATAAGCATAATACTTGAAGGGGTTGGGAGGGATAGTCTTTTAAATAATTCTCTCCAAGGAGAAATTAAAACCATTAACATTACACCACTTAACCATTTATTTCATTATGAAAGGCATACTTAGAGTACAAGTGGCAATATTCTCAAAATGTGATGGAAGATGTTCTATATCAGTGAGCACACAAGCTTGGAACACAAAACATGGTCTCTGTCAATTGTAGTCCATCCTCAGCAAATTATTTTCCTTGTAAGCTGAGGCTCCCATATTATTGAAATCCTCCTTAGCTGCAGAAGGCTCATAGGGATTCTCTGTGAACAGCATCTGGACCACACCTTGTTTGGTCGCACAAGAAGCTGACAAGAGCTGGAGGAAAATGCATCTGGTCCAAAGGTGAGAGGACAAGGCCAAGAATCAAAATATGCCCCTCTAAGTTTAATAGCGGGGACTCCTCAAACGGCCATTCATCCAATCTAATCAGTCCCAGCCATCCGCTACCAGATGTTGGCTATTCTGTGGCCTGGCTGGTAGGATGTTGTGGTCCAGTAGCTGCCAGCCTTTTATAACCTCTGCACGATGTTGTGGAAGCATCCATTTAGTGTATAAATAAGCTTTTTGGCATTAAAATACTGCTAAGTGAAATATTAGAGAACAAACTCCCCACCCACTGCAGAAGAAATTTCCCAGTTCTAAAGCATCTAGGACGAAGATTCCAAATTACCTGTAGCAACATTTTCTTTTAGGATTTTTAACCTCTTGCTTGCTGAAGAACCTACTGAGAAGCCTCTCAAAGATAATACCCACAGTTCAGGTTACTGGTCTTACATTTACCTAGTTAGGGAAGGAAGGAGAATTGTTTGATAGCTACCCAGGATCCTTCCACTTGTAGCAGGAATGAACACCAAAAAAGCATCAGACAGTCAACTCCTTAGAGATTCAAAAGCCTTCCAGAGGAATACAGAGAAAAGACATCTCTCCCTCCCCACCTGCACCCTCAACCCTGTTTCTGCCCCAGCTTTAGAATCAGCAGCCCTTCTGTAATTGCATGCGGTTCCAGAGAGAATCCTTTATTCCACAGAGCTCCCGGGTCTGACCCCGGGAAAGCCTGGTTGGTCATCCTTCTCCCCATCCTTCCAGTCTCCACACTCAACCCCTCCCCACCGTCCCAGGCCACCTCCTTACCTGATAATGTCGTCGTTGTGTCCCAAGAAGAATTTTTGGCTGTGCTCACGGGTGTTGTAAACCACCCCGACACCAGCAACAAAGTAGACCACCTCTTTGCCGGCCGTGTAATACAGGTTGTTGCGGCACTGGTGACCCCGGTACCCGTACACCCACTCTAGCCGGAGCTGGCAGCTGGGAGCTGTCCGATCCGCCATGATAAGCCGACCCCACTCGCCCCCACTCCGCGCGGGTCCTCTGCCGCTCCGCGCCGGCTCTGTCCTCGCTAAGTCTCGGGCTGTGGAGGACCTGCAAGGGCTCAGGGTGCAGCACCGGGCGCTGAATTCCGCGGCGACGCACAGACACAGCCCAGGGCGCCGGCCGCCACCATCATCCGCCGCCGCCGCCGCCGGAGACAAGCCGTCGGTACGCGGCCGCCAGACCCCGCCGGGCGCCCGGGCTCCCTCTCCCGGGGCAAGGCGTCTTCGGGGGCGCCCGTACCCGCGCGCGCGCGCCTCACTGCACCTGCGGGCTTCGGCCCCTGGGAGAGGTCCTGGCGGGGGTCGCCCCGCCTTTTAAATCAGAGATCTGCATATCCAAACACTGATTCCCCAGTTCGCTCAGTGAAGTTTGCAGTGCGCGGGGGCTTCGCAGCAGGCAGCGGGATTTATTCTGTGGCAGCTTTGATTTGACAGGGAACCCGGCTAAGCTTTGCTATCACCATCCTTGGATCCGCAACTGACAGTCTATATCCAGGATGCAAGAGCGAGGAAGAAAGAAACAGAGTTTTTGCATAAGTCACCCAGTCTAAGAAAATGATCCCTAAACTAAAACAAGTTGTTATTATTTGTTTGTTTGTTTGTTTGTTTGTTTATATTTTGTCAGCTACTCTCCCTTTCTCTCTCCAGATCCATCTTCTTAATGATATGAAATATGCCCTAAATGCTGCTGGCTGGTGGTTGCTGATATGATTTGAAAGAACATTTACTGTTTCCTCATTAAGTCAGCGTGAATGTGAATGGTCGTTTTTCAGATGATCCAATTAGTTGTTGTGTATATCTTTAAAATTCATATCCTCCGTGAATCCTCTCTTGGCTGAGGAAACCATAAAGAACTTAGCAGTCCTCACTATTCACCAACTCCAATTTCAAGCGTCATAAAAGGGTTTTCTGAATTAGAGGAAACGAGACACTACTCGTGCAGTTGGAGGAAGGAAAGCGTTACCTACAGACGCTCTTGGTCTAGAAGAAATTAAATAATTAACAAGTGACCAAAACCGTGTACCACTCCCCAAGAAGGTCTGTGCTAGCTACAGTGTCCCGCCTCTAGCCCGGTGTGCGGTGGGAACGCCCAAGAAATCGCTCGGGACCGTGCGCCCCCCTCCCCCTCAACACACACACACGCATATCCCGGCATTGGCCACCACGGGTCCGAACGACGCCGACCCACAGGGACACCTCGGTCAGCGCGCACTGCCACCCTAGTGGTGTCCTGGACACCCCATCCAGTCTCGCCCATGGAGCATCCCCGCTCTCGCCGCCTCTAACCTCTGCTCAGAGCCAGCGCAGCCAGCCCATCCCGATCCCTCGCCAGCGAGCGAAATCCTCTGCCTGCCCTCTCCTTCCCGCCTCCCGCACCCGAGGATGGGCTTCGTCACTGGGGCGCGCGGAGACAGGTTCTTCCTCCAGCCGGGGCTCAGGGGGCGGGGCCACAGAGCAGCTTTCTGCAACCGCGGCCGCGGGTTACTAGGCAAGATCATGGCCCTAGGAAACAGCGACGCCCCTGGGCTCTGGGGCATCACCCCCCTCCGCACCCAGGTTGCCCCCTTCCCCGATGCATTCTGGGAAGTGTAGTCCTCTCAATGCCAGCTTAAACGGGGAGCGAGCAGAACCAGGCCACAAGTCCCAGGATTCCACGCGCCCTGAGCGGGCTGCGGAGAGGCAGTTATCAGTGTCCGCGGTGCCTGCACTTCACCCGCTGAGCAGAGGAGGGCGCACCCGGGGCGACCTCTTGCCAGCAACTTTCGTTCCCTAGTGACAGAGGTGGCCCGCTGGCCGCGTGTGTATCTATAGAGAAGAGCAGTGGAGTTGGAATAGAGACAATCTCTACAGCCCACGTCGAGAATTTCTTCTGCACCAGTACCACCAGATTACTGTAGCTGATTCAAGCCCAAATGTGTTGCCTACTTCAGTTTTCCTTTTTATTCAGATGAGTTTTAATCTGTTCAAGTGCAGTCTGCCAAATTTAAGAAGAATACCAGGGGATGTGGTCTTACTTTGCCCCATTTAAGAACAAGTGCCTTCCCATACGCCACCTCCTAGGTTAGAGGACTTGGGTATTCAAGGATAATAGACTTTGGAAATGAGAAGGTGTTCAAGCCATGAACAACTAATCTTGGCCCTCAGACGCAGAAGCTGGTGGCATTTCTCCTACTCAAAGTGAACTGTGAATTTCACTGTATTCTGAAGAAGGCTTTTTTCAAATTATGATCCTAGCTAACCTGTGGGAAAAGGTTTCAAAATCCCAGTGACGAAAAGACTGCAAAAAGGATGATAGAAGGGACATTCAAAGCATGTCCTTACTTTTTCCATTTCTTTTCTCTTTTCCCTTTCCTTTCCTTTCTCTCCGTGTAATCGCTTACTCAGTTCTTTAACTACCTCAAGCTTAAGCACAGCCTTCTGAATGGTAGGAAAGCCTCAGGAAGAAGTATCAGAATATGGATGAGCAGTTGCTGCCAGTAGCATTGAAGAGGATGTGAATTGGTCTCATCATTCTTTTTAAGGAAACAGGGATCTACAAATAGTGAGGTGGCACTGTGCTAGCCAATAAGGGCACTACCAAAAATAAAAACAAAAAAACATGGCCTGAAAAGGATTTGAGACATAGGCAAAAACATAGATGACCAATTATACTGTGCCATAATACTGTGCCAACGAGTTATACAGAGACGGTAAATTCTATACAGCAATTCAGCAGTGAAGAGCTTTTCAAGCTATATACATAGTAAGTCAGGGAAGACTTTATGGAGGAAATAGGAAATATAGAGAGAATTGAGATAAGTAAAGATAAATTGAAAGAGCGTTCTACATGAATCTATGGAATAAAAGAATAAGTACAGGGAAACATAGATTTAGTGACACTGAATATAACTGATGCAAGAGAGAATTCATGTAAAATGAGAAGAGGACATAGACCTGAAAGGTTAGACTGTGGATGGAAATGAACCCAGAGTTTTGTACTATATTCTTAAAATAATAGCCACTTAATTGTTGTGTTTTTTTTTTTAGAAGAGAATAACAAAAACAGTAATAGTCAACGCATGAGGTATTAGAAGCTTGCAGTAGCGCTTGAGGTACTACATTACAGGTAGTGGCAATAGTCCAGAAAGAAAGAGACATCTTCCTGAGAAAATGCAAAAGCATGTTGAAGGGAGTCTCCTAAACAAATACAAAAGAATGTAACATGACATGTTCCTTTCCTCAGTTATCTGTAATATAACTAATGACCACCATATTACACCAGACTATACTTTAAATGAATTGGAGGAATAAGCTCTGGGTGTGCCATTTATAATGTTACCTCAGGCAAATCACTAAATCTTCTGATCTTTAGTCTACTCACTTAATAAAGTATAATAATCCTTACCAGGATAGTTGTGAGAATGAAACAAAATGATATACATGTGCAAAGAGTTAGTGTGTAAAGCATTATATAAATGTTAATTCTTACCAAATGGCAAATGACTATAGACTCCAATAAGCCACTTTAAAAAGGTAGAAATTTCTTTCTTACAAGTCTGGAGGTAAAGCAACTTAAGAAAATTGTCAGATACCCCAAATCCTCCTATTTATTATTATTTTATTATTATTATATTATATTCAGCACAGATATTCCACTTTATGATTTAAGATGATAGATCAAACTTCAGCATTTACATTTGCATTCCAGCTAACAGGAAGGAAAATTGAAAATGTGCATATCTCCTCCCTGTAAGGATATTTTCTGCAAGTTTCATATAATACTTATGTTTACATCCTATTGGTCAAAACTTAGAGTCCATCTAGCTGCAAGAGAGGCTAGGAGTATACATTATATTCTTGAGGGCTGTTGGTACATTTAAAATCAGAAATATTTTACTAAGAAAGGGAAAAGTAATGTTGGTGTTCCCAAGAATGCTCTGCTGACCACACTCATGAGTCCTTTTCGAAAAATTACCTGACAATGACATTCAGCCATCCAAGAAATGAACAAAAAAATTCAGAAATGGAGAAGTTATGGTAAAGATGAGATTGAGCATTGAATCAGTTTCCTAGGAAATATTTCTCTCCGCTCACTCTTCGGTTTCATTTATTTTTTTTCTTTTGTTAATGAAAGTCAAATTTTTAAAAATCTGGTATAATATGATCCCATTTTCATGAAATTATTTCTATCCATTCAACTATCTGTCCATGAATCTAACCATATCTGCACAGAGATATTATAATATAGATCACCCAAATCTAATCTAGTTACTTCTGGAACAGTGAAATTTAGAACAATTTGTTGCTGTCTTATTTGTATCTTTTTGATGGTTCAAAAATGTTTGAAATGGGCATTTTATTAAAACAATGTCATTGCTCTTAAAAATATCTGTTGATGATGAATTGCATTTTTATTGAAATTTTATTTGGTGTCATTAAGACATACCCTATGGTTGATCCATCCACACCCTGTTAACTGTCAAGATCAAGAGCCTGTTAGACCATTGAACAGAGTTAGGCATACCAGTGTAGCTGTTTGACCATGATTTTCTTTATAAATCTAACTAACTTATTTAAAGCTAGATCCTGTAGCCTTGCCCTAATTAGCATTACACATTTGATACCATTTAACAACTAAAAATTGGCAATGATATTTCACCAGCTAGCAACTAATGGGGTTAGAGTCCACAATTTTAACCAAATAAAAGACTTACAAATAGTAAATGAAAAAATGCTCAACATTATTAGCCACTATGAAAATGTAAATCAAAACCACAATGAGACACCACTTCACACCCGATGGAATGGCTATAATCAAAAAGGCAATTACAAGCATTAGAGAGAATATGGTGAAACTGGAACCCTAATACATTGCTGGTGAGGATGTAAAATGCAGCTGCTTTGGAAAACAACCTGACAGTTCCCTTAAAAGTCGAATTTAGAGTCACCAAGTGACCCAGCAATTCCACTTTTGGATATATACCCAAGAAAAATAACATACACCCACACACAAACTTGTACATAAATGTCCACTGCATTACTCATAATAGCCAAAATGTAAAAATAATCCAAATGTCCATAAATTGATGAATAAATATGTATATACATATAATGGAATATTATTCCTCAATGAAAGGAAATGAAGCACTGATACAAGCTATAATATAGAACCTTGAAATTATTATTCTAGATAAAAGAAGCCAGTCACAAAAGACCACATATTGTATGATTCCATTTCCAGACAGAAGGTTCAGAAGAGGCAAATCTATGTAGTCAGGAAGTAGACTAGTGGTTTTCTAGAGTTGAGAACAGGTAGGTGGGGGAAATATGAGTGGATATAGGATTTTTTTTGGGGGGGTGTAATTAATATGTTCTAAAATTAGATTGTGATTATGGTTGCACAACTCTGAAAATACTAAAAACCATTGAATTGTATGCTTTAAAATGAGTGAATTTATAGTATGTAAATTACTTAGCAGTAAAGCTAGTTTTAAAAAGTATGACTCCGTTTACTTGGCTGTTGCAAGTTGATTTCCTATGTACTAATCATCTCTATTTGATTCCTTACATGCTAGTCATTTTTAGAGCAGAAATTATTTCTTATTCATAGAGGAAAAGATTGATTTTTAAGTTAAAGTTCATGGTTTAAATCTATCATCCAGAAGTCATCCTAAGTTTAATGTCTTTATAGGCATATTAAATGTTTCGGGTAAACTATATCAGTCACATTAAAAGATATAAAGTGCTAGGGGCAAAAGGAAATGGGCATTTACCAGTCATTTGTGGAGAAAAGAAATATTAAAGTTTTTTTCTCCATTTCTTTTCAAACATTTTTAACAAAACCTAAAGAGGCACTAAGAGAAGATCAAATCGATGAAAATTTTCCATGATTTTTTATTGAAGATAGAGTTCCTCTGTATTTTCTATTTCATAAAGATAACATAAAAGAACCAGGTCAGATAAGTAAGGATCCATTCTAAAAAGCATTCCTAGGTACTCAGAGAGAGTCTCTTTCAAATGTAACTAGCTATGACACTGTATAAAGTCTAGTTTACTTGAAGACCAACTTGCAATGTGCAGACATCTACAACTTCAGCATTTTATTTGATATTTCTTAATCCATACGTTAGCTCTGATAATACTTTTTTTCTCTTCCTGGTAATAATTCTGTCATAGTGTTTCTTTGTAATAAAACCCCTTTTTAAAACTCTTGAATGGGGTCTCTAATCTCAAAGAGAGAATATGAAAAATTAGCCATAAAGCTAATAACATATGTTATACTTTTGGTATATTTTAAATGTGTTAGGTTGATTATAACAGGGATAACATCTAGTTCTTAGCTCTAGATCACCGAAATCTAACATCATTACCTATTCTTTCTAAATAGACCCTATAGGCAAATTAATGTGCCTTCTCTAAAATTTTTGTAGTGTTTCCTAGTAAGAGAAATGAGAGGTTCCTATAGAAGATGTTAGTGTTTCAATCTTTAAAAATGTGTGACAATCTCACTGGTAGATAGGTTCCTATAATAATAATAACTTAATAATTATTATTACTAATTATCACTATTATTAGTTTTGTGTTACCTTCAGGTATACTTTCTAGCACATTGTGCAAGTTTAAAAAATTATAACTATCTCCTCCTAAGAATCACAGGATTTAGAGCTGGAAAGTACCTTGATTTTACCATTAAAGAAGGCTCAGGTGATGACCAAGTATGAAGAAAGTCCATAACAACTTTATTGAGTGAAGGATTAACGATGCTGCACAGAAAGTATCATAGAATGGTTTGATTGGGGAAATCCTTTCAATTCAAAATAGAATGTTCTAGAGCCAGACTGCCCAAATTGTAATCCTACTCTGCAATTTAGTAGTGTTTTGGCCATGGGCAGCTTACCTAATCTATGCCTCAGTTTCCTTATCTGTCAAATGGTACCTATCTCGTAGCACTGTTGTAAGGACTGAATGAATTAAATACATATAAATCAACCCAGGGCCCCATATGGACTTTCCTTTTTCTTATAGAGCAACGATTTTGCAGGGTCAAGGAGACATGCCTACCTAGAACCCAACTCCCCATCCCCATTTTTAGGCCATACTGTAGGTATCTGAAACCCTGGAATTACCTACACAAATGGCCCTGAGCCTATTTACAGAGCTATCCTCTGGACTGCTTTGCTGGAGTGTACTCTCTCAGTTCAGAGGATGATCTGAAGGGACAGTTGTAAGTGAAGAGGGAAGACATATACTTGGAGCTTGGATGTGTGGGCCGAGTGCTCATGAACTTGCATGCAAGGCCCCTCATGATGTGGAAAGAGTAAGGGGCAGAACGAGAAGGGAGGCAGGATGGAGGCAGGGGGTTGTTTCTTCTCACATGGTGACATTCTGGCATGGAACTCAAGGGAGTCTAAGAATTTTATATTTGTATCTGTCCTTCCAGGTTTTTATGAAAGGCACGTTTGACAAAGTAAGAGGAAAGAACAATTTTAAATAGATAGCTTCCTCACTATCTAACTTTTAAGTATGTAGACACGTGGAATGGCCTCCTTTAGCATTCTTGCCCTGCCCACTTCAGTGTGAGCAGGGAGGACTGGTGCCTTTCACATAGTAATCATTCAATATATTTTAACTATTACTATTGTGATTATTACTTTAAGAAAGTGACTCCTCTCATAAAAGGTAGCAAAATAAAATCTTACCTTTCCCCCAGTGACCAGAGAGAACACAGCCTGTCAAGAGAACACTGATGAAGAAACAATCAGGTTAGAGATTTCTAAAAGCCCAAGCAGAGAGGCCAAACCACTTTTGAGGTTAGTGAGTACAACAGGGAGGGAGGTAAGCAAAGCCCTCTGCAAAGATCAACTGATAGAGATTCCACACTGAACATGAACTCAGTATCAGCATTTGTAAATATGAATAAGAATGCCCCAGGAAAGTCTCTTTAACAAAGAAGCCACACTCCCAACACAGAGTTGCAGGGAGTAGGAGCCCTTAGGATGAAAGGGTGACCTGTAAATAAGGGAGAAGAGGAAGCCAGACCTGCAGAGACCAGAGCATGGATTATTATCTTGGCCTCGGGGACTAGGTGTTAGCACCACATCCTCCTGAGGACCAGCTGCAAGTGGAGAGCAGAACCCCACTGCTGTTTTTTACATTGATTACACCAGAAAATATGGGTCCAGACATTCTGAACAGATAACTTTTTTTTTTGTTTTATAAAGTCCAGAATTTTAAAACCTTCTCTGAAGAAGAATTTGATTCATTCCTTACACTTGACACCTGGATAAATTTCAAATGGGTCTGAAATATAAATGCAAAAATATCCATCAAATACTAAAAGAAAACATGAGTTAATTCACCTACAACCTGGAAAAACATGTATAAATATGATGCAAAAACTAACATATAGCCAAAAATTGATACATTCAATTACAAAAAAAATTTACAAATCTTTTGCATGTCAGAGAATGCCATAAGAAAGTGAAAAGAAAAATGATTAACTGGAAAAAATACTTGTAATCAATACCACAAAGGATAAATATCTCTAATATATAGCTTCTTTAAATAAAAATAAGACCACTAACTCTATGGAAAAACTTGAATAGGCAGTTCACATAAGAAGAAATAAAACTGACCCTTAATCATATGGAAAAAAATGCTGAAATAAGAGAAATGCAAATTAAAACTACACTGATTTTAAAACATGGATGATCAACTGCACATTCCCAAGGATACACCTAAAAACAAAAAGAATAAAATGAATATGTTGCTGGTACCCACAAATACCTAACCTTCCCAATTAGCAAGGTTTTTGATTTCGTTGAAGAAAGGTGAACAATCAGAGTAGGGGGGGAGGGCAGAATTATTGAGCCAGGGGCACAAGGAATGAAAACAAGACCTGTGTTGTAGCGTTAGCTAACCACTCTCTGCACAGATTTGAACAAGGCACTTCATCTTTACAGCTCTTGGTTTATTCAACTATAAAGAAAGGATTTCGACCAAAATATCTGTAGGATCTCTTCCACCTCGGAAATGTTATGGTTAATTAATAACATTAATTTGTTATTGGCCATATGCATTTCAGGGAAGTATTACAACTCAACCACACATCTCACGGCAATCCTACTTGAAAGAGTGGTGAAAACAGGAAGACTCAGTGCTACTCACTGACGATCTAGGGCTCTTTAAAAAGACTGAACTAAATTTGTAAATATACTTAAAACAATGTTGTCAATTATATCTCAGTAAAATGGGGGGAAACTTAAAATGATGGAATTGCACAATTGTTTTTTTAGATTTTGACATTTTAATTCTTTTTTGAACATAAGTCACTTTTGCAAGCTAGAAAACAGAATCAAACTAAAGGCAGTTGTGTCCCCTAGGTATCCAGGCCGAATCTTGGGATCTGCAGCAGAATGGCATAATACAAGGTGCTAACAATGGAGTTATAAATTCTAAATAAAAACCACGTATCTACATTTTTCCTTAGGAAACAGCCAAAGGTCCTGTCCTTAAAGGCATGCAATATATATAGAACATCTTGACCTAAATTATATCCTGGCCAACCTATCGGTGAACCAGACTAGAGGTGGCCAAGAATTGGTGAACAGAGAAAGTGTTTACATCTTGAAAACTTGCTCTGAGGTTTAAAAACGTCCTGGTTGCTATTGAGAAAGCAAGTAAAAAGATATTACAGATGCACCCACATTATACTTGATTTTGCCAAGGTCTTCCACTAGAACATGAAGTTAGAGGTAAGTATAAGAGATAAGACGCTTAGATATTTTCTAAATAAATTATTTAGTAATAAGGAATTTGACATACTGCATTCTTCCATTTGCCACAAGAACTGACAGTGAAGACTATTCAAAAGAAACACTCACCTCTAAAAAGACTATTCAAAAGAAACGCTCACCTCTAAAAAGAGCAACAATTCCCACTACAGAATAACCTCCTGTTTTTTCATACAATTAACAACACTATTCTTCCATGATACAGGTTCATGTGGAAAAACTCATCAGGAGATTTTGCCAGGGACAAGAGCTGAAAAATGGAGCATGTCCTAATTAGCTTATTGTCAGCTCAGCTAACATCTTTAGGATGGAACCATAAAACTTGGCCATAGTTTTGTTAAACATCTGCAAACTGCAGAATTCCTTAGTCCTCAGCCATAGTTTCTGCTCAAGATCTTCAAGCTGGGCTCAGTCCCATCTGACTCTTCTTAGGGCCGAAGTGGGTGCTAGTCATCAAAGTCTGGAATGCCATTGTAGGAGTAACCCCGATAGCCTTTGGATACATAGTAGGCAATGTACAGGTTGTAAAATCCTGGCAAGAGTACCAGGATGCCAGTGATGAGGACCACAGAACGGCCTGCCTGCCCCCACTTGGCTGATACAGCCCACCAGCAGGAGGGATCCAATGATAATTAGAAAGGCACCAATCAAAACAGCACAAATATAGTGGGCAATTTGGTGACAGACAGAGAGGAGGGAGGTTGTGGGGCTGGGAGAATGGGGTGAAGAGTTAAAGAAGTATAAATTAGTAGTTGATAGTTGAGCATGCGGAGCATGGCAGAGGGAATGCAGTTAGTGTTAATATGATGGGTTGGTGGAGGGCCAGGGGAGGGAGGGTGCAATTGGGGGGATCATTTTATGAACTATATAGATGTCTAACCAATGTGCTGTCTACTTGAAACTAATTTAAATAAATAATTTTTTAAAAATATTCTATGACAATAAGCACAATAAAAAAACAAACAAAACTCAACACTATAGCAAGTGCAATGACCTTATGGGGTCGTAAGAGGGCTTTTCTTAAACTGGAATTCAATGGCGCCATTGTCTGTGCTGAGAGACCTTTGGGCATTTCTCCTTACTACCGGGGATTCCAGTACCCAGGTTGGAATCAGTGGACACAGCCACAGTTGGAGCTGCTCGCCAGGCCGGCCATGCACAGACAGCTCACTCACAACTAGCAGCAGAGTCGCCCAAGCCCTCATGGCGTGCCTCAGCTTGGAACTGTACACTTCTAAAAATTAGGTTTTGTGGTATGTAAATTATATCTCAAGAAAAAAAGGATTAAAAAAAAAAAAAGATTGCTCATCCTTCACAGAGCCTTTTCAGTGCCCAAAAGGAGCTTAAATAGTGACGTGGACCAGCATAAGAACCTTTATAAATGAACTAAGGAGAACTTGGGTAGCAAATTTAGCTAGACCAACAGTGAGAATTACCTTGACCAAGACTGGGCACAGAATTTGCATGGCCCAGGACAAAACGAAAATGCAAGGCCCTTGTTCAAAAATTGTTAAGAATTTCGAAATAGTGAAAGCAGAGCATTAAACCAAACCTGAGCATCTTCTGAGTGTGGGACTCTGTGTGACCGCACAGTTTATACACTCATGAAGTCAGCGGTATTTATTAAACTGTTAAGATTTTCTAGGCCTGGGCTGAATACTTTACAGACAACGCATTCAATTTTCACCATAACCTTACAAAAGTAATATTAAAACCCTCATTTTATGAAAGAAAAAATAAGGGCTTAAAAAGATTAAAGAATTTGTCCAAGTAAAAATGACAGAGCTTGATTTCATGCTTAGGCCTGAATCAAAAGTCACATTGTCACCAGTGGTCTTCAAATTTATTAGTAAAAATTGTGAGTGAATATTCTGATGTGTATAAACACATAATGGTAAATTATATACAAATACTACTGTATTAATAAATGATGTACTTTATAATTCATGCAAAACAAAGACATTTTAAAGATGCCATAAGCAGAATTTCCAATATTTTCTTCTCATACTTCAACCAATCACCTTTCGTAATCCCTGTAGAATCCAGGGGTTAAGGCTGTTCTTGATCCAGCCAAACTTAGAGCTTAATAGCCCTTAAGATGTTAATTTTCCTATGAAGTGTGAACATTTTAATAGGATCTTCTTAAAGGGTAACACTCAAAAAGGTGAGTTGCTCATAATGGAATTTTAGACCCTGTGAAAATCAAGGGACATTTATTTTTTTAATCCTAAAGGCTGACTTGCCTTGAAGAAATCTTGTTTCACTCACTGATCAAACAGGCTGGCTGGGCCTGAGTAGAATTTTTGGTTTATTCTAGGTTATCTGCACGTTATTAGTTATAGAACACAAGACAGAAAACATTCTCTTGACAAGTTTTTACTGAGTGCCTATGATGGGGCCAGAAACCTTGCTTGTAGCTGGGGATAGAGCGAGCGAGACCAGGTCCTGCCAGCAAAGAGCTAGGTATGTTCTGAAGGAACAGAAGGGGGTTCTGCGCCAACAGAAATAACCTTAGAAAGAGGTGTAGTTGCTCTTTCCTCCTTGAACATAAACCATGAGAAATCAAGGACTGTGCCTACAGATATATTTTACAAAAAAAAAAAAAGTTTAATACATTAGAACTTGATGAAGATTCCAAATTTTCCTTAAAAATATAAGAATCAACTTTTCATAATATTCTTCTTTCTCTAAACTGTAGTCTAGTTTTTAGGTCTTCTTAAAATACTGGGCTACTGCAAAGTGCAGAACGAGATTTGTTTTTTAATTCTGCATTTATCTCTTTGTACATAATAGTCTTTGGCTAAATCATGAAGGTGCTAAAAATTGATGGCCCAAGTAAAGACAAAGATTTTTATATCTCTTCCTCAAGATGGCGACATAGGACTGTGTCTTTAAAGCAGAGCTCTCACTCATGTCCCAAGAGACCAACTTGTGCTATCTAAATGGAAAATACAGAATTTATTTCCCTACTAAATCTATCAGAGAAAAAAAAGGTGTAAATAACCAATATCCACAGGACTAGATTTTTCTAGTCTCTCGTTAGTTTAAAGGGCGGACTATTTGGATAGCTTTGTAAAAGTAGCAATAGAAAAAAAGAATTTGAGTAGAAAGAAGAAAATTGGGGTAGCAGATTATATATATTGAACTGACTATGTCAACAACTCTTCGGGTTCTTTTTTTTTTTTTTGGTTGCTATGGCGACTCTCAGGTTTATTTATCCCGGCCCTTGTTTTAATACAGCTCCAAAATCAGTGGGATGTTGGAGCCGCTGTCAGATTGCCTGGTTCAAATCCTATCTCCACCATTTACTAAACGTGTGATTCTAAACAAGTGATTTAATATCCTGTGTTTCAGTTTCCCCATTTGTTAAAATGGGGATGATGATTTACTGAGAATAAGCATGTGAAGCATTTAGCTCAGTGCCTGGCACACACACATTCAATAAATTAGCAATCATCGCCAAACTACCGTCATGGCCTTGTCTACACTATCTAGGAAGATTTGTCAAAACATTTCTTTCACCATATTTTATGTAGAAGTATGGTCCTTTGGTATTAGCCAATCCCAGATAAGAGAAAAAAATACTCATAGGGCTAAACAGTACAATATAATTTGACTATCTTTGACTCATTACTTAAAATGTCAAATAGTTCAGGTGTTTTTCTTTTCTGATGCAACCAAATAATTTGATTGATGAATCACTTTATTCTGTTTGTCATTTAAAATCTTTATAACTTTTGCTTTAAATAAAAATTACATACAGCAAATTTATGCAGAAGGCCACATTTTTACCAACTTATTTCTTTTGTTAAATAGATTTTTACATATCCTAATCTGTGTTTCTATTTCAGCATTTATTCTAATTATTACAAAAGGAAAGAATAAAAATAACCATTTTCCAAGTTACACTACTTTAGTGAGCAAGTTCAATCTACTTGTATTTGCAGGAGATGCTGGTTTTATTTTACTACTATCCTTATTTGCTTTTCTTTCTTGATATTTTTCATTCTCATAGGGTTGAAGCAATTCCTTCAACATTCATTCTTTCCACT
Source organism: Pteropus medius (assembly GCF_902729225.1). Taxonomy (NCBI): domain Eukaryota; kingdom Metazoa; phylum Chordata; class Mammalia; order Chiroptera; family Pteropodidae; genus Pteropus; species Pteropus medius. The sequence goes on from NW_024349800.1 coordinate 30,017,432, forward strand.
GTCATTAATTTTTTTTTTTTTTTGAAATTGTCAAAATAATTTTCCATATTAACAACCAATGTGCCTGCTCCCAGTTGGTTGAGATTCAGTTAGTCTGTTGTTTTGTTTTCCCTTTTAAACCAGTTCAATTTATCTACAAAATCCCAATTTTCTTGCTAGCATCCCTTAGCTAATGAATTATTTATCCTCTACACAGAGTTGTCTTTTGAATTTGAATGCTTTGCTTTTGATTAAATCATTTCTATTTTCAGTCTACTTACTACCAGAGAGACTCAAGTCAAGCCCTTTGACACTGTACCATCCATCTATCCTCACATCTCCCTGCTTCAGCTGGATGGCAGGACTGCAGAGAAATCTGGGGCCACAGGCAGAAATCCTTCTAAGAAACTTGGACAAAGAAAGTCAAATGAACCCATCAACATAGTAAGCTTTTCTCCAATTAGCTGGATAAACTGATAGTTACTAAAATTGTGCTACAGTATACACATTTTACTTTCATTATCAGTGTATTAAGCTACACTCTAAGATTTCTGAGATGTCTCTTGAAGTTCGAGAAACTTCACCAGTGTTATCTCTGGCATTAGTTTACTGTTTCGCTTGCCTACTACTAGTGACTTTGTCAGATGGAAGTAAACCCAACCTTTCAAACAAAGCATTAGAGAAAAGCACAGCATGATAGCCTATTACTTTGGTGCCTCCAGTGAAACACTTCCTGGCACTCATGCTAGATTCTGGCCTTGACCATAGGACTTGCTTTGGCCAACAGGACATAAGTAAGTGCAGTGCAAACAGAGAGGCTTAACAAGTGCTTGCACATGGGGCCTTGGCCTCCTGGAATGCTTAATCTTGAGCTAGACCTCTGAAGATTGAAAGGCCAAGTGGAAGGAGACCCTGGAGGCCATTTGGACATTTGAGCTCCAACCAAGCTGCCAATGTAATTCAACAGCCTGAGTGACCTCAAGCACACAACATGGAGAAGTTCCTCCCAGCGCAGCTGCGTGAACCCATTGAATCATGAGAAATAATACATCAGTTTAGCTACTTTGTTTTGGGGTGGCTTGTTACACAATGATAGCTGAAATGTGATAATGCTACCTTTTAAATTACACACAGTGTTTACCCTAGGTTTCCTTTTAGGAAAGCATTACTGTGTACACATTTCATTTTGATATTCAGCTATAAATTTATATCTAACTCAAATGTCAGAAGTATGCCTGACTCCATGCAGTGTGCTTTGGCCTTTGAGCTATTTAAAAACATATGTCACCCAGCGCAGCCCTGTCCTTACTGACATCTCTACCAGGAAGCCTGGCTGGTGCTCCAGGCATTGCACATCTTATTTCTAAAAACGCTGACAGATTGTTTCACAGAATACTGTCATAATACCATGTCACTGAATCTTGAATTGCCTTCATGGTGGCAGACTTCTGCAGAGATTGGTCTTATCTTTTTATATTTCTATGATTCTATGTTTATGTTGAATCCTTAAAACTGGAAATTCAATACTTCTGAATTATAATTAACATCTGCAAATTTTGATGCAGTTTTAATAGCCTAATCAATAATTTTAAGTTCCCTTTATAATTAAAATGCAAACATATTAAAAGCAATTATGAAACTATAGAAAATAATAAAGAAAAAGGTTACCCAAAGAAAAAGTATGAACATTAACAAAAGACTAGTTAATACACCCCAGTATGTTCACATGATGGAGTAACTATTCAAAAAATGAGCAAGCTAAGTACTGATATGGAAAGGGCTCTAAGATATATTGTTCAATGAAAAAAAATAAAAAGCAAGTTTCAGAGCAATGTGTATGATATGTTACCCTTTGGGCTAAAAGGGGGAAAAATCTGTATTTGTATCTCCAGGTATGTGTAAGATATTTAAAAATTTAAGAAAAAGAGCTGGAAAACTGAAAAACCTGGGGAATCAGAACAAGGAGAATTTTCACAGTACATCTTTTTATACTTTCTGGTTTTTAAACTATGAATGTACTACCTATTCAAAATATAAAGTAAGTCATTTAAGTTTGGAAAGACATGAACTCAAATATTAACAGTGATTGCCTTTGGGAGGTAGGATTTCACATATTTTTTCATTTGTTTATTTGTATTTTCTATTTTTTTGCAAAAACATTCATGTAATTTAAAAAGCAATATTTTAAAGTTATTGAAGAAAAAAATCCATTGATAATCTCACCGTTCAATTCGACCACCATTATTATTTTTCTATGTATAAGCTTTGTAATCACAAATATGTATAGTTTGGTATACCTTATCTGAATGTACCAATGGTTTACTTAACCATTTCCCTATAGCTGAACACTTTGGTATTTTTTAATTGTATCCTTTCCTAAACATGATGCAATAAATCTGTACAAAAAGATTTCATTTAATCTGTACGATAGATCCTCAAAAGTAAAATTTTGTTTCAAAGGATATAAACATTTTCAGAAGCCTGATATATACTGTCAAACTGTTTTCTAAAAGGATTGTTGCCAATAGAAATTTATGAGAATTACAGGTTCATTAAAGTATCACTAGCATTGATTAGCATTTTAAAAATCTTTGCTAATAGACCAAATTTGAATCTCTTTATACTGTCTTACATTTTTTACAACTAACGAAGATAAACATTTTTCTATTTGTGTGTTAACTAATTTTTCTTGCCTAAAAATCATTTTTTTCAAGTCCTCTTCTCATATTGAGATCTTAGAAGTTTTGCTTTGTTTTGATTTTAAAAATATTTATTTTAGTTATTAGCAAGTATTAGACCTCATCTGTCCTTTTCATTGGAAATATTTCTCTTCTGTCATCTGCATTTTTATTTTATTGCATTTTAGAGTGTTAGGTTTTTATGTATGCATATCTATTTTAATAGACACTGCTCTCTTCCATCAGAGGTCTAATAAGGATTCCCTTCTTTCATTCTACATTGTAATATTGATTTTTTTAAAAATAGTTAATTTATATAGAATTTCTTTGTGCAATGTTAGAGGATTTAAATAGACATTTTTAAGGTTATTAAAATTCCTTAAATGGCATTTATTGAATAATTTTTTCTTTCCCCATTGATCATGTGGCCTTGCTTATAATATTTTTGGTTTTTATGTATATTAGTGTGCATTTTGTAAAGCTACTACATTCCACTGATTTATATCAGTATCATATTTTTATTATAGTTTGAGAATATCTTTTCACAAATGGCAGTGCTAGTACCCATTATGACCATCATCATGATCATATTTTTTGATGCCATCTCTATGATGTTTATTCATCAATTTCAGGTCAATAATTTTATCTTTCAAAAATATCCCATGATTTTTATTGGAAATTTGTCAAACCTAGAAATTAGTCTGAGTAGACAATATTTCTTTAAAATATATTCTTGCTTCCAAAAGGAACATGGTTCTTGTTTCCATTTAGTCAAGCCTTCCCATAGCTCACCACAATTTTTGTTTGTTTGTTTAGTTGATTTCCTTCTCACAGGTAATACATATTTCACATTAAAGGTATTCCTTGATACTGCATGGAGTTTGTTTCTATTGTGAACAGGGTCCCTTTTTATTATTTCTTCTAATTGATTATTTCTTGTATTGAGGAATACTATAGATTGTATATGTATTTTTTGAATCATGCCCTTTTGGTGGCTCCATTATCATACTGGAAAACAATTTCCAGTTTAGGTTTTCGGAGAACACAAGTTGTTTTGAAACTTATATTGGCTTGGGATTCTGTTAATTCAGGGAGAAAAAAAAATGATTGATGGTATCACAATGGTCAATCAGCCACTTGATCTGAATGTTTACTTTTTATCAATTTTACTGTTTACTGTCCACGGCTTGTATTTTAGGAATGTTACCATGGACTCTTGTAAAAAACAGGAATCTGAACATAGGCTTCAGAGTTATAAGCACAATGAGAGTTCTTGATTTAGATATGAATAGGACGCCCAGCTAGCTCTCACTGTTTTGACAATCACAGGTCAGAACTGAGAATACTAAAATGGAAAGGAAATTAAAGAAGTCCACTGAATGACTGAATCAGTGGCTGGTTTTAATTACCTGCTCAGATGTCTGAGTCCATTCCACATTTAATTGGTTCTACCTTCCCACCTTTGTACAGATAAAGAGAATTGGAAAGACGTTGGCTTTGTGGAGATTTATCATTTAGTGCCACTACAGATATACCCATATCGTCTTCTTTTCGTCTCAGCCAAGAAAGGAGGTCCTTCTTTCTCCTCCTCATTGCAAGTCTTCTCTAGATACACATGGAAGTGGGCTCTGGTTCTTTGTTTTATCCCATACTCCCTGCAAGGATGAAGGGAGATAGAAGCAGGGCATTCTACTCCAATGACGAAGACATGCAGGGAGGGCAGGAGACTCTTAGGAAAGGGGAGAAGAGGGAAGAGAGACTGAGAAAGGCTTGGTATGAAATGATGGGTGTCTTAAAGGTAAAAAAAAGAACTATTATAATCCATCCCCTGTACTCTGTGTATGCTCCAGCATCTAAAAGTCAGATTTTCCCTGATAATGGCTGTAACCTCCTGCCTTCCAATTGTTAAAGGCCTGGTAGAGGAGTTACCTAACACAGAATCTCCATCTTCTGGACAAAAGTAAAGAGAAAGGGCCATAACATGTGAACAGCTGTATTTATTTGAAACTCTCATTTCTCAGCCAAGACAGGTGAGTGCAAAGTCAAGATGGAGTAGCCATGTAGCAGAGGATGAATGTCCGAGTGGTACACACTCACTGAGAGAGATATTTCCATTCAGCAATGCCAGGAAAATGCTGAGTTTCAAAGCAATACAGTGCAGCTAGTAAAGAACTAAGACAAATGACTTGTGCCCTGAGAAGCAGCAAGAGAATGTCAGAAAAAGGTCAAATTTTTTTTTTTTTTTTACCATAATAAAGTAAAACCAAAGTAGAATAAGATCTACTTTGACAAAGAACCCCTGCCCTGAAAATCATGCCAGAATGTACAGGGGCCCACCTCTCTAAGAAGAAGCTCCTGAAGGTCGACACCGCCTAGTGTCTAGAAGGCAAGAGGAAACAAGTATTCAGTTGCTTTCCTTCTCTCTGTGCATTCTGACCAATGGCTCCTGTCCTCCCTGCTCCTAGGTGGCTGCTCTCTTTATGGCTCGCTCTGGTATAAAATTAGGATGAATCGTCATTATCTAATACCTGGTGAGAAATGAATTCAAATTAAAATCCTGTCTTGGCCAATCTGTTCTTCCTCCAAGCTATAAGTAAACCCTGACCACATTGCATTTGGGGGTGCATGGGCCATATGTCCTCAGGATAGGACTTTGCTTGCCTTGCTCACCACTTTCCCCCAAAACATGACACAGTGCATGGTACCATTAGACACGCAATAAATGTACTGAATGAAGGCATGTGCCATACTGTATTTTCAACCTTGTATCTGCTCGGTCCTGCTGCTCCCCAGGACCTCCTGCCCTTCAGAACACTGTTTCAAATCTGGAGTCCACTACAGAGGAAGAAGGGACTTTTTCTTTCACCCTCCTTTCTTTAGATGTTAAATCTGCTATGATCTTTGCCGATACTAAAAATGTATATATTTTTTTTCTTGAGAATTTGATCCAGGGCTAGAGATTCTCAGTTTGGTGGGAATCAAGTCTGTACCTTAAGGAACCACCTCCATTCCTGGAAGAGATGGCCCAGGCTAGAGCTGCCACAAAGGCCTCGACGCCACACAAGCCTTGAGACACTTCTAGCTGAGACAGAGCCATTAGGAATTGGGGGTGGATTTTATCAACTTTAGATTTTCATCTGTTTGAACTTTAACTTACAAGGGCAAGATAATTTGATTTCAAAAGTTAATTCCTTTAGACTTTGCTGTCTTTGAACTCAAACATGCAAGTAGGTCTAATCTTTAAATTTTCATTTCTTCCCTGGGAACCTGTAATTGGAAGAGGAGTTTATAGTCACATCTGGGACCTCTTTTTTATTTTTGGAGTGTCTTAATGTTTTTACTGTCACTTATCGAAGAAATTCTAGTGACAGACAACGTGACTAGACCTCAACCGGGGTCAGAAACAAAACAGAGAGCGAATTTCCAGCTTTGTGTAGTAACCTTGGGTTTAAAGTGTGGTTCTGATCCATATCAGAGCCTTCTATGGGCAAAACCTAAACTACTCAGCAGATTTTGGGAGGCCTGAAGTTCACAATTTGCAGGAAAGGAGCAGTTTAAGGGAAAAAAAACATAAAATGATGAATACAAAATTAGGTACAGGGCCATGAAAGGGGCCTGAGCAAATGAGGGGTCCTGAAGCATCAGTGTCTTTAGCTTTGTGACAAATCCACCTCTGCTGCCCGAAAGAAACAGTGGCTAGTCCGCAAAGACGGGAGCAGGACCCTCCTGATGGGCTGCAGGTCTCTCCTAGAGAGCAATACCCCTGGTTGACCACAAGCTTAACAGTTGTTTCAAACTCATCTAAAATGATTTGGTTATTCATAACAGACTCCTTTCACGAATAACTGTGGCCTCCATTGTAACCTCACTACCAAGTTACAATGAAAAAAAGCCTTAAATTGAATTCTGCACACCCCCGCCCAAGTTAATGTTGATTAGCAAGCAGGCATAAAACAAGCCTACAGCCTGTTCTGGGAACTCAGTGAAGTCCCAGTTCTGTTCTGTGCATGGAAAGTAAACTAGATGCCACTGTGACAATATTCTGGTGGCAGGATATAGTCAGATTCAGGCACCAGAATGTTCAACTAAATATTTCAGAGTTTTTTCCTTCCAAGAACAAGGACACTTTCCCACATAAGAAGAGTACCAATAATGAACCAGAAAATTTAAGATCAATACAAACCTATTATCTAATCCACAGTCCATTTTCAAATTTTGTCATTGCCTCAGTAATGTCCTTCATAGCTATTTTTTTTCTTGGTCCAGGATCCATTCCAGAATCACACATTGCATTTAACCATCAAGTTTCTTTTGTCTCCTTTTATCTGAACAGTTCCTCAGTCATTTCTTGCCTTTCTTGACCTTGACATTTTCGAAGAGTAAGGACCAGTTAATTTGTGGAATGTTCCTCATTTTGGCTTTGTCTGATGGTTTCTCACGATTAAGGTTATACATTTTTGGCAGGAATGCCACAGAAGTGATGCTGTGACCATGGTGCATATCAAGAGGCATGTAATACTGGTTTGCCCCAATACTGAAAGATGTTAATTTTTATAGCTTGGTTAAGATGGGCACCCAACTTCTTCACTATAAAGGTACTACTTTCCCTCTTCATAATCAATAAGTAATACCCAAGAAGACACTTTGATACTATGTAAATATACACTTCAGCATGAAACTCACCTACTATTTTGGGCAACAATAATCAGTTTCTAATTCCATAAGTTCTTTCATGTTTATTGTTGAATTTCTATTATAAGGGAGAACTTTCCCTTCTCCATTAGTTAATATCAGTATGAAGTCACAGAATTTTATTCAATGATTTATAATCCACTCTTGCTAAATTTTAAACCCTGTTTAGATAAGAGTGGAATTGCCTAGAATCTCCAACCCACATCTTGTATACCTCTCATTTGACTGAGGACATGCATTTGTTTAATTAACAGAGTCTCTAATGCTGATCTGAGATCAAGACGCTGAGGCATTTGTAGTAGCATAATGACCCCTGGAGTGTATATTCCTGGATTAAGAAAACTGAATACTCACAGAATGTAGATTAAAGCAAACACATATTTACGTCACAGTGCATATGCTGAAGAACTTAAAATAAGTTACAGAATACATAATAGTGGCTGAACCTGAGAGATTAATAGTATGAAAAGTTGGGTGATGTTAAGAGGAAATGCGCCCTCCTCCTCTTGGAGTGAAATTAGTATGGCTTTTGCTCTCTATCTGAATGCGAACTCAGCTCAGACCCTTCCCTTTTCTCTCTTGGAAATTCAGCCTGCGTGCATGAAGCTCATGCTCCTTGCTCTTGGCCAGGCTTAACGACAAATATCCTGCCCTTGCTGGAGGCCTGAGATGGTCCATCACCTTCTGTAACTAGGCAAGTACATTTGTCTAATGCTCAGATTCAGTTATGAAGCCTATTTGCCCCAATGCAAAGCCACCTCCTCCAAACTAGCTTTGACCCAGTAATAAAGTTATTTTGACCTTTCTCCTCATACCTTTTTTTTTTTTCAGATGGTCTGCAACATGGTTGGGAAGAGATAAAATTTCTTGGACCCCTCAGAGACCTTCCAAGATCCACCCCTTCTATTTCTCCTTTAAGGCAGCTAAGCAGTCTGTCTGCTGATGACTCTCTCTCTCAACCTATCAACACACTGATGTGTTCTCGATTAAGAGAAAAAACCCAAAGCTTATCTTGACCCTCTTCACTGAAACGTTAGTGCTCCCTGAGATCCATGTCTGCACATTTCTCAGTCTTGCCTCCTCCCAAGTTGATGTTTCATTTAGCAACCAAAATGATGCTGTGAAACAAAACCAAATCACTTCTCTGCTCAAAACCCTCTAAGATTCCCCATCTCTCTCAGGGTAAAAGTCAAAGTCTATGGCCTATTAAATAAAAAACATGGTTTGGATTATAAAATAGATGGATTAGGCTGATTTCATCTTGCCTGTGGCCAGGCCTTCATTACCTTTCTAACCTCCTTCTCCTCCCACTGCTCCTTGCTCACTACTCTCCAGCCACTCCAGCCTTATTTTGTAGCTCAAACACACTAGGCTCATTTCATCCTCAAGACCTATGCCCCGGCTGTTTCTTCTTCCTGGAAAAAATTTTCCCACCTATCTGCATTGCTCACTTCCTTACCATCTTTGAGGTGTACTCAAATGCCATCTTCTCAGTGAGCCTATCACTGGACCCACTATCTAAATTGCAAACCCCCTTCAAATATATATAGACCTCTTTAATCTCATTTCAGCATTGATCAGCAACTAATATAACTATACTCTATTTAATATCTTGTGAATTATCTATGTCACCCCACTAGAATGTAAGATCTCACAGGACAGAGTATATACCCCAAAATAGAATTAGAAATCTAAACTATAGATTGTCTAGAATGCCTGAATGTGCCCCGTGTCCCCAAATTCATGTGTTGAAGTCCTACCCCTCAGTGTGACTATTTGGAGATGAAGTCTTTAAGCAAGGAATTAAGAGTGGGGTCCTGATCCAATGGGATTAGTATCCTTATGAGACACCAGAGAGGTGCCCTGCCTTCCCTGCCCGATCTCCCACCTGTACAAAGAGGTCATGTGAACACACAGTGGGAAGGTGACTAAATAATATTTTAAAACTTTAATTCATTGGAAGTATATAAGAATTCTAAACTTGTATAGATCTAATAATGAAGCTTGAAACAACAAAAAATCGATAGAATGCTCCCCAACTCATTTTGTGAAGGTAGAGTTACCTTAATACCACAAACATAAAAAGACAGTATAAAAAAAGAAAATGACTTCAGTCTCAATTATGAACATGACTACAAACTCCTAACTCAATCTAGCAATGTAATAACAAACAAAGTAATGCGTCATGATGAGTTGGAGTTTATCTTAGGAATGCAAGTTTGGCTAAATATTATTATTATTGATGTAATTCATTTTCCAACAAATAAAGAAAAAAAAACATGTGATTATCTCGATAAAGTGTTCTGCCCCTAATACTTGCAGGGCTTGAGGTAAGAGTACAAATAGAGGCCCACATATTGTGTAAATGATTTTTAAAGTTATAAATCAATATAAGAAACTGATAGATAAAATATGCTTTATTGTACCTTGCTTGATAAATGTACCTCTAAAGGGCAAACATTTTTAAATACGCAGAAAGCCTTAATTTTTTATCATATGAAGAGCATGCAAAAATATTCATGATGACTAAATTCAAGTATTATTCTGCATATCTAAATAGGCTTTTAACAGATTGGCTATGTTTAGATGAATAACAAAGTTAAAACATATATAATTCATAAGATATGTGTTTGTTTCATAAAATACATTTTCTTATCTATTTTAGTAAAATTCCTAATTTTGATGTTAGAATCAATATTTTCATAAAAATTTGTTGATAGTAATGTTCTAAGAGATTGAAAATAAAATACAATTGTATTGAAAGTATACAAAATTTGAATATATTTTCATCCAAAAAGTAAATTAAGATAAATGTAAAAATTGAAAATTTATTTTTATTTCATTTAATAAGAAATCTATATGATTTATGCCAAGGACCAAAAAATGTAATGTATGCTTGTGAACAGAAATTGCAAGTAAGTTTAACTATTCACAGGTTCTACTCCTATTTCCATCATCCTGCAGACTGTGGGTTAGATGACATCAATTAAACACGAAATTAAGGACTAATCTGCCTTTGAGGTTCCCCATATGTGCTGACCTAGCAGACACATGTTTTCGATTGTTCTGACTCCCCTACTACACTTCCATGAAGAACAAGTGCCAGCATTACACAGAACACATGAATGCTTTTTGACCCATGGCTTGGTAGTTAAAACAATTTAAAAGAATTTAAATTGTTATTGAGTTAGAATTTTTCAAATGAAGCCTTTTGATGGATAGCTAAAAACATTCTAACTATACTGGGAGCTACAGAAATAAAAAAGTGTACTAGACATAATTTCGGTTCAAATAGAAACCCTTCTAGGGAGAAAAAAAAATCAGTGAGTATATTCTCCCATTGCTTATTAAGTTACACTCTCTTATGCAAAGGTCATATTTGAGAGAAAAATTCTATACTAATGAATGGCCAATAGGAAGTGATCAAGAGCTGCATCACTCACGGATATTTTTTTTTTTACACTAGATTATTTTCTTTTGCAGTAGTAACCACAGTCTTCAGAATTGAAAGCCCTGTCCAAACCCCAGCAAGCACATGCCCAACTATTATTGCCCATATCCTACTTCCCACCAGGGATTCGGTCTGAACACGGAAATTCGTATCTCATCAAATACTATGTCAACAAAATAAAACCATAAAAACCAACAGCATTAGGTCCCTGGGATTATAAAATGACAATAGTAAACTGTGTGGTGCTGGTAGAAACAAAATTAAGAAACTGGAAATAGGCTCTCAAATACAGAAGAGAAGATTATTTAGTGGAATAGTGAAACCAACAAGGACTGACTGAAATATAAATTTACTATGAACACTCATTCGTTTATTCAACAAATGCTTACTGAGTGCCTAGGCACTGTGCTAGGTACAGGAGAGTCAATGTGAACAAAACAGACATGCCTGGGTTCATACCTTGTGTTTTTCCTAAAAAAAAATGTTAACTGTACCTAGCATTTCATAAATATTAGATGCGTGATAAAAATCAGATATTAAAATTCTAATATTGAAAGAGAGCAAGTGAAGATTGTTTACTAAAAAGTACTGAGATAACTGGCTAGAAATTGGAGAAAACAAGTTAGAGGCAGTTCTTATAAAGAACATCAAAATAAATTTCAGTAGAATGTATTGATGTGTAAATGTTGTATAAAAAGCACAAAATAATCAGGTTTTTAGATTTGTGAAATATGAATGCCCTCAGTGTTGAAATAATAAAGTCACAAAGGAAAAAAATGAATGTATCTCAATGTTTAAACATTTTAAAATTCATACTAAAACCAAACTGCGGACTATTTTTGATTCTGTATAACTGATAAAGGGCAAAAAGCTAGAGAAAGCATTTCAATTTATAACCAAGTCATAAAGACTTCAATAAGCGGGCAAAAGAAGTTATGGTGGATATATACATATACATATATATATATGTATATGTATTTTTTTTTTTGATAACTGTGATAGGGAGAATAATGCCCCCTCCCCAAGATATCCAGGTCCCAATCTTTAAATCTAGGAATATGTTACATTACATTGCAAAGAGGAATTAAAACTTGTAATCGACTGACCTTAAAATAGGATTATCCCAGAATGTGCAGGTAGGTGCAATGTAATCACACAAGTCCTTAAAAATGGGAGAGATGCAGACATTGAGTGACGTGCCGTGAAGACTTGTGTCCACCATTGCTGGCTTTAAAGATGGAAGAGGAGAGCCATAAGCCAAGGAATGCAGCCACCTCTAGAAGCTGGAAAAGGTAAAGGATTCTCCCCTGGAGCCTCCAGAAAGAAAGGCACCCAGCTGATGCCTTGATTTTAGCCCACTGAGACTCGTGTCTGTCTTCTAACTTACAGAACTGTAAGAGAATAAAATTGTGTTGCTTTCAGCCATAAGTTTATGATCACTAGTTAAGGCAGCAAAGGGAAACTAATACAGCCACACAGCTTTTTAAACCCATTTGTTTGCAAAATCCACCACCTCTTGAGACAGATGCTCTCTCTATAGAAAATCAGGATGCCTTTTCCCAGTCTCCTGTGTAGTCTCCCGTGCAGTGAGTATACAGGTCCGTGGCCTGTGTCTGTCAATTGTTTGCACCTGCACGACTTTCATACAAGCTGGTGACTTGAAGGAGAGCATGTGCAGGATCTGCTTGTCCAAAGTGAGGTTGTTGAGACAGTAGGAGCTCACGAGATCTGTGCCCAGTGGTGAATTCAAGATGCCCATCCCTCAGCAAGACTTTGGGCACCAATCCTGGCTGTAAAAAACCTAAGCTTAGTGCGCTGGCCCTCCTGGAGAGTCTCAGAGCCTTAATATGTTCCTTTTCTGCTAAATTAGCTAGGGTTGGTTTTTGTGGCTTGTGACTCAGAAGCCTCAGTGAACCAGGTATGAACAGATAATTTTCTCAAAAAGATAAGAAATGTCAAACACAGGAGGGAAAATTTATACTAGCTAGTAGTCAAACTTAAAGCAGGCTTGGAATAATAATAAAAAAAAAATCATTGTTGTGATAAGCTGTTACTCTTGTTTATAGCTCGGAAGGGTATAGAATGTTCGGAAAGCAGTAATAGGAACATGAAGCAAAATCTGTAAACATCTTAGCAATTCCCAAGAAAATGAAACTTAATTATTTGTGTTTGTAAGAGAAATTATTGAAATGGTCTTAACACTGGTTGAGCCAGGGATAATAAAATTTGTATCAGGACTCAGGAAGATTTGGAGAGAAGAGATAAAGACCCACTGCCAGTTTCCTGAAATGTAAAGTTATGAAGCTGTCAGAGTGTCTGAGTTCAAGGGCAACACATCTCTTGAAAGAACATTTCCACAAAGGTGAGAAAGGACAGCTTCCAGGTGTGAACCCTGCACAGAGGGAGGTGATTAAAGGGGAAGAGGGTCTGTGAGGTGGCCCTCCCTGCAGGGAGTTTATGCCCCCAGAGAACTGCTCAAGTCAGAGCTGTCTTTCAGGAACACAAGTCTGCTTGGTGGGCAGCGATCTTACTGCTAAATACCTAGCATTTGGGGAACGTTTTAATAACTGATGGTGCGTTGACCCATAGTGAATGATATATAACCCTTGAAATAAGAACCACAGTCTGTAACAACAGGGCAAAATGTTTGTGATGTAAACTTAAGTGAAAATACTATACAGGATAAGTATGTATGATGTTTAACTAGGCAGGATTTTACCCTTGTGGGAAGGACAGCTAAGGAGTAAGACGACAGACCACGGGGAGTCAGAAATCAGAGCAAAGAAAGAATGGAAGTCAGAACAAAGGGGCCTTGTGACCAGTTCAGGAAGACTGAATGAAAATCTGACCCATCTCAGCTGGATTCCATTGGTTCCTATAGCTTGACTTCACATCCTTCGGCTATGAAAGAGATTTAAGAAACCTGTCAGTTGGGAGGGGGGTTGGAGGGATGGGTAAAAAAGGGGAGGGAGTGAAGAAGTACAAATTGGTAGCTACAAAATAGTCATGGGGATGTAAAGTGCAGCATAGGGTATAGTCAATAATATTGTAATAACTATGTACAGTGTCAGATCAGTACTAGATTTATCAGGTGACCCAAACACGCCAAACATGGGTGTGGATTTTATGCTGAGCCATGATTTATTTTTCCACCTTTCTGAGTCTACAGTAATCAGCTAGTTGGAGGATCCTTCCACCTTTCCTTCCCTTCCTCTTCTTTCCTTCCCTCTTCTCTTCCTTCCACATATTTATTGTGTCCTGTGTGCTTTCTATCTGATTTTAAATTTAATCCCAAAAGGACTTCAGCACATAGAAAAAATCTGGATCTGGGCAGCTATAGATTTGTAAGGCTGAATCAGGCCTGTCACCCTCTGATTACATTGCATGTGCCTTTGAGAGTAAAACTCATGGCTTGCACACCTACGGTTGTGTAGGCGTGGGGAGTCGTGACTTTGAGAACCCAGGCTTTGTGTGGCTGTCGTGGTAGCGCTTTCCCTAACAGCCCACCTTGGGGGGATGGTTTATGCACATGAGACCCCCTGCTGGCTGGCACTTGTTCCATGATAATTGTTTCTGAGGCCACAGAGAAGTGCCGGAAAAGAATCTAGGTGAGGAACATCAAGTGGACTGTTTTAGTTTGAGAATGTGGCCTCTGAAAATGCCTTTTAGAGTTCAAATTCCCAGCTGCTGTTTATACAAGTACTTAACTCTCTCAGCCTTAGTTTCCTCCTCTGTACAGCCAAGACAACCAACAGTTACCTCACAGAGTTACTGTGAGGTTTCAGTGAGATAACATAACTCAGATAGATGCTTAGCACACTGCCTGGCACGATGTCACACACAATGTTAGCTTCTGTTATTAGCAAGATAAAGTCATTCCATCTGGAGAAGAACTATGGGTGGAAACAGGTAAAGCCAGTTGTGCAGAGTCCCAAACCTGAATCACTGGCTGGTTCTTTCCAACTAGTCGTTCTAGCATGTTCAAATCCAGCTTGTGCTCTTCATTTCTCGGCAAAGGTCCTCTCCCTTTTCCTAAAGGGTATGTTCACACTCACACCCCCACTTACACGGGGGCAGGAAGCCAGTGAGATCCTGGGCAAACACCCTTCTTATAAACTGGAGAAAACAACAGAGCTGAATGGGGATGATACAGGGGGACAGGTCAGTCACACTGTCAGCCAGACCTTGTCAAAGCTTCAAAGCTCTAAGATGCTGTGGTCTCAGTTCTGCCAGCTCCAGGTGGGCTCACTATCTTCTGTTCTCTGCAGTGACAATTCTGTTCTCTGCAGTGACAATTCTGGTCTCCGCTATAACATAATCACGGTGACAAGTGTCTTCCTCGCACGGTCATTGAAAGTGCTCAGGGCAGCATACAGTAAGAGCTCAACAAATGTGGACTATTAGTCACAGCCAGTGCAGAAGTGGCCCTGCTCTTGGTTGAGCCCCTATGAGGACTGCCATGGAGTGGAACGCAGGCCCTCTCCTGGTCTCAGCTCCCAAGGATCTGAGTCACAAGGGGAGTCATCTGGTTATGTCCCCACAGCCGGACTGCTTCCCCGCGAGGCAGCTGTGATAAATGACGTAAATGCCGTGTATCACAACTGAGAAGATAACATAAGGACAGGTTCATCTGTGCAAACTGTTCTGCGGAATTTAAATTATTTCCCCTCCTAACTGAGGAATGCCAGACATTCTGCCTGCTCTCCTCCTTTTCCAAAGACCTCTTCCACCAAGCCAAGCCCTTTACCCAAGCCCCTGGACAGCTAGCTTCCCCTGGCGCCTGCCTCAGCACCCCAGCCCAGTCACATGGATGCCTTTGGCCTTGTAAGTCATTAATACTCTGGGTAGTTTTACCTCCTGTCAGTGATGGAGACTTTGTAAGACACGTTGCTGAGTGAAGAGAGAGTTGCTCGCTCATGGGGCGGGGCGCCTGGGGTCAGTGAGCATCCACATACACTGTCTCTTGGCTAAATAATGTTCCAGCTATGAACTCAGGACTCCCCCAAAGAAACAGATAATAGCACCTTTCTGAGGACTTTATTTCAAAAGGAAAAAAATTAAATTCCTTAGACAAGGATTTGGTTAATTCATAAATGTATACCATCCCCACATCATCTCCTTTCGCTGCTGAGCTGTACTGAAGTAACCCCCTCACCCCCACCCCAAAGATTGCTGGAGAAGGGAGTTCTGTGAAGAGCAGCAAGTGGGACCAGATCCCTAGAAGCCCTTGCTGTTCTCTGAAGCCAGGAGCTTCCCACACAAGCACCTTGGAGGGAAAACTCAGGGGCAATTATCAATAGGTGCAGTCAGGGGCAACCTTGAAGACATCAGCAAATGTGCTTTAAAATGCAAAGAGCTTCAAACCTGACTCCAGGAGGTGATCCTTCTGGAAACACCATTTCTTCCTTTTCAAAGAAAAGTGGCTGTTTCAGAAAAGGTCCTGCCCTTAACTATTTCTCAAACCCCACCCCTCTTGGAGCCAGCGCCATGCCAAGTATGCAGCATTTGAGGATCATGCAGGATGTGGGGGCTTTAGCCCCCCACACTCAATCTCCGCCACCTGCCCCCCCGCCCCCCCGTCACACAAGCCAGCCCTCAAGGCTGTTATTCTCTGATGTGGTTTTCTCAGTTTTATGTTGTGATAGACACTGGGGGCCCATCCCACCCACCTCTACTCTGTAATGGCCTGTGGTTTGGAGAGGCCAGGGCGCAGGTTACCAGAGGTGATCTCTCTTGTAGTAGATGTGGCTCAAGGAAGGATGCGAAACCTAAATTAATCTATTCAGAGTGAAACTCAGGGCTTTGTTCTGTTTGCGGAAAGAAGAGCCGTCTCCCTCCTCCTAGACGAGGAAGCACATGACGCCAGAGGTGCTGGCTGCCGCCATTACCAGGAGGGAAGCCATTGTGAAGCCAAAACTCACCTGTGGAGGAGGGCGGTGAGGCCAAAACTCACCCATGGAGGAAGGTAGGTTGACAGGGTACGAATAGATGTAGCACCTGCAATCCTGACTGAAGCCAATCAATTCTTAAACTTGCCTGACCCCAAGATGTTGTAGTTGTGTGAGCTAACAAATTCTGTTATTTATACCATTAGATGTGAATTTTCTGCTATTGACCTATGAAGCACTCTTAATACAATTATTTTTGGAAAGAAAAAACACGGAGAGCCTACTCCTGGCAGTGAGAGAGAAGGAATTGATTTATGGAGTGCAACGTTCATCACCTCCTTTCTTCAATCCCCTTTTAAAGATAATTAGACCCAGGCTCAGATGAAGCAGACATCAGGAGTACAGCGTACTCTCAGCTCCACAGGGCTGCAACCAGAGTGGCTGGCACCTACGAGGTGCTTTGCAAAGGTGATGAGGGAATACTTATTTGGCTGGATGGTGAAGGAGCCATGATTCCAACCAGTCTGGGCTCAGATCCCACACTCTCCAGAAGAGCAGAGGCCAAGCAAACTGGATGAAGTAATCAAATCGCATGCACCCAGTAAAGACAAGTAGAGAGATGTGACAGACGTGTAACAGATGGCAGCAGCAAAGAGCCGGCCTGTACATCAGCACACACCGGTTCAGACAAACTCTTCCTGACTATTTTAACTAAGACTGTGGGACCGTTCCCTTAGATGGAGGCCCTAGACGGGGTGCTTAAAACCTTGAGGCTGTTTCTCTCACAAAACCAAAACCTGAAGAACGGCAGCATTGGAAACTACTCACTGTGACAAGGAAACTAAAATGGTGACTGACAACTGAACGAATTCTCCAAGGAAAATGCTGTGAGCCAAGGATCGCCTCAGCTGAGAAAGCTCCCAGGTTCCCGCCCAGACTCTGGAATGCAGGATGCCCCACCCTGTGGAGAAAGTCCCCTTGGGCTTATGTAAGAGAAAATTCCCTTTCCCTCTAACGAATCAGTTTCAGGGAACTCCACTGCTGGACCGCCCCCTCCATTCCCACTCCCAGACACAATGGGTCCCCAAAGTGTGATAAATATCTGAAGGGACGAGTAAAGTCAAGTGGAGACTTGTGCAAGCCCACACGGCTCCAGAGGCCCTGACGTGCCCCCTTCAGGACGTGGTGCATGCTGGGAAGTGAATAGAGAGAAGAGGCTCCCCAGGCAGCAGCCACAGGCCTAGTGGGAGCCGGGCGGGCAGGAGTGCCAAGGGTGGCCCTTCCGGCTTCTCTGAGTCCAGGTGTTCTCCTGCTGTGACACTGACCTGACCTTAAAAAAACAAACCCCTGGCAGCTGACACGTAGGGTGAAGGGAATGAAGACAACCAAGGCCGCTCAGGCAATTGCCCCAGGTGCCTTAAGAAACCCGGGCATTCCTGAGGTTGTATGTTTTCCAAGCTCCCCACAAAGAGCCAAAATGAGGCTCTTCTCCCAGATAATTCTACCCACTGTCACCAACTCTCCCAAATCAGCCCACTGCACTGTCTTTGGGGTTGGTGGTGTTTCAACTTGAATGAAAATACTTCGAACAGCATAGAAGAAAAGCATCAGTTTCTCATACATCTTGATCCCTAATTTAAAGGGAGAGGAAGTCCCTCCAATTCCACTTCCTGAATCCCTTTTCAGAAGGCTCATTTTTCTTTTCCCACACAAACCACAAAGCCCTAAACAGGATGTAACATTCTTTCTCACAGCCTTTTTTATTTTAATAAATTGAAAAACTCATTTTTCTAAGGGGAGCCTGCATTCTTAAAGTTGAGTCTAAATCTTGAAAAACTTTGAAGGTCACATTTATTTCCCCCTTGGGAAATTTTTATTCAGTCTTGACAGCAACAAAAGAGCACTTCACTTTTAAGTGCTTGACTCAGAGAACTGGCCAAAAATCAGGGGGTGAGGGTGCAGTTTAGGGATTCCAAGAAGAAACTAATGTTAAAACACACACATCACTACCGCCAAGGTAATGAGCTTCAACCAAAATGACTAGGAAACACACGCATGAGGACTGGTGGTGAGCATTAAATATAAACTGAGACTAAACCAAGGTTAAGAGGGTGAGAGCAAAGTAGAAACTCTTTGCTCAGACACTGCACTAAAATGACATAAAAGTGGAGGTGAACAGGAGAATGGAGAACACATGCAAATACGTTTTTAAAAGTTCTCAGCACTCTTGGGTACTTTTTATTCCAGAGAAATGAAGATTTATGTTCACGCAAACACCTGCACATAAATGCTTGCAGCACTCTACTTGAAATAGTAAAAAACTGGAAACTACCCAGATGTCCTTCAGTGAGTGGTAAAACAAACTATGGTACATCCACGCCATGGACTACTACTCAGAAAAGGAACAACTGATACACCCCCAAACCTGGTAATCTCCAGAGAATTATGCCAAGTGAGAAAGTCAGTGCTAAAAGGTCACATTGTGGGTGATTCCATTTATTCAACATTCTTTAAGTGACAAATCTATAGCAATGGAGAACAGACTGGTGGTGCTGGAAGCTAGAGGCGGCGGGGTTGACAAGGTATGGCCGTAAAAGGGCAACAGGAGGGATCCTCATGACTCGTGGTGATGGAAATGTTCTGTGTCTTGACCATATCAATATCACCATTGGGGGAAACTGGGTAAAGGGTGCTGAATTAATTTCTTATAACTGTATGTGAAGCAATCATTCACACACACAAAAAGACAAAAAAAAAACAAAACCAAACCTGTTCTGATGCAGTTATTAATATTACTATTCTGAGTTCGTGTGTGTAACATGGGATAAAGCACATGAGTAATTATTGTAGGATCTTCTAATACATGCACCCTGTATTGAGAGCCATGATTCTGAGTGAAGATTATAATACAGAAAATGTAAAAAACAAAACAAAAACCTCCTGCAATCCTGTTATGAACTAGAGCCATTTTTTCTTAGCTCTACCTACTGATATGCCTAGAAAACAAAGACCAGCCCGGTAGGTAGTAATGAGGATTGCTAGCACACCAATTATTGTTTTGGAATATCACTTTCCACTAAGGGAAGCCAGGGTTTCTAGAGAAATCTGATGGCAGGTCTAGGGGCAAGAAATGCACTAGATGAGCCTGGGACTTCTTGTCATGCCAGATAGGGAGGAAGGTATCAGGATTACCAGGATTATCAAGGACTCAGAAGCCAATTTAAAAGGGCTCTGACCAAATGATGGAACATTTTTAAGACTCAAAAAGGATAATTTCATTGATGGAAATGAAACTGAAAGATTTCACCATGACTTTTAATGATGACAGAAGTCTTGAGCTTTGATAGAGTTTTATCTTTTTCTTTTATGGCTTTCTGGGTTATGGGTCATGCTTAGAAAGGTCAGTTCAAATAATGGCAAACACTCA
The DNA here is from genome assembly GCF_902729225.1 of Pteropus medius. NCBI lineage: Eukaryota > Metazoa > Chordata > Mammalia > Chiroptera > Pteropodidae > Pteropus > Pteropus medius. Next base: position 30,037,547 of record NW_024349800.1, read on the forward strand.
TTTATCTTGTTTTTCCTAAGTATTTAAGTATTTCTACTAACATGAAAACAATGTATCCAGAAGTAAATATCACAGGACCCTCATACGTGACAAATCTTAAAAGTGCCAAAAACTTGGTGAGAAGATAAAAATGTGCCCATCACCCAACTGAATATGCCGTGGGTTGTAAGAAGCATCACACTCTACCCGCAAGAAGACATGACACTAAGGTGCCATCAACTGAAGATGCATTCCAACTTGTTCAAATATGACTAAGGTGGCCTTTAATTAATCAAGCATGCCCATTTCATACCCTGTCTTATTTTACAGGAGTCTCACTTTTCAGATGTATGGAGGCCAGTATTATCACCCATCCTGTATCGCTAAAAATTAAATAGTACATTAAAACAATAAAAATGAGTATAATCTTCAAATACTGTAGGATTTTTAAAAAATCCATTATTTCCTGACAGGATCCAAGTTCACAGCTATATAGCTTGTAACTTCTGACAGTGAAGATGTCTTGACTGGGTGTTCTAATCATACCTGCTGACATCAGCCCTGACAGGCCACAGAGCTGTCCCTGTTTCTCCTCCCCAATGTCCGTCATCTTCGACTCTCAGGCCTCAGTGGATCCTCAGCAAGTTACAGCAAGGAGAGCAAGCACCGCCAAACCCCGGCTACAAAGTCAGGGACCACTGAACCCCTGAACCCCTGGAATTATGTGCAAAATGTTCCATGCATTTGTACTTTTTATGGGATTGAGTTGCTGGTTACTTGAGTGTGGCCTACTTGCCAACTGCCTGGCTTAGTCAAGGCTGTAATCAATTACGATTCTTTCCAAGATGCTCTTTCTTAACATTTTGGTCATAGGTCCATCTGTTGAGAATTGAACAACTTAATTCTAATCCTGAGCAAAGCAAGGGAGTGTCATGGTGAGATAAATGGCACTGGGCACATGTGAGAAGCAGGGGAGGAAGAGATGGTGGGGTTTAAGTTCACTGAGCAGTCACAGAAAGCTCCAATGCCATTCAGCTGTGAAGCCCAGAACTGATGTCATGCTAGGCATGGCCTCTGTGTAATAATTTACTGAAAATCCATAATATTAGTATCCAGCTTCTTTATATAAGGAAATATGCAAATGATATGGAATCAATAAGACAGATAAAATAGGACAAGTGTAACACACAAATCTAACCCATGACCCTATGTGGGCATCAGCAAACTGGCCCATGGGTCAAATCTGGCCTATTTGTCTGTTTCTGTATGATCTGTATAAAATAGATTTTACATTGTGACTTTTTTTTTAAATCAAGCATACAATATTGTGTGGCATGTAGACATTATATGAAATTCAAATTTGTGTCCACTAAGTTTTACTGGAACACAGCCACACCCAGTCAGTCACACATTGTCAGCGGCTGCCTCTGTGTTACACAACAGCAGAGTCTCAACACGTATGGCCCACAAAACCTAAAATATTTACTATCTCTGGACCTTTACAAAAAAAAAAAAAAATTGCCAACCTGCCTCAGAGCTCAGGTTTGGCAAGCTCTCTGATAACTTCTTCATGAATAAAGGCTAAAACCTGGATGTGTAGCTGTAAGACATTCTATGTATGTTATTCTGTTCACTGTAGTTTTCAAAGCTGGTACACCATTTGTGCACAAAAACCCAAGACAGAAACCCAGATAGACTATCTAATGTTTCCTGTTTGCTATTTCTTGTTTGGCAATTTCCTTACATGGAATGCACGTAGGAAAGGAAAAACAACAACTACCCACTGTGCTAGATTTAAAAGCATTTAATGACATAGCATATATTTAACAGATAGGGCAAAAGTTGAGAGGTACAGGTCATACAACTGAGCACCGGGCCTGAGGGACCACCTTCCTGCTCAGGCCCAGCCTCTGGAGTTCATTCCTATCAATGCCATTTTGATTGTGCAGTAAGATGAAAATTTGTCATTACAATTCGTTACAGTGAGAGAGAAATGCACACTATGTATCAAATAGCAAGGTAATGAAGCAAATTATAACACAGTGTGGCAACGCACGAGCAAGTAACCATTAGAGTAACATTACTTTGTCCAGTAAATGCTTCAGTTCCACTTGTACACTTAACCAATGATTTAAAGGGTTTATTATACATCTAGTTTTATTATACTTTGTACTAGAATTATCTCAAACATACAATATAATGTATTTCAGCAAAAAAAAAAAAAAAAATTGAAATTACAGATTATTTAAAACAGTATCAGTTTTCTATTCCTTCTTGTATACCGACATTCTTGACCGTCGTCGCAGTTGATGCAGAAAAGCCGCATGTTGTGTTAGTAAGTGCTGCCAGGTACAAATGGTTTGGTCTGTGGAGTTAACATGGAGCTGCACTATGCTGCAGCGAGATCATAATACACGATCTGTTGAATTAAACTTAGCCCCATCCCGGGCGCTTCTAATAGTCAAGACTCAAGGTAACCACTGGAAGTAAATGGAAGAGAATGGTGTCAGGAAATTGGTACATTTTGTCTCTGGTGAGCACAGGAAATATTGTTCAAGCACCGCTGCCTTGCAAACCAACAGCACTAGAGGCGAGTTATTTCCAACACAGCCTCACAAAATTGAGGAACAGTTTAAATATTGAGATCTAATCTATATAATTTCATTTAAAAAAAATCTGGTCTTCCCTCTGCACCTCAAACTTTTGTAACTTGGAGATAAAGTGTTTAGGTGTATTTTCCCTACCCTCCCCAAGAAATGATCTATAAATTAAAAAAAAAAAAAAAATCAACCACATTGAGGAACATTAGGCACAGAGAGTAATGTGTTGGTTCTGAGCTTGCATGCTGGAATTTCACTGAAAAGGTAAGAGAAGGGCAGGAGGTAAAGGAAAGGAGTTCACTTCTTTTTGCCAAAAAGGCTGAACCGCTTCTCTTTGTCTTTCTCTTTGTCCTTCTCCCGCTTGCCGGGACTGGACTCGCTGGTGATGGTGACAACGCTGGTGGGCAAGGTCTGTGCCCGACTGGATGCTGGCGTGCTCTGGGTGCTGGCGGACACCTCGTGTTTGTCAGAGGAGATGGCGGAGGAGATGGCCTGGATCCAAGTGTTCATTTCCTCCTGGACAAAGAAGAGGGATGGGCACAAAATGCTCTTGCTCCAAATGCACAACCATCTGAGCCTGTCAGTCGAAGGCTGGGGAACAGGGCTAACTCAGGGGTGAGCAGTTCCTAAATGAACCTCTGCTTCATTGTAGAGTGAATATGTTTCAACTCTCACAAGAATTCAGTTTACAGTACCTGTAGGTCATCGCTTTAGGATCTGGCCCTACAAACCTGAAGACGGGTCTCCACCTATGGGCTGTCAGGTCCCACCCCAGAAGTTGCTTTTTTTCCTTTTCTTTCTTCCCTTTTTTTTTTTTTTAAAAATTGAAATACATTTGACATATAACACCGTGTAAATTAAACAGAAGCTTTTTCAAATTTAAAGCATTACATGTGCTGTTTTCTTATCAGTTGACCCTCTCTCCCCTCAAGGTGGAGCGCAACCATGAAATGGGTGGTTCAAGACAGTGAGGTGCAGTGGGGAGGCTCCTGATGGGCCATCGAGACCCACGTCCAGTCTTGGGACCACCTCACTGTGCCTCATCCACTGGGAGGGGGTGTGCAAGTTCTCTTCCATGGACTTCAAGGGACCCTGGGCTAGCTCTCCTGCCATGGCAAAGAGACAGCAAGATGACAGACGCTGCCTTCTACACACAAAAAGGGAACCGAACACCTTCTAGTGTCAGTGACTGGAGACCAGATGCCTAAAGCCATCACTGATCATCAGTTATACGAAGGACATTACGAGTAAAGCTTATCGTGCCACAAACACTTGCAAACTCTTAAGTATTTGAGAGGAAAGAATCTGAGAAACTTACGTCGTCTTTGGCTTGAAAGAGGTACTCATTTCCATCATTTAGTCTGTAATGTGAAGAAAGTAAGTATGTCACAAAATAACTTAAGGAAAAAAACATTCCCACAACTCCCATATCCTATGTGAAATATAAGCAGGCCAGGGAGATAACGCCGGAAATGCCCATCAGAGCTCTGCACACATCACCGACCATTCCTGGGGCCTGCATAGGCCCAGCAGTGGCCCCTTGGACATCAAAACACACACAGGCACCCTGATATTTCAATCCACTGCAAGGATGAAAAGTCCCAAATGAAGCAACATCTGGTTTTGTTGTGCAAAGACCACATGGATGCCTGACCATTGCTCTGTATTGAATTCAAGAGAAAACTCTTTAAAATTTATGAGCCCTTCTGAAATTCTGCTTCTGAGCTTGCATCCTCCAAATTTATGAAAAACAAAGTATCTGAAGAGACATACAGAAATGGTCTCGTAGATGTCTCTTCTAATGTACGTCTTAGAATTAAACTGTCCTTGTAAGGCCATCATTGTGACACCGAGAAGCCACTAGCTTGGAAGACTCACTCATTCATTCCACTGCTGTCAAGAGGAAGGGGGCACTGCCCCTGGGGAGAAGGGTAAGTACCCTCTGCCAATACCCCAACCCTCTAAAGCTGCATCGAGGGAGTACAAGAGGAGGAGGCAGCCAGGCTGTCTGTGCCCTGTCTTACAGAGAACAGTGTTCCAGACATCTATGAGAGCCCTCCAGTGCTCGTCAATAGAGCTCAGTAAATCACACCATTTGACACTCTCATTTGCAGTCCTTGGCCTAGTCCAACTGACGCGAGGCACACTCGCAACCGAGGACCAAAGCTTCTCAGATCCCAAAGCAACAGATCAAAGTAGTATTAAACTAAGGACACATCCTAACCACTAACACAGATCCTTCTTACATTTTTAAAAGAAAAAATGGTTTTTCTGACCATTTCCAAGTATAAGCAGAACTTCTGAGCTTGGATCCACTCTGGGGGAGGTGTACGTGTTCAACAGGGTAGAGACATTTAGAGATAGATGGTTCTGGAGGCAGCTAGAGCACCCGCTGGGCAAGTGAGAGAAGCACAGAGTCCCAGGCCCCACACCCTCACTTCCTGTTTGTCTCCATCCAGCTCCAGGATAACGCGCTTGACCCATCACCAGAAAACTAAGAGCACAGAACAGCATCTCCCGAGTCCAGAGAAGCTGAAAAAATGGGGAAACTATTTTTTTTCCCTAAACTTAAACTGTAAAATGTGAATAGCTCATTTTCTCTTAGAGAACAGTAAGTTCCAGCTTATAAAAATGAAACCATCTGTTCTTCAGTATTTGGCTATGCCATTAATCGCAGGGAAGCTGGTGATTGACCAGTCTCCAAAGATCTTAAAGGAGATGTGTACCAAACTGGTCTGTCATTTTCTTGGTGACTTTTTAAATGGCAGAGAAGAACCAACTGATCACAGTATCTAACAAAACCAACCCCCAGAGTGAGAATAAACACGCCCATTCTCCAGCACCCACGAAACACAGCGACTCTCACCTTAGCTTGAACACGTGTTTCTTCTTTTTGTAATCAAGTGCCACTTCACAGATGGCTTCTTTCAAACTCACAGGGACCTCGCTGTGGTAGGGAATCCCGGAAGCGGCTGTCTTTGCATCTTTGTAGAAACCCATTTCTTGGTTATTTATGACACAATAAACATTGTGCCAGGACCTGCGCAGTATAGAAAGGTATGTCAAGGTTCTACACCACACTCCCTTGAAGAATTAGGAATTTGATTAATATGAAAATGATCCTCACAAGTGTTGTGGCTTCTTACTAAAAGCCCACGCTTAAATCTGTTAGAACTAAACAAACGGAAGGAAATGCCTCTGTGGACTCCTGGGACAGAGCACACACTGCCATGGTGGCAGGTTTCTGAGGGTGACTTTTCTCTCTGCATCCAGGAAAGGGGGCGGGGTGAAACGACGACAACAATGACACGGTGCCCTCTTCTGTTCAATAAAGGTACTCTTGGCTCTGACAGGAAAGGATTTTTTGGTGTTTGGATTCTTTGCTGTGATACCCTCTTGTGGTAATGGGGTACAAGCCAGGCTCATTTGAAACATGCCCATCCTTAAGCAGCTCCCCACTTCAGCTTCATTCTTTCTGTGGCTGGCAACCTGACAGAGAAGCAGATCCAGGGCCATTAATATTTATAATACCTCTGGATGCATTAGAAAAAGGTGAGCTTTCCTCATGACATGGCAAACTGTCGTAACACAGTGTATATTAGAACGAGATACTTTACAGCCATCCGAGTGCATTAAATGAATCTACGCTGTCCTCAGTGCAGATGGCAGCTTAGACGGGATTTCCTTGACTAATGTACAACCAGCACAACTGTACATGGTGGTCCCAGGCAGTCTGGTTTACTGGTTAAGCACACAGGCTGTGGAGTCAGACACGAGTTTTACCCGAGCTATGCCATTTACTAGGTGTCTAAGGACAGTGAGCTTTCTTAACCTCTCAGGACATCAGTTTCCTCATCTGTACAACAGAGATAACGAAATTAGAGCTACTGGGAGATGATGAATACAAAGACTGACATGGAGGCGAGGCAGGAGAAAGAGTAAATGTCTTTAAAAAATCCCACGACGAGGAAAACTACCATGAAATCACTTCTCTTTAGAGAAGACCCAGCCTTAGCCCAGTAGCATTCCTTCTCTGGGTGAACTACTCAGGCCTCTAATTTTGCTTTTTCCATCCACACGTAACTTCCTCTCTCAGTGAATAAGAAACATCCACTCCCAATTTCCAGTGTCAGTCCCAAGAACGTAATGCCTAGGAAACTATGAACAAATCGACCACGTGAACGCGCACTCCCCTCCCACCTTGAGACCAGCCTGCCTTGACCTTTAATGGGCTGACTCCCCGTCTTACTGCCTCCGCCTCTGCACTGTTACCTGCTTGAGGCTTTCTTATTGTGGGCCTCCCACTCGTGCTTCCGATTCAGGAAGCCTTCCATCTGGGCCGAGGGCGTCTCCTGGGTTCTGGCTGGCAAGGTGGCGGCACTCTGGGCAGGGAGGGCAGTCTTGGCTTTGCGATCAGAGGTGGGGGAAGGGATGGGACTGGACTCCTTTGAACTTGTCCTCTGTTCTGCAGCGCCGTTGACCATTTCACTTGTGTCCACTGTTTCTGCCATCTAGGGACAGCAGAGAGGCTAGTCAGCGAACCCCATGATTCAAGGGGGTGACCACATACGCTCTAACTGACTCGCACACGTGGCTGTGTATAAATGCCTGGCACAGATCGAGGCAGTACAGTAAAACCATTGCACATCCCAGAAAGCCAGCTGGACACCAAGGACATTAGAAGGTGGGAAGGGATTAATGCCCGCCCATTTATGGGAAAATGAGAAAAGCGAAATGCCAGTATGAGTTTTACTGCACTCTGCTCCTCTGATCAATCCATTTTCTCTAATATAACTCAGATCATTTCCTCTTATGGTTACTTTAAAACAAAAGGACAACGATAACAATCACACATATTAAATATGAGAGAGTGGACGTTATACAGCAGCCACCTTACAACCAAGGACGCCACCAGAAGGGCTAGAAGTTTAAGCGAAAGGGCATTCACAAACAGATCGATAGACAACTCTATCAGAACTACACAGCATTCCCCCAAAGACAAGGAAAGACCTTTGGTTTCTGAAAATGCTCTCTGGCTCTCCCCTCCCCGCTCCCCTCAACACATCGTCATAAACACATGCAGAAATTAGGACGACAATCATGCATTTCACATCTACCATCCCAGTTAGACTTTGGAACTTAAGAGCTGGAAGGAAATGAGGCAAGTCAACAAACATCAATTTAACCACATCTGCCGAAGTTGTATCGTGAGTGGGTTGTAGTTTGTGTTAAAGGAGCTGGAAAAGCCAATCACAGTCACTCAACACCACACAGCTATTTACCCCCAAACAAAGACAGAACCAGGGCCTTCCCCATCACGTGTTGGTTGATCACGGAGCCTTGCTGCACTGAGACGAGGAAGCCCAGAGACAGCCAGGCTTCCAGCGGCTCTGACCCTTCAGGCTGGAGACGTCTTCGGGAGCTGTTCCTTCCCAAGCTCATTTATATTGTAACCCTCATGGCTTTGCGGCTTGGGAAATGCAGTAGGGTCTCGAGTCATTATCGCTTTCAGCCTGTGTACCATCGACTGTGTACCATTAACTGTAGCAGCCCCCGGCTGGCACGCCCAGGGCGTGGGATCAACGCGTTACTAAAGCTGGGTGCGGCTGACACTGCAGTGGGTTATAGACAACCTGCTCCCCTCACACACGGACAAACATGGAGGTGTCAATGGCAACGCTCGTTAGATATGTCCCCCACCACTGCTGCCCAGAACCAAAATGACACCAAATTAGCAGCGACAACCCCAACAGGATAATGGTAGACTGGCCACCACTACTTGAACACTCAGATATGTCAACTCTCAGGAACTGGATCTCTCATTTAGGTCTTATCTAAGTGTCTGGGCAGGAGTCCCAAGTTTATATATTCCATCTATATACAAACTATCACCGTTAGCATCAGGGTTTAGGATGAGACCAGAGGGTATGCAACTTAAGGGTGTTTTGACTGGAATGCTTTCTCTGTAGAGCAATGTGGAAAATGGATTCTTAGAGAAGAAAGGCATGGCGGGGGCGCAGGGGAACGCATGGTGATTACGCTGGCCTTATAAGTGACAGCCTGTGGACATGTGCTTATGAGCAGTAGGCTAGTTAAATGTTTCTCTTTCACTTTTAAAGGAGAGGGGAAATAACAAAAAAAATAAAATACAACCCTGAGTCAAAAGAAAGGGAGTGGATTTTAAAGTTGACAAATCTGTTCTGGTGTGAGATTTCAGGAAGCTTCTGGTGGGGAGGAAGTGTGAGTTTGGTCTGGAAGGCCTGTGCCAGGCATGAGTCCAGGGAGACATGGAGTTAGTGTGTATAGAAATCAGGTTAAAAAAAATTAGTGCTGCAGATGTGACTCGAAAACTGCTAGTGACAGCAATGACCTGGATAGAGGACTGCTTATTTTTAAAAGGCTAAAATTTATCATACTTGGTCAGACTTCAAGGTAGGTAGGTGAAGGCCAGGCAAGCCTCTTCTGGGGGAATTGCTGCAGCAAAAATTTTTTTCTTTGGAGTTAGAAGGAAAGAGAAAACCCCAAACCAGTATGCAGAGATAATTAATGTTTATGCAAATGAATCACTAACCAAGAAAACAAGAAAAATAAAAGGAACAAAATGAATTTTAATGGACATGTGCTTAAGCATGCCAACAGACAACACACCACTAGAGACAAACATCAAAAGCAAATCATAGTGCTATGACCAAACAATGGGTACACGTGGATACACCCCCTTCCCCGACCCCATGTTGCTTCTCTTTAGCGATTAGTCCGGAGTGCTTTAGTGGCTGAGTACACCCGAGATATTTATATCGCGAGGTGAACACGAATGCAACGTGACAAGTAGTAGCACGAGAAACACCTGATTGGTTTTCTAAGTGCATGAAGCAACATTATTTTCAGGTTCATTAACTTGAGTCTCTGCACCATAGCTTAAAAAGAATAAAAAGGCTTTTCTTCTAAATACAATCCAATTGTAATTAAAAATAAATTCATTCTGGCAAGCTACAATTTAAAAATCTAGATAAAAATAGGCATGAGAACAAATGCCAAAAACATCACTCCTTTCCTATGTGCTCATGTGGGGTTTTTTGTTTTTTTGTGTTTTTTTTGTCTTCTGAATACAAAAAGCACAAAATTGGGTATTAATCTTGATAATACAAAATTTAAACATATATTTATGGAAACATCACATATACATATAGATCGACGACACATGTAATTTGGAGCCAGAAACAGACGGCAGGGCTCCCTAAAAACCAGAGACGAAGCAGTGGTTTTTTTCTAAAATGGAATTTGATGTGTTTTAAGGCAGAGACCCAATAATGGTGCACACTACCCCCAGAATTTAAGAAGCTTGGCATCTATCTATATACCCATCTACAATCACAAGTAGATAGATATGTACATAGAAATAAGGAAAAACAAACAAGATGCTATATGATGTTATCCTGACAAAAGAAAAAAAAGACATGCATCATGAAATGAAAAGACAAATTAGACTTAACTCATGGAGAACACATATCAAAACAGGTTTCTGATTCCACTAATATCTAAATATGGCAAATGAGCAAGTGAATGTCTCACGAGACTTTGATGTAATATGGATTGGTTTTTTTGTCTTTATCAGTACCAGGAAATCACCTCTTTCGTTAGCTTTCAGTCCTAAGGAACAGAATTCCTGTTAAAACATTTTCAATCCCTGCTGGTGGTCTGACAGATGCCATCCTAAAGGACTCCTTATTAGAGAACTCCACGAAAGAATTTCATTTTCGTTAAGAAAATGAAAAATGAATCGGAAGATCCATACGAGACATACAATGAAGTTTCTATCTAGGGACACCCTGAAATTATTTCTGAAGCCAGGAGGTGTGTGACTGCTCCTAGGGGTGGCCCACCACGTGCATCGTTCAAGTAATCAGGGTGAAGCAGATGGCTTTTACTCTGTGTTTGAAAATCAGTTTGATACCCTGAAGTCATCCACTGAATGGACAGGCCTGGAAGTCCAGAAGGCAGGCTTCTGAAACATGCTGAGAACTGCTGTCATGTGCTGCACTACAGTGGTGCCAACAGTGACCAAGGCAGAGGTGACAGCAGCAGTCAGCGGGCACTTTACTCCTGAGGCTGGCTGCAAGCGAGCCTAGAATTCTCAATTCAGGACTTGGCAGAAAAAAATGAGAGAGGAACTGGTTTGTAAAAAGAAATGAACGATCCAAGGGTCTCAAAATACTTGAGATTCTGCATCTAAAAATGGAAATAGCTTGCTAAGTAGATCCAGCTTCTTTTTGTTCCTTGTCATTTTCAAAAAATGAATGCATCCTTCATGGCATGTCACACAGGTGACTTCCGGTTTTAATCTTAGTACTTAAAGTCTCATTCCTCATACACCAGTCTTCCCAGTTACGAGTAAACTATTGTAGGTTAATAATCTCTGTAAAGGGGGCTACATATGGTGCAGTACTGCACTCTGTTAGTATAACTGGACATGTCATACCTGTCAGATTCTAGTTTTCTTCTTCATTTTGCTGTAATCTCATTAAATTTCAATTACTCATGTAAGGCTTTCGCTGTAAAATCTCAATAAAGTAAAAAGCTCACATAAACAAAAAATAAGTATGTTGCTTTAAAGGCAACTGAGCATCCATCAGTTAAAAGACTCAAATAAACATGAATTAAACGCAAACAAATATGAAACCAAGGAAGGCTATGAATTAAGTAAAACTGTAACACTGTAGGTGAAGTGGAAGACAAAAGGTCAAACCAACAGGATTTGGAAAGAGTGGTTCTTGACAAATGGTAGTGAACTTCACAGTCCGGACCAAGGCTGGTCACTGGCTGTCCGTCTGCTATTAAAGTTTTTGTAGTTTTGGTAGGTTTGAGAGCGGTAACTAACCCGTGGAGATCCCTGCTCAGCCGGCAAACCATTCTGGGAAACTTGCTCTCCTTTCGAAGTATCCCTGTTAGATAAAGGCGGGGCGGGGGGGGAGGGGGTGGAAGAGGACAGAGGAGGGAAGGGATGGGGAAGAAGAAAGAAAAGGAGAAGAGGAGAAAGAAAAACAGTAAGAGTACATGGGGAGACCGACATCAGTCAATCTTATCACAAGCTTTCTCTCAGAAAAACATATGCAACCCTCCTTTACGTAATTTAATTTCTTTTTTAAAAAACTTTCCAAGTGTTTCAAACCAACTCTAGACAGAGAATAAGATTGCAGGCATGTCCCATAAAAGCAGTGCAGGGGTTGTCATGGAGCTCTTACCACAGCAAAATAATCGGCCTCTCAGAGAGAGAGGATCATTTCTGTCCTTCATGTAAAATCACCCAAAACTTTCAAAAAGCATCACTATAAAATCACTGGCCCGACGCGTGGGTGGTTCACTGCATCCACTTAATTGTATGGACATTCTCAGAGTGTGTGCACAGGCACATGGGTGCAGCAGAGAGGGCACTGTCTACACTCCACTTCTGCCACCTACACAGCAATGTGACTGTGGACAAGTCAGTGTTCTCGAATGTTATCTAGGAGTGACTATACAGATTCTAAAAGTTCTACAGAAGTAATTAATAGGAAGGACATGTGGTTAGGCCTGGCATAGCACAGGCTTAGAAAAGACGCTCCCTAAACCTCACTTGCCACTAAAGCTAAGACTCCAGGGGCAACTCAGTGACTCACCACTGCTGCTGGGACTCGGTCTCCTCAGAAACCTTCGTGCTCGGCTCAGGTGAAGGCGGCCGCCTCTTCCTCTCCTCTTCCTCTTGCTGTCTGCGCACTTCCAGTAACTCCAACTGAGGAAAAACATGGTGACATTCAGCAGAGCCCCAAACTCTGCCTCTTTTAGGAAAAGCATTCTAGAAAACCCAGGAAGTCCTCCAGCCTGAATTTTCTACAGTAGAGCTGGCCAACCAGAAACTCTAAGACCTACGTAAAACGGTATCAGGGTCTCAGGAATTGCAGCAACAACTCAGAACTATAGGACACAGAGACCTGAGTGATGAAACAAGTCTATTTCATGGGCTGGCAGAATTCTTGTGAGTTGTCTCTATGCCCCCAGGGACACTGGGTTTAACCTCTCAATGAACTACGCAGGTCTGAACTCTGCTTAAGAAGAAAGGCACTGAGCATGAGGGTCCATGCTAGACGTCCCATCAGAGCTCAAACGTCACTGAGACAGAGCTGCAGCAATTCTCAGGAGGCTTCTTGTGCTGTGGTAGCAATTTGTGTTCAGCCAAAACCCAATCAACACATAAAAAAGCCACAGAATAGTTTAATTAAAACTAAGCCACTTTGTGAACAATATGCACGCACAAAAATTATTCCATTTTAGCACAAGGTACATTTGCAGGTACATTTTAAGTCCCCAGAATGCAGAGATCAGAAAGAACACCATTTTTTGTAAACCATAAAGAACGGACTTTCTACCAGGAGCGCAAGTGTCTTGGAAAGAAAACACCAGTGAACAGGCCCCATTCTAAGTAAGGCCTTTATGTTGACAGAAGAGATTATCAGGAAAGGTGAGATTTTTCAATGGTCTAGGATCAAGCTATGGTGCTAGGAATTCTAATTCTGAAATTCTGAAGAAAATTATAAGGGTATGCTCCCAAGAAATCAAAGCTTCTATGAGATACAGGAGGAAAAACAGATCAAAAGAGAAAAGCAAACCCCAATCGGTCAATTCCCAGGCAAGAAGCTATTACCAGTGATCATCAACCTAGGTGCCCAGGAAATGCCTGAGGGGTGGCAGCCCAGATAGTCTCTCCAGGTCCCATGCCAAGAAAGTCACCAATTTCAGGAAGATCTTTACTGTTTTTAAAAACAGAGTAATAACATGGATTTTCCGGTCTGGGAGGCGAGCAGGAGGAAGAGGCTGCCCCTGAGAACCAACAGGCCAAAACCTCAGCGTCCAGCAGCCACTTACCGTCGTCAGCCTCTCTAGGGCAGAGAACCTCTCGTCCCAGGTTGCTGCAGACTTTTCAAAAGCCTCGTGGCGTTTGATGAGCTTCTCCACCTCGTCCACACTCTGGCCTATTTCTCGGCTGGACAAGTATGGCTCCTGTCCGAGCAGCCAGGCCTCGGCCACGCTGGCATCCCTTGAGAACTGATGGACCTCCAAAACTGCACAGGGTACCAAGGGTGACAGCTGGTGAGCAGTGACTTGGCAGTCAGGGAAGGCAGTGCCCTCTGGTGGCAGCTGTCTGCACAACTAGTTTAAAGTCTAGATCAGGGCCGTCTAACATAAGCGTATCATGAGCTACCCTTGCAATCTTAACTTTTCTAGTAGCCACACTAAAAAGAAAAAAGGTGAAATCAATTACAAAAGCATATTTTAGACAAGTTGATATATCAAACTGATATCATTTCCAACTTGTGAGCAGTATAAAAACATTACTAATAGGTTTAGTTTTTTTTTCTTCTGTCTTTGAAATCTGATGTGTATTTAGTACTTATAGGACACCTCAATTTGGACCAGTCACATTTCAAGTTCTCAAGAGCCACATGTGGACAGAGGCTATCACACTGGGCAGCGCAGGCTAAGAAAGCACAGTCTGCTCACTCAACCTTACGTGAGTGAGATAAGCCTCAGGGCTCGGTAATTCACAATCCACACGCAACCAACCAGACTGCGCCGATGAAGCAGGCATTCATAAATCACCCTGCAGGTGTAGTTCTGTTTCTTTTCTTTGAGGGTGGGGGTTGAGAGGAGAGAAGGATATGGGAGCACTATAGGGCTAAGGCTTTTGCTGTACACATTCTGCTCCTCCACACGTGAGGGAACAGCGTGATGTCCACCGCAGCTGTGAGAAGGCAGGCCAGGACTCGGCGTTGTGCTAACATTAACTGTCATACACCTCCAGCAGCAATGCTTGGGGCCTTACGGGTGAGAGATAGACGGTGGGCAGTATCGGTGCCCCCAGGAGCTACTGGCTGTCTCCTTTCATCACCTTGGTAGCCCAGACATGGGCACAAGGAAAAGGCTACCACTGTACTAGGGACTTGTCGCCTCACTATGCCTAGTTCACGGTGGGGTGTAATATGGGTTTTGCTGAACTAAATTGAAACTGCCCTAGGAATTCTCAAAAATTACAGACCAAATCCTCATCCAAAGATTGGTCAAAAGTGGGACTTTTTTCGAAAGAAGGTTCTAGGCCCAACAAAGTGAGGTGCCTTCACTAGGTTGTTTACACACCTTTTAGAAAAGGCCCCTTGGGTTTTGTTTCTAGTAAGCATTCTTGGTGTCTGAGGGCAGAACCCAGAGCCCCAAACACAGAATGGCAAAGCATGGCAAATAATGCTTGAGTTGGGCTACTTTCAGTGTTCATACCAATTATTAAATGCATTCCTAATACTGTACATTCTAAGCTTTGTTTTAGCTCACATATTCCTTTATAAAAGGAGATTAAAAGATCTACTTCAGAGGGTCACTGTGGGAAATAAATACAGAAAAATACATAAAACACTTAGGATAATGCCCCAGTTCACTGCAAAACCATTATAGTTATTAGCTTTTATTTTGTTTTATCCTTCTACTAAAGAGCACCAAACATAAGACCTATTCAGGCTAACTTTCCACCTTCCTGACTACAGGAATAACTCTTAAAGATAACTGGAGGAGGGGGCTTCTGTACTCTCCAAGACAGACACCAAATTGTCATGCCCATGCTGTTCCTAAAGAACACCCAAATCCCAGTTACAACACTGACATCGATCATAAGATGAAAAACAAAAAATAATAAATATGCCACAGGGAACTACTTAAAAATACCTAGTGTGAAATGGTGAGAGAAGACATTAAAAAACAAACAAACAAACAGAGAACTCCAAACATCGTAAGTGATAATACTACATCAAATCAACTAAAGCGGGAAAATAAACTTGCATGCTTTCAATGAACACCCAGAAAGAGCAAAGAAAGAAAAACCAAGTATGTCCTTACTCAGTCTTAACCACTCCCATCGGTCTTCCCACTTGTCAATCATTTCTTTTCTCTTTTCTGTCAACTGAAGTAACTTTTCCTTGATCTGTGAAAATAGAAGGACCCCAGGAACATCTTAATAGAATGTACCATATCCTCCCAGTTTTCTTTCCCCTTGATAGGCCACTCCATACACGAAAAATACATTTTTCATAGAGATCACCACTAAGCCAAGAAATATCTAAGGACCGCTTACTCTAGCTGCATACTAGAGAGGAGAGAAAAGCAGGGGGTGCTGAGAGGAAGGCTGGGTTCCACCTGAAGTTTTGTCACGAGGAGGCCAACACTGCCCTGAGCCCCATCCAGACTTGGGGGCTCCCTCTGGCAAACATCCGGTAAGAGAGGGAGGGGCAGACCCCTGACCTCTATGAGAGAACGTCCAATCCCCTGATGAGAGCCACACACAGACTAACCATTTTATCTCTTCGTTATTATCATCATAACTAGAAGTAGCAACAACCTACTAAAGAACAAACTGATCTAGGGCACGTGACAGAGAAGAGGTATCACCCGAGAAGATTACTGATGAAAGTGAGCAAGGACAAAATCTCAACTCAGGGCCTTCAAAAGCTGTCTGCTGTGCCACAGATTTACTGGCTCTGTACCTAGCGTCTGAGCAATTATCTTATTCTACACACACAGGAAATATATATAAGCATGTGCACAGGTATATAAAAATGTAAACACACACACACACACTCACTCACTCACAAAATGAAGTCATTTTATATCTTAACACCAGCTGCACTCACCCCGTGGCCCCAAAGCAACGTGGCACCTTACCTCCTCAGATGCGTAGTGCTTTCTTGCCAACAGGGATTTCCCAAGTTCAATGCAGGTTGTGAAACTGTCATTACGAGCATCAATTTCAGCTTTGATACCTTGATGATTATTCATTAATAGTTCAACAGATGACACATCCCTAAAAGGAGATAAATAATACTCTCTCTTTAGGAGATCAAGCTTTTCAAATAAATGTGTAGGTTTTGAAACACATAATTAAATTTGAAGGAAACTATTGATGACACAATTTGGCTTTAAATTCTAATTCAGTATGAGCTGAGGCTGGGCCACTGCAGCTAAAGCACGATGACAGTATAATTCAGGACCAGCTATGCAAAACATTTAGAATGAAGCTACTCTCATTTTTGGGGGAGTGTGTGCCTGAATAATTCAAAATGAGTGCTAGACAGATGCTGGAAAAACCAGTGAATTTCTGTTCAAACTTTTATTCTGCAATGCAATTCAGACTCTCTTCAAGAAGGTATAGAGACGTCGACAGGGACACCCTCCAATTGTACCCCAATGAGTTAGCTGCCAAAAGTTAGGACATGTGTGTTCAAAACAGCAATTGACATCCCTTCCTTATTCAGACATGAAGAGACACACAGAGCGAGAACCAGCTTAGAAATCAATGACTGGTAGAGCAGCGAGCTTCTCATGGATTAAAATCTATAACTAGAAAGTTCTGATCTAGGAAATACAGTTGCGCTATATACACATATATATACATATGTATATATATAAAAAAAACATTTATTTTCTTAGGGTGAAGTTAATTTCTCAATTACAGTAAGAACTGGAGTTGACAAGGGTGAACTGGAAGTTATATATGTGTCTGCTTGTTTATCCATTAGCTTCTCTTTACTGTTCTGCATGAAACACAGCCAAGAGAAGATACACAATAACTAATAAATAACCATCTTAATACACCATTAAAACACATGCTAAAGGTTAAGAGACACCGTTAGCAATGTCTATGAAAAGGGACAGAATGGTTTTTAATCTAACAGATACAGAGAACTCAGAAAAGCCAGCTCATCCCAATGATGAGGTAGAGCTAGTGGTACCCAAGGTACATGGCTGATGTGCTCCGCAGATGAGGGCAGGAGGGCCTGGGTGGGTGTGGCACATGGGGCAAAAAAGGGGGAGGGCCTTACAGCACTGGACCCCTTATTCCCTGACAAGTGAGTGCAGGAGACAAGGAAGTGGTGGCCGCTCCCCCAAACTCCTCCCCATCTGGCTCTGGCCTCGAAGCTCTCAGGCGAGGCCCCCGGTTCTTTCTAGAAGACCCCATCTGTGCATTACTCAGGGTTGGTTAGCTGCACTTCCTCCTGCCCAGAGGGCGGGGAGTGTTACCTTGGCTTCTCCTGGGCTTCAATCTGCCGGATGACATCCTCCATCCACAGCATGAGGTCACGCACCATGCTGAAGAAGCGGAACTTGTCCCCTGTGTCCACCAGCCGTACCCTGCGGCCCTCACAGGCGTCCAGCAGGGCCTTCCAGGCTTCCAGGACCTCGTTCTCCCGCTTCTGGATGTCGTCAGCCTTGTCACCTGCATAGGCTGCCTGCAGACGGGCAGCATCCTCCTGCAGCTGCCTCACCTGTGAAGCCGGCGGGGAGACAGCGAGGTCAGACGTGGGGCTTTCTGCCTTCTCTCCACCGGAGGGGGGGGGGGCATCGCTCCCTTCACACGCGCCACACACTGCTCTGCTTGTGCACTAATGGGAACCCTAAGTCATAACGGGGCCTCTGCCCCCCGAGAAGCCCACAATTTCATCAGGGAGATGCAAGTCGCAAAAACCTAAGTTTACTACAAACGTCTTGAACCACATTATCAAGTTCTGCACGAACGATAAAACAAATGAAATGCTAAAGGAATGCAGGCAAGGAGGGGACTTTGGTCAGTTGGTCAGGGAAGCGCCCCTAGAGGTAGCCTGGGATATAAGGATGACACAGAAAACACATGGTATCTATCCAGATATACTAAAACATTTAAAAACACCTCATCTGCTCCTTCAGGGTAAAGACAATGTTTTTATCATGAATGAAAAATTGTCATGGACACATTGTGAAAACACCTTTGCCATTGTGACTTGATAATATTGCTGAAAACAACATACGTATCACCTGTAAGAGCACTCACAACGGGACATTAAAACTTGAAAAACATAAAATGCAGCTTCTAATGTGGTTGAAAAAGATGGATTGATGTCAAAGGTAAAATTTTAACTTGCCAGGTTTCAAAATTTAAATTTCAGAAACTGTAGAAGAGGAAATGCAAATGGACTTTATAAGATGTTACATGAAAATACTCTAATCTATCATCTATGAGTTATCAAAACTTCAAGTTGGACGGTTCATCTGCCAGTGGGCTGAGTCACTGTTGACAGGACAACAGGCCACAGCTCCTGCAGAAGGCAAACGGGCAGTACTAATCAAAATTATAAATGTTAAGTCTTTTTGATTTTATGATCTCATTTTGAGGAACTTGTCCAACATATACTCTTGCACATTTAGAGAATGAAATGCATATAAGGTTATTTATTGCAGCATTGTCTATATAAGCAAAAAGATGGGAAATAAAGCAAATGTCCATACAAGAGGCGCCTATTCAGTCATGGAAAAAAATGGGCAGGGAGGAATTACTTCCTAAGTTATGTAAACGTCTATCCGCTACGCTGTCCACCTGAACCTAATACTGACTGTCATAATATTGACTGTCAACTATAATTGAAAAATAAAAAAAGTTAATTTAAAAAATTTTAAAAAATAAAAAGAATGAGGAAAGGCTCTGTGTACTCATATGCAAAATGCTCTGAGATGATGGCTAAGTAGAAAAAGCAAAGGGCAGACAGTGTGCATAATACCTACTTTCTGTGTAAAAAAGGAGGAAAAACAAGAATAGGCTTTCACCTTATTTTGAAAGACAGAAGGGAAGAAATGCCTTTACAAGAGAAATGAATCCGTGGCTATTTCAAATTTTTAAGTTTCCTTCTGTTTTATATATAGCCCATAATGTATTAATAATGCCATACACGTATAAAATGAGTAACTAAAAATATACACATCTGGGGAAATATATGCTCAACCTTCATTTACTAACAGGCTGTGTGATCAGAGTCTATAGATGACACTTGTCCTGGATGACAGGAGCCGTCAGATGTCTGTGAGGGAATCCTCAGGAATAGACCAAGTGGGGGGTGTAGGTGGGGTGAAAGGGGATGAGGGGAGATAACACTGTTGGCTTAGAGATGACACTGACCCCAACTACACAAAAGGATTTTAGGTAGTGGTAAGTAAGGAAAAGAAGTTCCTGCAAAAGACGCAAAGAATCATCAGTGGGGTTTCTTTTCCATGGTAAATGTGATGTCCATGTTCTAAGAGACTTTTGGAAATATTAACTATGGCTCAGGTATAACCCAAATCACAACGAGCAAGTTCCTAGGGAATTATTTGAAAAGCAAATCTCCTATATAACTAACAAATCTTTCCAAACAAGCAAAAAAAAAAAAACTTTTCTGTGCCTCTGGCTGTTTTAAATTTGCTCTTACAACATAAAAGCAAGGTAGAAAAGGATAGCAAAAGTAAAAATTCCCACAAGTTAACTACTGATCTGAGGAATCACTGAAGACCATCATTTGGTGCAAATATCATATTGTTTCCTCATGTCCTACCACCCTGTAAAGAGCAGAGAATGGCGGTGAATCAGGATGGCAGCAAGAGTAAAACCAGCCGAGGAGGAAACACCACCAGCACTGGAAGCCTGCACCGAGAGCCTTCCCTTATGCTCTGTTATAATAAACCTGGTTGAATTAATAACTGCAGGAGGGACACATACGCTTTCACAGGTGGAAATGGCCTACCCTCGCGGGTACGGCGAGGTGGAGGATGTTGGGCCTGCGGCAGTGCATTCCTGCCCTGGATGTTGCTAGACCTTCGATGGGCTCCCTCATCCCTCTGAGCCTCACGAAGCGAAGGGATTTAATGACAAAACGAGGAAGCAAATCACTTGGTATATACCTGAGGATTCCCTCACAGACATCTAATGGCTCCTGTCATCCAAAATAAGTGTTGTCTGTAGACTTTGATCACACAGGCTATTAGTAAATGAAGATTGAGTATATCTTCCCCCGTATGTGCATATTTTTAGTTACACGTTTTGTACATGTATGGCATTACTAATATGTTATGTGCTTTACATAAAAGGAAGAAATTTAAAAATATAAAACAGGCACAGATACCAGTTTCTCTTTAAATTCTAGAAATAAATGACCTTACAGGTGCAGAGTAAAGACCCGCTGCTGGTAAAGTATTCCAGCTCCATCTCTAGGCATTCTGAAAGTTCCCCTAAGCTCCGGTTGTCTAATGATGGTTAGACGACAGTCACAGAACTCTTGCTATAGCACATGTTTTGCAAGCATCATCTCAATTCTCAATGTCACGGAACTGAAGTTGAGAGAAGTAAATTTAACTTGCAGCAATACAGAGCGGTGGGTCCTAATTCACACCAGAGTCTGCCCCTGCCCTAACCGCACATCTGGACCGCATCATCATGGTCCCTTAGGCATTCATATGGTGCTCCAGGACCTCTTGTGCAGTGAAAGCCTTTGAACACGAAGCTGACAAGCTTTTGAATGGCAAGTCTTCACACAGAGCTGCAAAGACCACCAGCTCTGAAGGAAAGACTGGAAACCATACAATGTGTGGTGGGCTCTTTTAGATTATGCATGATGCAGACCCTTAGCCACTCCATGTTATCACTTTTAAATATCCCCTTGACACCTTCCACCTCCTTGGTGGAAAAGCTGTAGCACTCCATCTGAATGGAACTCCAGCTGTGAGCTCCCTCTGCTTCTAGAAGTGGCAAATCAAGGTGAACTGAGTGGACAACGGCAGTGAAGGTAGACCCTGTAGAGAAGCAACCCCAAAGCACAGCAAAGAATGGTAAAGACGAGGCAAAGATCAAGGGTCAGCCCACTGCTAAATCTGGGCTGCCTGATTTGTATAAAGATTTACTGGCACACAGCCATGCCTTTATTTTCATATTGTCTGTGGCTGCTTTATGCTGTAGTGGCAGAGCTGTGTAGTTGCAGCAAGGATCAGAGGTCCTACAACGATGAAAATATTTAATATCTGGGATTTACAGAAGTTTGCAAACCCCTGCACTAGATTATCAGTGTGCTCCTAACAGACAAGAACAAAGCTCCTGATTTTTTTCGGTGCTGTTATCTTTAATAAAACTGGGTTTTTCTCTAGGACCATGAAATGTAGGGGGGAAAAGGATACAATTTATTTTTCATCTAAAAAAAAATATATTAAAAAAATGAGAAAAACTGCAGAACCTAGAGAGCGACTTACAGAGTGATTATACTACAGATTCTTCCTGATATATTGTCACCACTTCGTCAAACATCTTTTAAACAAAGTCTTAGCATTAACTACGCTGTTTTACGCTGGGGGTGAAAAAGACCAGGCATAGTAGAATGTTAGAATCTTGTTTTACCTCTTTTCAGATATCTAACTCAGAACTTGGTTGATGAAAAATAATAAGGCATTATTTTGGAAATTATTCTGGATGCACATGCTAACAATAACACAAATTCCTATTGAGAAGACCTATAATTTGCAAGTATTTGTGTGTCCATTTGGTTTTTTTATTTTAATCATGAGGATGTTCATCTAACAACGTCTGCAAATGTGACAAACATAACTTTATGGACTAATAACTTCTCCCAAATGCAGCATTATACCAATGTGTGTGCACGCAGACACACGCATTTAATTTCAACCATTCTTTGAGGTGCATTTTGAGAAGCCAAGGAACGGAAAGATTCTCAGAGATGCACAAAGACTCTCTATGGAAAGAAAACCTCCCACCACCCTGGGCAGCTCCCCCACCCACCTGAGTGCCCAGAGCCTGGATGTCGTGCTCGAATGTGGTGTGCATTCTCTGTAAGGTCTCCACTGTGTTCTGATCTCTCCCAAGCTCCTCAGGGAGTTTCTTGTGCTTGTCCTGTATGCGTCCAAAGATCTCCTTGGCATCATGGTAGAACTTATGCAGTTCATAGGAGGCAGCGAGAATCTGCGTTCTCGTGTCAATGAGCTCCAGCAGGTCAGCCCAGGCTTCGTTGAGCCCGTCCTTCCACTCGGCAATGGTGGCAGCATCCGAGTGCCCAGAGTTGATGAGTTCATCTGCCATGTGATTGACCGTGTCCACGCGCTCCTGCCCAATGTTCCCTGTGTCTCGAGCAAATTCCCGGAACCGTTCTTGTAACATCTGAAATGGAGATGAGCGTAAAGACATCAATGAGACTATTATGAAGATTTTATTTCTTGATCACATGAATATCTTTTGGAAAAAAATAAGTAGTATGCATGACTTGACAGATATTAGCTCTGAAACGTCTTATCAGGCTTCCTTCTTATTTGCAGCAGCCAAGTAAGCCGCTGGGGCTCCATCCTCTTTTACTACTGGAGAAGGGGGTCCACAGAGGCTAAACAGCCTAAGTCAAGGTTGCCCAGTGATAAAAATGGAGTTGAAACTAAATCCCATGACCTCTGATTTGAGTCCAAGGCGTTTTATCTGCTCACAGGGAATGCAAATGACATTCCACACCCACAGCTCATTGCACAACCGCTCAGGCTCTGCCTGGAGTACTTGCCGTGACATGCTCGTAGTCTTGTCCCAATTCATGGGACCCTGCGACCACCTCCCTTTCCGCGATCCACTGCTCCAGGTCGTCCACCTCCCGGTTGAGCTGGAACAGCCTGTGTCTCTCATCTAGCTTGCCTCTCCTCTCTTCAGCGAGGTCTTTCAGACCTGCGTACAGCTTATCCACTTTGGACTGCCGCATGCTAATGCGCTCACTGAAAGTGGAGGAGGGCAGTAGGGGGGAAAAAGACCTTAAATGTCAAATTTCCTTCAGGGTGAAAACAAATGAGGTGGAAATGCCAAGAGAGCCTATTATACAAAATTTCTTGAAGGGAATTTCTGGTTAACCTATTGGGCCTAAAAAACTCTAAAGTTTGACTTCAACTTCAAGTGATGAAGAGCCAACATGCAAACAAAACAGTAATTGAGGCTGAAGGCCGTCCTGCCTGGTGGTGGAGGGAGGGGAGAGGCGCTAACTCTGCTCCGCCGGCTCTACAAGTCAGGGTTTCCTCTGACAGTACATGTTAAGGCCAAATCCAGGAGCCGCCTTACGTTCTTGGGTACCATGCTGCCAAAGGGACAAATGATATCCTCGTCTAGCACACACCTTTACCTGGCTCTGGGCTGTATGCACTTCCCTGCCAGGAGAGCCCTGATGTTCCTGTTTTGTGGGTCCTGGGTGTGCTGTGTTCCTGTCCCTCCCTCTCACTTCCCCCCAGTATGACTGTCTTAAACAGGGATGGAAACAGACAGGGCCTGTCGATGCCTATCCCTAGGGACCAGGAAAGTCACTTTCCATGGAATCCTGACCACAAACACCCGAAAGACCCCCTACACCAACACAGCTGTTGACCTCATCTGCAACTTGCCCTGGATATTGCACAAAGCCGATCCCCTTCCTTTCTAAATCATAAAAGGCAGCTACATACACAGAAAGCCTAAAATGACTGCCACTGGAGTTAATACAGTAATGTAGTATGTAGTTGGGAGACGTACACATTCACTCATTTCTAATTTTTATTTTTATTCCTAAGGGGTTCTAAGGACCTGATGTGTAAGACTAGGAGGTGGTATCATGTGGTTCTTCTTGGGAGTCCTTTTATTTTATAGGTCCATGTATTCTTGTCTCCCACTGCTCTTAAAACTAGTAATTTTCTAAACTGAAGATTTTTTCAACCCAAGGTATAGATACTTTGATAATCTGTATCTGTGTAAATCAATCCATACTTTTGACTCATGACACCAATAATCTTTCAATAGGGCCTTGACTATAGGAGATATTTAGCCTGGTCTCACCTTTACAAAACGGCACTCACCTTTCAGGATGGCTGTCGGCCACCAGGGCCCGGCTGGTCTTGGAGAGCTGATGCACCGTCTCTGCATAGTCCTCCACGGCTTGTTCCAAAATCTGGTGCTTCTTCAACATGGAGACGGCACTCTGCTCATCCTGCAAAGAGAGCGGACTGTCACAACCACAGCCATCCCCTCCAGCCCAATACCACCTTAAAGAGGGATAGAGTGACAGCGTGGGCAGGAGGATCATCAAAAAAGAAAAAAAAAAAAAACCAGAAGTATGAGATGCGCAGTGGAACACACAGGCATTTCAAGAGCGTCAATATGGACTGGACTGTGGGAAGACTCTGTGAAAGACCAACATGAGGGGACTGAAGAATGACTGAGACCCCTCTGCAGTGTGAAGCAGAGCTGAGGGACACCAAGTATATACTGGCTGGCTGAAAACTCTTCACAGTTTAACAGATATGTACACGACAGCCTTCTGGAAACCTAAAAATACATCCAATTTGTCTCAAAAGCATCTCATATGTTGTAAAAGTTAGGCAATCCTATAACTAGAGAGCAAGAAGGACTCTGGCAAATTTCTATTAAAAAAAAGGGAGAAGACCGACTATTAATGACACATCAGCATTCAGACAAGAAAGTTCTGTCAAGGGGAAACCACGGTCAGATTTTAGCGACCTTTGTCATGCACCATGGTGCCCCCATAATACTCAAAAGACAACAATGAGATGTTTCACACAGACACAGGCACCAGCAGAAAACAAGTTCGGGGGCTGCGTCTGAGGCTCCTCCGGAGTCAGAACCCTCCTCCCTCACCTTGGCCTTCTCCTCAGACATCATGTACAGCTCCTGCTCACTCATCCACGCCTCGGCTTCGGCCGCGTCGAAGTAGTACTGCTGGGCCCTGTGCGCCTCCTCGAGCCGCCTGTGGCGCTTCTCTGTCTCCTCGATGAGGAGGCTCCACAGCTGCTTTAGGTCGGCGAGCCTCTGCCGGATGGCCTCCGCACTCGGGCTGCTGCTGTCGCTGATGATGTTCTGGCTCCTCTCAAAGATGTCATCGATGCGAGGCTGGTGCCCCTGGATTTCTTTCTGGAGGGTCTGTGGGAGCAGGGAACACACACAAAAGGCGTGCTAAACTGCAACAACACACTGTTTACGCCAAGCTTTGAGGGCCAAGGAGAAATCGTAAGCCTTCAAAGCTCTCTCACGTTCTCTGTTTTATAATCTGGAGCAGTTACGTGTCAGACTGAGCTAGCCCAAGCAGAAACGCTTACCTGATTTTTCTTTATTAACAGCTGCACAGTCTGGAGGTTGTGGCCATGATCCGTGGAAGTTGCCAAAGGCATCCTCTCTCCAACCCATAACTGGAGAGAATTAGAAATAAGTGGTCAGGACCGCTCAAAAAGAAGAAATATTTGACTCAAACAAGTACAGCAGGGGACAACAGAGAGGCCAGCTTGAGAGAGTGAGTGTTCGATCCCCCCGGGGAAGAGCCGCCGAGGAGCCAGCCCTTCTCCCACAGGGCGAGGGCTAGTCTCCCACACCTTACTTCATCCTCAACGCTGGGCTCGCTGTGAGTCCTCATTCTTTATTTTTGAAATGACTCCTCTTGGGGCACTAAAACACTAGAATATCTTTAGAAAACCAGACGGAAAAATGGAGTTGCATTTCACGTGAGAGGGGAAAGAAGCCTGAGAATACATCTATCATGAGCTTTGACAGCTCAGCTTGGCAACCAAGTGAGTCAGGCAGAGAAGGGAAAACACGGGCTTCCAGGAAGGACAGGCCAGGAGGTTTATGAAAACGCCACGTGTGTGGCGAGGGTCTACTCACAATCTCGTCCTCCACATCCCTGTTGAACTGATGGATCTCTTTGGAGGCCAGCAGGTTATGCTTCCTTTCACTCAGGGGCTCCAGCAATTCCATGAACTTGGTCTGCACCGTGAGGCGCTTGCTGTCCACCTCGTCAGTGCTCTTGCCCTCCTGGCTCAGAGCCTGGGCCTGGCTCTGGAGCTCCTCGATCTCCTTCTTCCGCACCTCCATCTGGTTCTCCAGCATCTGAGGGCAGGAAACAGACCAGATTTCACACCAGAGACGAGGGGAACACAGACGGTCCCCATAAAATGTTTGGTTTTGGCACTGGCTAAAATGGAAGACTAAAGAATATAAATTTATACAGTGGACAGCCTATGAAATGGTTCCTAACATCTATCAAACTATCAATTAGCATTTTGCTCCATCAGCCAATTTAAACAAAATCCCTTTCCAGGATTTTTAAATTTGAGAGCAACAGTCAAGTTTATCCAGGACCTTGGGAGGGAAATAACAGGGAAAGAAGAATTAATTATGGGGAAAGGACAGTTTTCATCTGCTTGTTCAGAAGCCATAACAATGCTGGAAACCAGTTTAGGGAAGGAGTAAAGCCTTGAGGTCAGTTCTTTTAGGCAAGAAGGATAGCTAATGTTATCATCTTCCCTCAGTGTATTCACTCAGAACGCTAAATAATCTTTTTACATACTTGGATAATCGGCTGAAATCATGCTATTTATTGACATGAAAAAAACGAGTAAAATGGAAAGCAGAGGTGTCTCACTCTGGAAACATCACACCGAGAAGACTGCATACTCTGATACCTTGGAGACAAGGGGGCCGCATCTGGGAACAAACTGGCTCCCTTTGTAGGTAGGGGAGGTAAACAGCTATGACGAAAAACCACCGATGAAAAACACTCGTTGCCTAACACCTCATGACTTGAGGAGCAGAGGGACCAAATCATTTAGCAAAGGAAGAGTAGGTGTCACTCCAGATGAAGAAACAAGCCTAGGTTCTCGGCAAAGATGCTTTCGTAGTGACTGGTTCTGAGCAGAGCGGCTGGGCCTGGGATTTGGCTGCACACCCTGCAAACCGGTCAGGGGAGCCACTAGAAGATTCTGCCACCGATTTGCTTTCTCAACCTCACTGGAGCTGTTTTCTCATACATGTGAAGTAATTTATAATTATAGTTTATAATTTTCTGAACTCTAAGAACTATCGCATACCTAGATGTTCTACAGCAAAGTATATGAACATGGTTACTTTCCTTCATGTAAACTGCAGAAATGAATGAAAGGAATATTTGCTCTAGTTAAATGATGGTACTATCCATCGACTAAGATGATAATAAAAAAAAGTATTCCCAGGCACAAACACCTAACGCATCTCATATTGTTCCTTTCTGGTTGAATCTGGTAATGTCCCATGATGCTACTGGAGCAAACGTTTTGCTGGGTTAAAATCCCTTCACATAGAAGGTAGATGGTTCAGAACACAGTGGATGAGTTAACACTACAGCAGTGAAAGAGGAACAGGCCCACGTAGGTGTCTGCCTTGCCCACTTGCCTGTTGCTTTTTCAGCAGGATGTTCACACTGGTAAGGTCCTTGCCATAATCATCAGACTGGATCTGACTCTCCAGGCCGTGCAGCCATTTGTCCAGATCGGCACAGCTCTGGGTGAAGAGCTCAGCCTTGTTTGCATCAAAGAGCCGCTGGGCCTTGGTCTGGGTGGTGGATTCAAGGACTTCCCACATTTTATGTAAACCAGTGAGTTTCTCCTTCACCACAGCTTCCGTCTCGGGCTTTTCTGAAATGAGCTGCATTCCTTCCTAGAAAACAAAAACCACTGTGGTTATAAATAAATAGTTTGCCAGAGAACGAATGTCACTGTGAAAAACAAACCTAAGATTATTTGACCTATGATTTACCCATTCATTCAAAACACACACACATACACATACACACAGTCTCTCCACGTGAAGTTACTATTCAATGGCCTACTCTATGCACACTACACAGCTTTCATGGGAATCCAGCAAGAAGTGATTTCAGCATGCTGAAATAGTTTCAACTAATGCTAAGAACCTAAGACTTCATCCTTTCAACTCTACCCACAAAAGACCATAATACATTTTTTTAATTGTTAAGAGTTTGAAACTACATAAAAAGTATGAAGGAAGAGAAGGGAGGATCAGAAACTTCGTCATATTCATGTCAGTTATGGTGCACCAAATCTCCCTATGCTGAAACAACACATTTTAAATTATTATAGTGTCTAGTATATAGTAGGCACACAAGAAAAATAAAGAAATTTAAAAATACATACTATTTCTAAATTCTGTACACCTGAACCTCATTAGCCTGCCACAGTCCTATATGTGTAATGTAATCGAAGAGAGTAGGGACCCTGCCCAGGGGCTCATAGTCTATCATGTGCACAATGGAACCTAAACGCTAGTACTCATGAGAAGATAAATCGAGTACTTCGCACCACCCCGTGGGGCTTCTGCCTGCCTTTCCCTCTCCAGCTGGGCTGAAGTCGAGACTGGTAAGTGAGCTGGGACCTCTACTGGCTGTGTACCTTCTGAATGTGGCCAGCTATGACTCTCGTGTTCTAGAAGGTAGGTTAAGTAAAAAGGAGCTCATTTCCAACCAGTTCATTTTCTCACTGTGCCCACACAGCAGAAATGCAAAAATTATCAAACATTTTAACTCACCTTCTCGATTTTGTCAAGCCATTCTTTGTTGGACGCGAGTTCTGCCATGAATGCTTGATGCTTTAACCATTTACTGTGCAGATTTCTGGCTTCATCGTAGGACATGTCCTGGGCTGTAAGCATCTTTTCATTGATCCATAGAGACAGCTGGGGGTGGGGGCGGGTGGAGGAGAAAGGAAGATTTCAGAGATTATGATCATAGACATCAGCCCTTTTTCTGCCTGGAAAGAGTTGTGTTATGTCACACTATACATACTGCATGTTTCTATGTCAACAGACAACCAAATATTTACTTTATAACTTCTGACCCGTCAAGACAGGTATCTCCACTGTATGGAAGCTGGCCTGAGCCTTGCTCCAAACTATGTATCTAACATTAAATCCAGAAGCACGAAAACTCTGTGAGCCAGCTTTCAAACTGTTTGGCACTCTTAAATAACCTTCCCCCAAGAGAGGCTTGTGTTTAAAATTCTGCCCTAACCAGTCCAAGTCACAATCTTCTTTCTCTTCCAAATATTTGTGCCAGATATACTATGTTAATCATGACTAACTGTCTTTCATCTCATTTGGTTTTCTTTTTACTTTTTTAGTTCTATCACAAAACGACCGAAAATCTTCCTCTTTTATCTGTCCCTCCCCTTCATGGTGTATCTATGGGAATGCCAAAAAGCATAAATAAGTCATCATAGGGGTAAGGTAACAATGATGCCCTCCCTCTTAATGGTTCCATCATGTGTGAATCACCTTCTCCTCTTTTTCTATGGCCACTATTTCTCTAAAGGGCCTTCCATTCAGACTTAGATAGAACACTTCATAGGACTTGATTTTAAGATCCAATGTGTTTACTTGGATCTGAACTACTTGGAAAGCTTCACCAAGCCTGCCAGCCGCTGACAGATCTGAGAAGGGAATTTTCTCCATGAGGCTCGGGCTGGGAGTCTGCCAGTCCTGGGCTCTGGACACACTTCTCTTGCTGGCTCTCATCCCAATTCGCCCGGCTCCTCACTGCCTGCCTGCAGTTCGCCATGCCAGGGTGCTAATTCCTACCCCATACACAGTGCTAAGCCATGAAGAGCTTCTTGTTTGTCCAGGAGGAAGATACACAAGGGACTATAGAGTCAACCTGCACCAAAGCAAATGTCTTCAGTGACGGTGTCCATTCTCCAGTGAGACCATGAGAAGCCCACATTTATACCAGTCGCTGCCACAACAAACTTGCACCTGAACTCCTCACTCCTCCATGGCCCTGTCTCCAAGTGTTTAGGAAGGGTGCACAAAGCCAACAGGAACCCTCACAGCATCAGTACTTCCAAGGCCGTTCCCGTGTATCCGGGATGCTGCTGGGAAAGGCTTCCCCACAAACGCGCTTAAACAACAGAAAGCCTGTTCCATGGAAACAACATCTAGGAGGACGATGCAGGTCCCGGGAAGACCCCGGCTCTGAACGTGGCGGATCTCCGGCACCATCTCGCCTTTCTCAGGCTATCTGCCTACCACACGGGAGAGGGTGGGGACTGAAAGCAAAAAGTTGCAAGATCTTTGATGTCACTCTTTATTGAGGGGAAAAAATAGTAAATCTCATAAAGCTCTTTGTAAGCAAGAACGATAAATTTACTACGTACCAAGAGACATTAAATTTCCTACTTTAAAAGAATTACTTTTCAGTAATGTAAGTAGCTAAAATCTGAAATGCTATGGGCATTCATTCAAAGGAGAAAATACGTTAAAAGGAAACTAAATGGTAAAAATTTCCCCTGTATTTCACACACACACACACACACACACACACACACACACACACACAATCACACGAGAGAGAGAGAGAGAGAGAGATTAAACACAATAGAAGGCATTTATCCAAAGTATCAAGGACATTCACATATTTTCACTCTTCATAATCACCTACCCAAGAGAGATTTAAAAAAGAGCTACATAAAAAACAGAGGCTTATAAACAAATCTGTTCTTTGCTGAACACATCACCCTACAGATTAAAGCATCAAGGGATGTAGAACAATGAAAGTGATCTATGGAACTTGCTAGTTCATCAGCCCTTCATCAGCATTCTGGAATCAGAGCTACAGTTATTATTTGTGGGCATTTAACAAAGGTCATTTAAGAATATCCTCATTCCCTGCAGAAAAGAACACTGTGCAGACAGGAAAAGGATATGACAAATGCTTTGATCACTGAATTAGGCTAAAAACAAAGCACTGAACTCACTATCCCTGCACCACACACATCTAGTTATAGCACCCTCCCTAAAAAAAAAAAAAAAAAAAAAAAAAAAAAAAAAAAAAAAAGCTCCAGTTTCAGAAAACATGACATATAGCGTGAGGGAATAAGACAGAAAAACAGTACCTTTTAAATTATTCATTTTTTTTCAGGATACTGCATTAAAATAACACTACTAAAATTATGACGTTTTTCGTATCCCCCCAAATATAACTAGGACTAGGTGGACCCCTGCTCATTCCCACTATATTGCTGCTTCCCCATCCAGGCATTGTTTATGGGGGCGGGGTGGCAACAATGGCAGTATCACAACCCATGCCTCCTCCAGTTGAGGCGCCCATGAGGAAAGGGATGTGACAGAGAGACAACCTGGAGTCCTTAGACCTTGAAGAATACCAACAGCTAGCAATGGTATTAAATCTCATCTCTGTAAACATCTACCAGAAAAATACGTAGATTTTCAAACATACACAAACTCCGTTCTCAGAAACCCTGGCTTAAAAGAGGAGTATTTTAATGTGGCTGAATGACAGAACGTTTATGGCCAAGGAATAACACATAACATCCCTTTGCTTGTACTTGTACTCCAAGAGGTTTGAAACACCCAAACTTGACCTAAATTTCATCACTATGTGGAAACTATATATGCTGATATGGGATATCTGATACTCCCAGCAGATATCGTGGTTGTACCAACTTTAGGAGGCACAAGGAAATTTCGAAAAGATACACTCTGGTGACTTGGCAGAACAGTCACAAGGAGACGTGCAAATCAACTCCAGGACAAAAAAACCCAGCTGAAACCTTTCTGTATATTTTAAACAGAAATCACACAAGACTAAACCCCCTAGGCATGTAGTCACTGTTGTTGTAGTACGGAGTGGACTTCTTGTAACCAAGAATGGCAATTTGGAAGATCTAATTGCTGGGATTCCACTGGAAAGGACTATCATTTTATTGCCTTACTTTTTCTACACATTTCTATCTATGAATCCACACTTCTGTGAATGCAAAACGGGCTGGAAATTTCAACCGCGTTTCTCCTGGGCTCAGTCTCTTGCTCATTTCCTGGCATTCTTCTTTTCAAATTTAGCCCAGGTTTCACCAGGGTCAAGTCAATGAATTTCAACTCTTTAACTTGCCCTTTAAGCAAGAGCATGGAATCCCATTGATCTCCCATCCTCCTCAAATATAGACTGAGGTTAAAAAGAGTCACTGATGGTGCTTCAGGGGAAACTTCAGGGTCCTACAAGGACCTCCAATCTGTGAAAGGCACAGCCCAGGCCGCAACCATCTCCTGATCCCTTTTACCCTCCAAAGCCAAAGGGCCACTTGGTATTCACTGCAACACAACATGCAACTCCACACAGCTAACTTTAGATCGCATTACTCTTTTCTTTGCTCGGTTTTGGGACATGTATGCCTCTTTAAGCGAGCAGCCTATTGAAATGGATTATTATTGCCTGAAGTCACTTGAAGAGACACTCCTGTCTTTAGCCTGTCTGGCTCCAGCCAAATTCCTCAGAGACCTAGATTCATCAATGTGGTGCTGAAAACAGACAGACCCTAAACTACATAGTTTAAGGGCTTCCCTTCTTAAATTAAGGTTTAGCTGCTGGAGCACACTGCAAGATTCACAGTATGACAGCAGTTTAATGGACGTGAAAGATCGCTTCTGTGACAGACTGTCTAACACGACAACTGTTATTAGAGTCAGATTTCTTTTGACACACAGCCACATGTTTGCGTGCAAAGTGTTTGTGATGATTTGAGTCACGTTCTTAGCACAAAACCTGATCCTACCCCATACCCTTTATCCCTCCTCCCCACCCAAGGTCTCTGCAGCTTCACTTGAATATTCTTCAATCCATTTTTGCCGCTGAAGCAATTTAGCCTAAAAAAACCACAGAAGACTGAATCACTCCATTGTCCTCTGGCAGATAGAGAAATACGATGTGCTCATGAACTCACACGTGAAGTCAGCTAGATGCTTTTCTCCAATTAGCTTACAGAGAACCGCATTCTTCTGGCCAATTTTAGTTTTCCAAGTTTGTTTATGCATGTATCAGGGGAGCATGAAGTAGTATGAGAACCATCAGATTAACACCACATGTTAAAACTCAGAATTTGAAGTCAGGATTACCGTTCTTGGCACATTACATACAAATCTAAGGAGCCAGAAAGATGGATATTTGAAAGTCTTAAGTAAGAAAGAAACTCAGTATATATGTTTTAAATCTGTGCTTCTTACCTGGGTAGCCAGTTCTTTTTAGTTCTTTCCATTCCGTTGGAAAGAATGTACATTGCTTCAAACAATTAAACTAACAAATGTTTTTCGGTTATAGGATATTCTAGGATATCGATGCCTGGTATAACTTTCTTCGACAATGGAAATGTTCTAAGTCTGCACTGTCCAGTATGGCAGCCACTAATCACAGCTGGCTACTGAGCACTTAAAATACAGCTAAGTAAGACAGAAAAACTATGCTCTTAATTTTATTTCATTTTAATTAATTTAAAATGAAATAGCCACATGTAACTAGTGTCTGTCTACTGTAATGGACAGCACAGTTCTAGACTATATGTTCCAGATCATAATAATCTAGTTACTCTAAGTGGTAACTTGTAGGCCGGAGAACTGACAAAGTACTGTACTGCCTCACCTGAAAATTACATGTGATATGAATTTGTAACCTCAATTAACTTTATAATTCCAGGGGCTCTTCTGCCAAATGTTGGCTGGCTCTTGCTAGAAACCAGGAAGGGAGAGGTTAAAGGGAGACATACCTCCTGACAATCCTGCAGGAATTTCTGAAGATCCCTGTTGTCCTTCAATCTCATCAGAAGCTCACTGGCTGCCTCGCGATTCTTCCTATGTCTGTTATAATGATAACAAGAATAATTTTTTAAACAGGAAGTAGAGAATCTCGAAACACAGATTTCACAACTCAGTCTCTATCCTGGGTTTGTATATGTGCTGAAAACAGTTTGCTTACACTTTTCAATTATGTTAAGGAGACAAGATAAACAAGAGAGTTTAGCAGCTTCCAAATGAGTAAGCCATGGTACAAAAGAAAGCAAAACACCTGTACAGGCCACACGACAGGCTGAAGATGTAGTCAAATGAACCATATAAATTCAGTCCTTCCTGATCTGGTGCTGGGGGTGGCGGGGTGGGGAGTGGAGAGAGTGGGGGATCCAAGCTTGCACACAAGTCCCTATTTTAGGCACCATGGTAGAATTTGAAACATATCTTCAAGAAACTTGTTGAGTGACAGAACATGTACACGACTAAGAAAATATAGATAAATCAGGTAACTGACTTTAAATTAACATTTCCTAATAAGCAGATTCCCATCTTGAGAAAAACTCACCAAAAACAACAACAAACCGGGAATGAAAAATTTTTAGACCTGCGAGATTATCTACCTACCTAATCTCATTTTTCATTAATAAATAGGGTAGCCGAGGTTTAAAGAAGTTAAAGCACAACACTTTAAACGGTCCCCCTGCAACAGGAGAGCTATCGCACTCTGAGAATCACACAACATTGCCATAATACAGTTACCCTGACATCCCCTGACGTAACCTACGCCAGCCGGCCTAAGGGTATTAAGAGAGGTAAAGGAAGAGTGCCAGTGGGGAGGGCTCTGAGTTTTTCATTCTGATTCTCAAAACAATTTCTTGCTCACGGGCCAGGACAAGGCCTCTGGTCCGACCTCGCCCGTCTCCACGGCAAGGATGAGAAAGGACACAGACTTGGATTTTCCACAGCAATGAGAAAGAGCAGCGCCGTGAGCACCTGCTGTGGACTGACTCTTAAAGAACCCTCTTCAGGAGCAAGAAAGATCTTACAGCAACGCCAAGTGTCCTCAGTGAGCGCTGGAACAAGAAGTGACGGCACTGCAGCTGTTACCTGCCTGGGGAACCAGAGGAAAACGCCCTCTGCTCCTATAGGTACCAGTGACTACAGAACAACAGGAGTTAACATGAATGGAAACAAGACTGTCGGGTACATGCTAAATACAGATAATGACTCTAAATTTTTTTTTTTTAGTTGAAAGGGGTTCCATAACTTCTGGAAAAAGAATCTTAATATGCTTATACCATTAGGCAAAATGCAAAGATAGAAAAATGCTTATTACATAATGCTAAATGAAAGCATCTTATGTATAATTCAGTGATATAAAACTCTAAGGCAGAGATTAAAAAGAGAAACTAAAATGGCACGTGCTACAGATGAAATTAAAGGTAGGAGCCCTCCCCCAAATTTTACATTCTATTGCTTTTATAACAATAATAAAGGCCAATCTCCTTTACTTCGTTACTATCCTCAGAGACCAAAAATTAAAAAAAAAATTTTTTTTAAGATTGTTGGGAAAATTTGGGTTAAAGAATTAGTCATCTAAAAATGTTAGTGGGGAAGGAATTTCAAGAGAAGTTCTTCTCGTGCTGTATTCTCAAATTCCAGTCACTATTGGTAGGAACTTTTGACAATAAAGCAAATCTTCTGGAGGGAGGTAATGTGAGTTGCAGTTAGTGACAAAATGCAAGAGTCCTGTCATCAGTCAAAGGCCTTGAATAAAAGATCCTATTCCTTTCCACGGCATCCCATGTAAGCACTATGTTAACAAGGAAGACTTAACAGATACTGGCAGTTACAACAGGATGTGGAAATGACAGAAATAAAAACAACGTGGGCCACTGAGAAGAATCACTAAAGGAGAAATATAACCAGACAGAATCTTGAATGTGTTTCTTAGCTAATCGAGTCTCACGTGAGCCCAACAGACATCGGACTGGGTAATCTTTCTCTCGTAGTGGGGCCATGAAGAAGGGAAAAGCCAAATGGTGTCTTAGGGCCCCATGTCCAAATGACGAAGATCTGCGAGGAGGGCATAATGATGACCCCTTCGAGTGATGCATTCTGCGGAGTGAAAAACAGCTGTGCAGGCAGCAGAGACTGCTGCTGACTCAGAAAACCCTCGAGTAAAGTGAGTGTGGCTTAACTGTTTACTAGTGGCGACCGAAATCATTCATGGGAAGTGAAACTTGGGAGAGCCTTTCAAAGCTGGAACGTGGATTTAATTAAAAGGAAAGACCTGTAAAACTTGGCTGTAGTTTCCCACAGTCCTAAGAGTGCTCTTTGTTTGGGGCAAGGTTAAATCTCTTCTCTCACCTCCTACCCCTATCACAAGACTCAAAAGCTCCCTCATCACGAGGCAGGTGCTAGATTTAACTCTGGTTCTTATGAAAAGTAGAGAACTGCAGGTACCTGAGTGAAATGGACTGGTAATTTTTAAGCTTTGTTTCTCGTGTGAGATAAGGTCTGGCTTTATGAAGCTAGATACTGTTCCTTGCTCTCCCGGGATTTCCTGGTGGCTGGGATTTTCCTTTGAGCCAGGAAGCTCAGCCAGGGACAGGCTCGGACAGCAGGCTCCTTTCCACCCAATCACAAACACTTTAAAGGCCCCTTGCACTCCACCCACATCTGTTAAGAGTCAATGTCTTTGTTCTAGTACTTTTTCATTTCAACAACTGTGCCGTAATTGACAAGATTCCTGGAACATAAGCACATTGTAATGATTTTGTGTTCTATGAGAATAGCTTCACAAGAGCATCAGAACGTTTCTGAACCACAGGTTATTTCTGAAGCTTCAGATATTTACTTAGCTTGTGTCCTATAACACCTGGAACTCACAGATCTGTATAATTTATAACAGAAAAGTATTCTCTGAGGTCAGTTTCAGATCTTGAGGCCTCTAGAGACACTGAAGTGAAACCAGAATTCAGTTAACAGCAGCCAATGGGAAGAACCCCTCCTCTTCTATCTTTCACGTACTTATGGAGCGACAGTACAGGATCCACTTTCCTTTTCTTTTTCCTTTTTTAATTTTAAATCAGAAATCCAAAGGAGGCTCTGTAACCTCAGGAGCCCAGGCTTTCAGTCAAGGACAAAAGGAAGGTTAAGCCACAACAGAGGGCTGCTGAAATGTTCTCCCACGTCGAGGAGTCTCCGGTCTTGACGACATCACCTGTTTTCAGCAACCCCTCGCAGCTGTAGCGCCAGGGAACGTATAAACACACAGAGAAAGCACGTGTCCCCAACGACCAAGCCCACCTTCAGGACACCAGCTGTGTGCATCTAATACAGAAGAACATGGGGCATCACATTTACAAAACAATGAGAAATTCAGCATCAGGATTAGAAGGAAATTCTTTTTCTCTAGGTCAAGAATGCCTTGCCCAATTCTTGTTTCTCACACTCTTTTAAGAAGAATCTGGTAAAGGGAATTTTTTTTTCATTTTTTGTAGCTGTTTTAAAAGCAACAGATAAAACTATAATTAGCCTACGTTCTACCCTATTCCATAGTACCTATCACCTTTAGAACATACGGTTTAGGCCCTGAAGCAGGGCAAAAGAGAAACTAGAGAGACTAAAGCCAGGAGCTCAATCTTTATGTGGAAAGAGTAATTCCTTTTTTCTACCCTGTAACATAAAGAGTTAATCTGGGCCAGGGTCCTGGGGTCCCAGGAGAACTTCTTGGATATACAGTAGGCAAGGAAATGTTCTCAGCAAGAAGTTTATTCCTGTTCACTGCATTTGGGAGCCAGAGGAGAAGCCTTGAGGAAGAGCTTCTTTCTCGATGACATCAGTTTCACAGTAAGCCCTCAATCCAAACCAAGCTGGAACCAGAGAAGATCAGTTGGCACAGAGGCTAGTAACTGACCCATATGGGCCAGACCAGGATGAAAGTGGCTGGTTGAGAACTGGCCCATGCTGGTGTATCCAAACCTTGATCTGCCCTGACCTCCCACTTTAGTAATAACAAGGACAGGGTGAGAATTAGGGGTGAAGATCAAACAGAGTGCACTGGTCTTCGATCAGGGAGAAAAATCTTTTAGAAATGCAAATAAATAAATAAATAAAAATAAGACAAAAGCATCCAATCTTAGAGATGCCTTGGCAAAGGAGGAAAAGGGCCTTTTCCTTCATTGTAAAAAAGATATTACAGCATTAACCAGGCCAATTTTCTAAGAAAGGCCTGATAATGTTCCTTTGTGGCTCTGCCAGGTAATGGGGAACAAGCAAATCTCACCCTTCCTCCCCACTCCCTTCTGACAGGCTTCAGAGGAGCCCTGTGTGGAAGAGGATGAAAGTGGCCTTGGCTGGGGAAAGATTTTGCCTTTCAGGGTCCCATCGGGTGACATGTTTCTGTCAACATTGAAAGGGCATTTACTCAGCATTACTGCTCTCGAGTCCATGGTTAACGATAAGTGTGGCCTCTCAGGCTGCGTCTTCTTCTGTGGACACTGTGCACGTCTTACAATGAGAACTATGATGTCAGGCAGCCATCTGCTGCTCATTGATTTTCTCCAGTAAGCAAATTAAATTTTGCTAGGTGCCCATATACCACCCAGAGTCCCAAGGACTTTTGGCCAGTGATTCAGATGATTGAGAGTCCCAAAGTGCAAGACTTCCTTAGGAACCTCCAAACACTGTACCTGTCATCAATCGAGTCAACCTTCTCCTGGATGCGATCGGAGTTGATGTTCCCGTCGCTCACCAGCCTCCGTCCAGTCTCCACGACAGCATTGATCTTCTCCTCGTTGGCGTCCATGGTGGTCATGAAGTCTTCCTGTTTTTTAATAGCTGCTTCAGCTCCTTCCAAGGTGGTGGGCATTTCAGTATGGGCCAAAACATATTCCTTAGTTAAAGAGAGAGAGAGAGAAAAAAAAAACGCAGCGGAATGAGACATAATGAAACGGGACTGATTTTCAGCATAACAAAAGCGTTCTTTCCTGTGTACTACATACGTTTACATGCAATATACTCATCATACTCACTTCATCACTCATTACACTTAGAAGAAACAATCTACTGAATCTGACAAAGAGTTGAGAGGGCTAAAAAACCCAGTGGGACACCATGTAAGTGTCTACATTTCCCTAAGTGGTTAAATGCTCTAATTTTTTTTCCCAGAGTGAGGAAAGTAAGCAAAGCTTTGTGCATCGGCCACAAGGGTCCACTCACATGTCCATGAAGGCAAAAGCAACATACCCTTCAAACTCTCTCTTTTAAGAGAAATTAACAGCCCTGATGTTGCCGACCAGCCTCAGCTGTCTTCTTTTTTCTAATCGCTGCCTGTGTCATTGGGTCAAGTCTCTGACTCCTCTAGAACAAGACAGCCATTCAGTCCAAAAAAAAAGTCCTCACT
This sequence comes from Pteropus medius, assembly GCF_902729225.1. NCBI lineage: Eukaryota > Metazoa > Chordata > Mammalia > Chiroptera > Pteropodidae > Pteropus > Pteropus medius. Next base: position 30,076,797 of record NW_024349800.1, read on the forward strand.
GTACCTTTAAAATTGGAGTAATAGCTCACAGTTTGTGGCCAATTTAATGAGATACTACAAGAACATACTATGAACATAGAGGGTCCTGGGCAGTAGCTGAAACAGAACCACGCTTTGCAAGACAGGACAGCTCCCATGTAAACCTGTCATTCCTATCCTCTGCATCGTGATGGGTTTCAAAGCCTTGGGAGCCAGGAAAGAACAAAACTCTCTAAACCATCCTACTTCCATTCAGGTGTGTAGGTTAAATCAGCAGCCCCAGCCAACACATTTCAAAAGGCAACCAGGACCTGCTCCCAGAGGAAGGAAGCAAAGGCAACAACGAAGGTTACCTGGTTATTAAGAAAGGCCTCGGCTTGCTTGGTGTCCCGGAGGAACTGTTGGTACGCGTGTGACTGGGAGAGGAGATTTTGCCTGTTCTCCCACATTTTGTGGAGCTCGTTCCATCCAGTGTCCAAGGCCTGCAGCCGCTGCCGCAGAAACATGTACTGGGCGTCGGTCTGTCCCTGGGTGACCATCTCGCCCATGTCCCTCATCTTCTGGTAATCCTCCTCGTAGTTGTCAATCTCGTTTTTGATGTTCTCGTGCTGTGTGAGAAGCTTCTCTGCCTCAGTCAGCGTGTTGGGCATGTCTTCTGACGCGATAGCCGTCTGGGTCCTGGAGAGCCAGGACTGGAAGTCGTCCAAGTCCCGCAGGAACTGCTGCAGCTTGCTGGCCTCGCCCAGGGAGGCCTCGCGGTTTTTCAGGGTGGTCTTCATCTCCTCCCACACGTCGCTGATCTCGGCCAGCCGAGACAGGATGGCCTGAGCCTGGTCCGGGTGTTCCGACTCCAGCTTCTCTGCCTCTTTCTGGAGGTCGCTCAGCTTCGCCTCGATGGCCACCAGGTCCCGCTCCATGCCGGTCAGCTTGCGCTGCAGGGCCATGACGCCAGCCAGGTCGTTGCCCAGGTCCTGGGTGGATTCGATAACCTTGGTCTTTTCCCGGATCCAGGATTTGGTTTCATTGCACTCGAGGTGGTAGTTCTGTATGCTCAGGGCAGAGAGAAGAGCGTCCTTTTTCCTGTCCACCAGTTCTCTGAACTGACTCCACCTGGCGGGGAAGGGGCGGCCGAGAGGGCAGTGTGAAAATGAGGTTGACAGCTCATGGCTGGATAATGAAATTAATAGTGATTGTCGAAGCTGCAATTTTTTTTCACTCCAGTTTTGCTCTGACTACATGTTTTTTGAAAAATCATCTCACTCAGTAAACGGACATCAAATATTACTGAAACAGCTCAGGGATGCAATGTAATCTGGAAAAAGCCTGACATGAAGAGGGATGTGCTAAAGAGCTCCAATATGAACTGTGACAACACATCTGTCCCCAAGAGTCAATTCATTCATGTCTGCTCATTCATGTACATGAAGAGTCAATTCATTCATGTACACACATCTTACTCTCTGAGCTGCATCTAATGAATATTTTCCAATCCCAATACCTAACAGTAAACCTCAGAACTGGGGCCACCTTGTCGCCATAACCTATTCAAATGTGGTTTACTCAAAAGAAAGATTAGACAAGGACAAAGGTCTACCTTGATTATCAGGACTTTCAATTGGCCAATTACATCTCAAATATGTCTAAATTCTAATCCAGAAATAATCTTCAAAGGGACAGCACAGGAGCCACACTAATGTGTGATATCTCACAAAGGCCCTAACTACTGATGAGGGGAGGAGTAGGTGCTGGGCTGCCCTAAATGACATCGCCTCAAAACAGTTGTTGCAAAATTTGGGTATGCTGAAAGGCAGATGCCAATGCCATGACATCAGTGCCACAATGCCAGTGACCCCATGCACAAAATTCCTGACAGCAAGGCTCAGCAGGTGACCTCACCCTCCCTGGCCCTGCCCACGGGAGCACACAGTGCTGGCCTCACTCACGCTCACCTCGTGTTGAGTTTGTCCTGCTGGGCTTTGATTTCTTTCTCACTCGGGTGGCCGCTGTGCATCAGCTGTCGTGCAATCTGGTTCACCACTGCGACCCGGGAAGCCTGGTTGTTCATTTCTGGTTCTAAGCTCTCAAACCTGAAAAAGCAATTCAGCAGGGTAGTCCGTCTTGGTCACTGGTGGTAATGAGGGGCTCGCTGGTGCCCCTGACACCCAGCAGCCATCCCCGACTCACCTGTGCTGGATGACCTCCAAGTCCTCCAGCTTCTCTGGGATCTGCATGTTGTTGAGCCACTGCTCCTTCTCGTCGATCCAGAGCTCACAGGCATCAGCCTCACTGAACATCTTGTACAGGGCCAGGGTGTCCTGCAGCGCCTGCTTCCTCAGCCGTGTCAGCTCTGCCACCTCCTTATACCGCTCCTCGATGCCTGACAGCCTGCCCCTGACATCTGGAGACTCCGCGTGCTCCTGCGGGAGGGCGCTGGCCTGCTCGTGCAACGTGTCGATGGTGGGCCTGTAGTTGGCGATCTCCTCTGCCACATCCTTGTGTTTCTTGACCAGAGACTGGGTGGAGTACTCGTCGTGGCCCACGTCGTTGCTGGACACAATCTTGAGGATGTCCAGCATCCAAGCGTCGATGTCATCGGCATCCGCCTGGAACTGGTGCAGCAGCGAGGCCTCCTCCAGACGCTTCTTCCGAATGGCTGAGAGCTGCTCCAGGTTGGCCCACTGCTCCCGGATGTAAATGATCCTCTCTCGGATCTTCTCTGACCCGAAATGCTCCTCTGCAATCATGTCTTCACCTTCTTTGATGGCCTGCTCAAAGTGGCCGCTGCGGCCACTCATCTCATCCTCAAACGCCCGGTGCTTGCTGAGCAGGCGCATGACGCTGGTCAGGTCTTTCCCATAGTCATCTGAAGACAGGATCTTCTCCTTCTCCCGTATCCAGCCTTCCTCTTCTGCCATCTCCCAGAAGAACTTCCAGAGGCGACGGGATTCTTCCAGGCGGGCCCGGCGCTCAGCTGCCAGTTGGCAAAGCTCTTGATAACAGAACTCCATGTGGGCCACGCGGTCTCGGATCACCTGGGGGTCACAGGGCTTGTAACCTGTTTAACGGCAAATAAGGAATGTGGGTGTGTGACAGAGTTTAGCAAAGGTTCCTGATCATTTGCAGGCAGTAAGCTATACCCCATGCTCTTACAACTAGGTTACCAGTTCAATTCTAAGTGCAGGGCCATCTTATGAGGCAACAGAGCACACTGTAGGAACTTGACTGTAAAAGGAGAAAAGGGGCAATGATAAGTGTTCTTTTTTTGCTCTAAGTATTATTCTGGATCACTTATAAACCAAAAAAGCATATAAATTTTAAGAAAAAAGGCAGCTACATTTGTTTCTAAAATGTAAGAAATAAAACCCAATCCTTTCAAACATCCTTGAAACAAAGATAAGTGCAACCAGGTGTGAAAGCCAAGAGATGCCTGAGCAGACACACTGGGTTGTTGGCATGCATCGGGTATGGTCCGGCAAAGTCTTACTGCCAAACACTGAACCACTCAAAAACAAGCAGCACTTGAGTATTTAAGGAAAACACATGTCCATTTCAGAAAAGCAAGACGGAGTTAAAGTGTCTGGTAGGGCACCCCACTGTATCTCATGTACCCACAGCATGGCAAGACACAAACCTGCTGGGAACCTACAATAATAGCTCAGTAACTTCAAAAGCCCCATTGCCACACATAACTTAGCTATTTCTGTAAAGATGAATCTCTGGTAACTAGGAGGCAATGTCTGGAATGGTCCATGCCTACCTTCCCCATCCGTAGCAAACTTCTGGGCGGAGGCATTGACACCTCTCACCCGCTCTGCCTGGATGCCGATGTCCGCTTCCACCAGGGCGTGCTTCTGTAACAGGTCTTCCACGCCGAGCAAGTGCTTGCCATAGTCTTGAGACAATAACAGCACCTGTGCACAAGAAAGGCATCTATGAATACAGCCTTGACCTCAGCATCTTATAATCTTTGGAAAAGCTGAGCGTCAGCAACCAAGCTGCACCCTCCCTCTGGCCAGCCATCCTTCCCCTATCTTTAGGGGAAGATGACAAGCAAACCAGAGCAAAGCAAACCAAACCTAAAGGCCTGCATCAGGAGAGACGCAATGAACTAACGATCATCTACCTTGGAATAATACACTAAAAAGTACAGAACAGAAAAAACAAGGGCAAGGAACCAGTATGAAATGTCAACTGGGGCTCCAAGAAGAAACTCTGCAACAACTACTCAAGAAGATAACGATGATAGAGCTGTTTCACTTCAAAGTTCAGAGGAATCTCTCAGAAGCTGCTGACCCCTTAAGTGGATATTTTCCTCAGTTAAGAGCTTATTGGTATGCCTCTGCAATACCTATACAATCCATGGGAGAAGAAATCTAGTTGAAAAGCTTACCAGTGACACCTTTAACCAAATAAGGAGAATGGGCCTGAGCAGCTTCTTTGTTTTAAGTCTGAACCCACTAACATTTTCTTTTGTTTCTTTCATTAGCCCAATCTGGGGGCCTCATCAAACATCTTTTCCAGAAATTTCTACATCCCGCTTAATGCTGAGGAAGTCTCTGGCCCAATCTGAATTATAATGTACATCGTGATTTATAAAATGAAAGGCACTTCTTGGCTAGATTTTATTAACATTTCTATTTAACGAGTCAAGACAGATGACACTTTATAACATCATAAATCTGGGACAGTTAAGAGGAAAAACTGATGGTATCAGGTGACCCTGCCCTCTGCCAGGAACAGTTCAAGAGGTAAGCAAAAGACGAGGGCTTACATCCCAGAAGGAAATCCCTGGCATCAGGTCAGGCTTGGGAACACAGTGTGCTGACGTAACGGAGGCTTCATGATATGACCTGAAACTGCCCTGTTCTGTCTCAGCTACGAAGCGAAACACCTTCCAGCTGGGAAACTGCTTGACATGGATGAGCTTCCCATGGCCTGCGTGAGAGGATGTGAACAGGCACAGGGCTCTAGCAGAATGGCAGGCCTCTTCTTGGGTGGAGAGAAAGCTTGGAACTCTGCTTGGGACTGTCAATAACGGAAGGGGAAGCACAAACCGGCACCGACATCCACTTCCGACCAGCTTCGTCCTATGATCCGTGCACTTTATCGTGTCCAGCCCCGTCATAACTGGGTGAGGCAGGCAGTATGATTTCCACTCAACGATGAAGAAAGGAGGCTCAAAAACGGCAGGCAGATCTGGCACTCACAATTTGAACTCTGGAACTCTGGCTGACTGGTTCCCAAGGTGCACTCTGTCCATATTGCCTACCACTCTCCCACCTGCCTGGGCCACCTGTCTGGGCCACCTCCCCAGACTAGAGCCACTCACGCATAGATCAAAGCGATGAACAGGTAGTTCGACTCTAAGGAATTAACAACACGGAAAACCCCAATCTGATCGATACCCTGCCATGTAATATATCTGCATCAGATCTAAATCACAGTAGCAGACCTCAAGCTATAGAACTGATCTTCACTGCAACTTTTTCAGACTTCGCACATCTCACTTTACTCGTGAGCTAACAATCCTCCTGCGGGTACCGTGGCCCTCCTCTAGCTTTGCAGAGCGGGCAGTAAGACAAGGGGCACAATGTTTGTTGGGGGATTAGTGGGTGGGAAAACAGAGGCCTCACTGGATCAGATATGGCCTTTCAGTCAAGTTTTACCTTCATTTCATCCATCCAGTCCATAATGTAGAGCATTTCCTGGAATATCTTCTGCAGCCCTAGGTTCATCTCGAGACGCTGTCTCCGGGCCCTGAGCAGTTCCAGCAGGTATTCCCAGAGACGGATGACATTATCTTTCCTTGCTGTGATGCGCTTGATGTCATGGTAATTCTCCGCCTCGAGTTCCCTGGCCACGGCCACCACGGCCTGCACGCGCTCCTCGTACGCTGCAATGTCTGTCTCGATAGCCTCGTGCTTTTTCGTGGCAGCCTCTACTGCAGGAAGGTCAAAACCAAAGTTGTCCTACAGAGAAAAAGGATGAAGAGAAACAAAAAAAATGCATCCAGTTGGATCAAAGAAACAGAACAGAGGTGGACTTCTCAGCACACCTTCACCCCGTGGGAAACCAACCCCCACTGTCTTCCTTAGGACCCTTAAAACTCTATGCATAAGCCCAGACACCCCCACCCCCGCAAAGCTAATCAGTAACTTCTCACTTTACAGCAGGGTCCGACTCGTATCTAGCACCTGACTTATGAGACTGAAGCAGATGACAGTTTATGTTAATCCAAGTATAAAAGAAAGTCATTTTTCTTTATTTCATGGCCAGTCTAACTGCCTTGAAGAATTAGTTGGTCAAAGATTGAGGATAAGAGGGAATTTTTAAAAATTAAATAAATGTGAATGGTTCACACACACTCACTGGCCCTAAACAAAACTCTGCTCTCTGGCTCTAAACAAAACTCTGCTTGAGCTACTTCCAAATCTATGAAAAGTTAGATAAACAGAAGAGAAAGTATATTAGAAATTATAAACATCCTCTTCATGGGAAGTGGGCATGATGACTTGACAGTTACTTCAGAATACGGGATGTTGGTAAATAGCTATCCTGCGGCCCTTGGGTATGCCTACATTTCTAGATTACCCAGGGAGTAGTTTCTTGAATAATGTCTAGAGCACAACCTGAGACACCAGACGCTGGTTTTCACTCAGCCAAGTCTCTCTCATAGCTGCCTTGCGGTCGAATCTGCGGGCGAGCTGTTCCAGTTTCTCCTGTCTTATGAGCTCGTTCCTCAGAGCCAGTTCTCTCTCGTGTTCTGCTTTTTCCAGTCTTTCCCAGGCCTACAGAAGTGAAAAAGAACAGTTTCCTGCAATGTTCAAGGAACTTTCCTTGGCTACAGTCAACAGCTAGTATTTCTCAAAAAGACCTTAAAAGGGAACTTACAAAGGAAGTCTCATTCCCACCTTCACTAACTCTTACGCCTTGAGGAAAAAATAAGTTTTCTCTCAATTTAGCCTCATGGGAATGATCTCCCCTATCTAAATCAAAGGTCCTGTCTTGTACTTGGAAAACAAAACAGTGTAGATAAGGAGCAATATAACTAAATTATAAATTTCTAATTTGAGAGGAAACAAAGTAATTTTCTTCAATAGCTCTGATCATATAAAAAAGATAAATGATTTTTCTCAGGAAGAAATATTATTAATCTTTCATTCACCCCACCCTGAGCCACTTGTTTTTAATTCACATATTTTTCCCCCAAAATCCTTACTGAGTATTTTTTTCTAAAATCCTTACTATTTTTTCCCCCAAATCCTTACTGATTGTCCACATTAAATTCATGTCTACAAAATACATCTTACTCCATCCACATAAAAAAAAAAACTCCTCTTAAAAGAATCTTAATGGGTACAACTGACTACAGTTTTAGATTTTTTTCAAACTTCTACTTGGAAATAATGCCCACTGTGAAATTCTATAATTGCTGACATAACACACAATAATGGAAATTGTCTGACAGCTTCACTGTGAGAAGGAGACAAAATTCCAAGCCCCAACTTCTAGAGATTATGAACACAGGAAATAAGGTTTCGTGTTTTCCCTTCTGCAATTTAAAGATGTTTGAGTCAATTGCCTCAGACAGATGAGAGTAACAAGATAAATAGGCAGAATCCTGGCTGTTTGATAAAATCTAACATTCCCCTCAAACCTTCAACAGACCAGTCGACCACAAGTATTCACTTGACTCTCTGCAATACCTGGGCAACAGCTGCCTCTTATCAATTCAGCGGGAATGGACCCTTTGTGTCTCCTGCCCTCCCAGCAGTCAAGACCCATGACAGAACCTGAGGCCTACAGGAGGCCGGGCCGAAGCAAGACCAGACAGATCGGTTTTACCTTGTTGATATCAGAGATGAGCTTCCCTTCCCGGGGCATGTAGACCTTCTGATTGTTAGCCCTCATCTTGCTCTGAATAGTGAAAAGCAGCACTTCCAAGTTCCCCTTCTCAGTAAATCTAAGAAGCACAGAAAAAAACAGCCATAAACATTATTTATTGTATTTTATTTCTTCAAGGGGAAATATTAATTTGCTTCTGGCAGGGGAAAAAAACACATTTTGCAGCCACACAATTTTAAAAGCCATTTATCTCTGGTCTGATTTATGTGAAACGCATGTTAGAGAAACCACAGTGGGTTAGCTTTTGAGTATTACAGACCTCAAAATGTGCCCAACTGTGGAATTTTTTTGTGGTTGTTTGTTTGTTGTTACTGAGATTTATACTTGGGGGCACACAATACCACTCTTATTAGCCACCCCATTCAAGGTTTAGACCATAAGTCCTGGGCGATGAACTTACTTCATTCAGAGAGCAAAGCTGAATGCATTCAGTAAAATTATTTCAAATGACTACCTAATTTAACTTTCAGTGGATTTCAGAGACCTCAGCAAGGAATTCACAACTGAGTCGAGTTCCAGAAAAAGGAACAATTTTTGAACTATAATGAGATACGGTCCACGATCCTTATTCCACAATTATGAACTTTATAAAGGTGTGAAAAATCAAACTTTTGGGGGCAGCAAAACCTGATCTGAACTGATATAAACTATTTATTATCTGTTTCTCCCTAACACTGAATATTTATTTACACATTTTGCTATAGTATATCAAGTGGGCCTGTTATGGGTTACTGCCTCAGACCCACGTGAACTCATAAAACACAACATACACACAATTGCTACTTCTCTAAAATCCAAAAACTACAGAATTGTGAAACACGTTAGGCACTAGAGTTTTGGATAAGAGATCTGGGCCAGCACCATTTCTTAGGTGTCTCATATATCAGTAGCACGATCTACTGGAAAAGACTCACAGAGGGAGTGATTTGTTAACAAATCTCAGCAATGCACAGGGTCAGATGAAAAGGAGTTAAGACAGGCCCCACTGGTGGGAGGCATTCATTAAGAAATGAGATCACACACATAGTCAGAAAATAGGGGCCTGTGACTGCAAGGCTCTCCCTTCCCATATTAATGATAATGCATTCCAATTTGCATCTTACTTGGGTGGTTTCTCCACAGTGCGGTATGTGTTGAATGCCTGAAGCTGCTGTTGAACCCCAACCAGTGAATTGGCAAATTTGCGATTGTTCAAAATAATGATGGTTTGTTCAATCCACTCCAGAAGGTCGGAAGCGAGTGATTCATACTTTTCAATCATTTTTTCTGTTTCAATAGCATTGTCAAGCACCTGTAAACAGGAGTTAGAAAAATGGAAAAGTAAGATCCTTATCACAATGTGCAAAGAGAATGTGACTGCAACCCAAACTGAGCACATGCACACTTAATGACGCTTCTAGGACTACTTTGGAACCAAGCTTTTAACTAATCCCGAGGAACCATTTGCTAATAAGGCACTCCAACTGTGGCTATTATTTGTGAGCAATGACAGGTTAACTCAACTGTAATGGGTTCTGTAACCTCCCAACCCCCAGGCAAAGGTTTAAGAGTCTGAATGACTCCTGTTGCCTCAGCTCCAAAAATTCCTAGAGAAACAAAAAGGGCTCTCTATTTTCCTTGGTCCTGTCCCAAGAATGCTCATGGATTTTCTATTCCTACTGCACTGAGAAGACAATGCCATCTGGTTTGAGGTGTTCTGAAGTATACAGCAGGTGAACATCAGCCAAATGAGAAATAAAAAGCATACTACTGAGGCTTTTTCAAACTGTGGGAAGTCATATTTCAAGCCCATGACATTAGCCGGCTCAAGCAGATTTTCAATATCCAATTTTCTGGTAAGGTTGAAGGGAGGGGTGTTTCTGGGTCTGAGATCCCCATCAAATCCCTTCCTAAATAATTCAGCCACCACTCCTACCTCCCTTTACTCTTTGGGATAAAGAGGCTTCTGTCTACTTCCCTTTTGGAGCATCCCCCCCAGATTGCTATTGGCTAAATTTATGAGTGCATGGGAGAACAAGGGGCTCAGTAGCAGTACTTTCAGATTTGAACCTTCATTATGTCTCACATCTTATAAAATCAGTGTGAGCTCACCTTTCCAATTCGTTTTCCTTCAACAGCCAACGCCTTCATCTTAGAAAAGTAGTGGTAATATGTTACCACATAAGTGATAATGGACTTCTCATCAGGGTGGTCCACACTGATATCTGTAACCCAGAGAACATTTCCTTCAGTACTCTGCTCCCTGTGCTGCCACTCAGGCAGCAAGAACACCACGGAACAACTAACTGTTTAACACTGAAGAGGTCTGCGTCTTGATTCTACTTGAGAGTTATGCCCAACAGCTCATCATTTGAAAGGCTCATCAGGATGAAACTATCTTACTCTTTTATTATACAAATATTCATAAACGTCTTCTACTTTTGCGATTAAGAAATACAGTCTTAAGAGACATGACTCTTTCTCCAGAGGATCCCATGCCACCAAGAAGACAAAATATATGCAGAACCACTACAGAGAAATGAACACAGGAATTCAGTCAGAACTCTTAGAAATGTGGCTACTACCCAGACAACCATGTTAACCCCTCTGCTCACACCCACCCCCCCCTCCCCCAAACTGGGTCTGTGCTCCTCGAGTCCTCATTTCTGCTGATGGCAGCAGAATTTCTCCCACTCAATCTGTGGACAGACATCTTTATCTCCTTGTTGCCCATATCCAGTTAGTCACTGAGTCAGAGTCTGGATGATTCCATTTATGAAATCCTTATTGTCAGTCATAGTTCAGACTCTTATGGTTACATAACCAGACCTGAAGCAATGTTTTCCTTACTGTGTTTCGTTACTACTCAGTTCACTTTATACATTGCACCTATTTGATCTTCCAGAAGCACAGCTGTGAATATACTTTTTCCTAGCTCAAAATTACTTGAAAGTGCCCTGCAGTGTGAAAAATAAAGTATAAGCTCCTTAGTCCTCTAGAATTTACCATAACCTTCCTTCCTTCCATTCATACATTGAATATTTGTTCAGGCTTCCTCAAATTTCCAGGCACTATTCTAGACATTTTTCATTCTATAGCCTACTAATTCTTCTCAGGCACTATATATCTAAACCAAACTGGCTATTCACCATACACAGCCCCACATTCCCAGCAGTCCTTTTCCTTTACTCACAACTTCCCTTTGCCTGAAATGGCCTTCCCCACCCCATCATCTTCTTCCTTCAAGGTCCAGCTGAAAAGTTACCACTCTAACACTGCTGTTTCTAATCCCTATAGTTGGAATTATTGTCTCTACCCTCTGTTCCCTTAGGGACTTTGTTTATATGGACATAGTCTACTCTCTGCCAGGTACTATAATTATTTATGCACATTTTATATGTCTTGCAAGACTAAGTCCCTGAGGATAAGAACGCTGTCTTGGTAAGCCCAGTGATACTCTACCTCCCCAATTTCCAGTGAGCTGTCTTGCACGAAGCGGGTAGTCAATAAATATTGAGGGAGGGAGCACATCAGTGAAGAAGTCTTCAAGGTTTAGCATTACTGAGTGAAGTACTCAACTCGAGATAGACCAAGAAGAGGACATACAGGATGACTCTTAACTGATCAGGCTCTTTTTCGATATGCATTCACACATGCACCTTCACTTCTATCCTGGCAGCCCTGTGTGAGGCAAGATTGTTTCTCTTATTCTAAGGATGGGAACACTGGAACACAGGACTGGAAAGCCCCTGTCCACTGTCGCCGAGGCAGTCAGTGGCAGTGAGGGCCAGAACCACAGCTACTGCTCCCATCTCGAGCCCCTGTGGCCAACTCCTACATCTGCTCAGCCTCATCAAAGTGCGCCCCAAGGAGAGAGAACTGAAGACAAGATAGGAAAAAAAAAGTATGCAATTCCATAAATGCAAAATCTCAACATAACCAAGAAGGAATAGGCAGACAAAATCTTTTCCTTAAACTTGCCTACAACCACATGTTAACTAATGGCTCTGTGGAATACTGGACAATAATAGCAAAGGTAGCTAATACTCTAGATCCAACCAACAGGGTAAGTGACATCGACGACTGCCTTTTTTAGCTCCTCATCTTGTGATCTGAGGAACATCAATCCCCTTTTCATACTGGGTAGTGATTAGAAAGATTAACTAATGAGCAAGTTAAAAAAAATTTTGTCAGTGATTAAAAAAAGAAAAGGTTCTTTATCAAAGCACAAAGAGCTAGGGCTAAGTAAGAATGCCTTCCCATAGTAAGACAGGGGTTAAATAGGAAGATTTATCACAGCCCAAAGAATCTTTGTTTTCTGTTTATAGTGAGAAATCATTTAATGGATTAGCACAAAGATAATTTTACCCCAGCTTCCTGTAGTGAACGTATCAGTGAACTTGATGCATTGGAAAACAGCAAGAAGCCTGCTTGGCAGCTTCATAACCTCAATCTGCCCTTGGGGAGTTAAACTTCCTGTTCTATATTTATAAGAACTTTAAACTTTCACTCACATACCATTTTCTCTCTAATATTTGCTTAGAGCTGAGAAGATCTAAAAAGATCCAGCACCATAAAAAAAAAAAAATCCTTATACTTTAATGTTTCTCAAAACTAGAAAAAGTGCTTACGATATCGCATGCTAAAAAGAAGCCTAGAATTAGGATTTTTGCTAAGCAAGGGAGCTAAAGCTAAAGGGCTGCCCCCTCGCAGGTAAACTCCACCGTCCTCGTCAGTCAGTCCTTGGGGCTCTGCTGCACGAACCCATAGAGAGATCAATGCCATGCAAAGATTCTGTGCCTCCCAGCAGCAGGTCATAAGAAGGGACTGTGAGTGAATGCTATTCCTTCTTCTACCCACACACACCCTTTTATGCACCTTCCTCATTTAAGCTCTTCTTGCTTATAAGGAAATACTGCATAGACTCCTAACAAGGTCCCTGCCCCCAATCTCTACCCTCTCTAAGCCATGCTGCTTGCCAGAGAGCCTGAGGTAGGTGCTCTTCCTTTGAGCACAGCTACTAAGAATTTTCAATGACTCCCCACTGCTGCTGTTAACCTCTAAAAATTTTTAACTGTAGGGCCCCTACCCACTTTTCTACGGAACCTTCCTATTATCATTCTAAACACCATTCCCAGTGAACTGTTTAGTCCCCAGAAACACCTTCCTCACCTTTGCTCACGCAAGCCCTCTGCCCAGCAGGCCCTCTCCTCTGGAACATGTTTAAATCATACTCATCTTTCATGGCCTTTTTGAATGCACTCCTTTGCACAAATCCTCAAGTAATTCCCACACCAAAATTTAGCTTCTCTTCCTTGGATAATTCCCAAAGCATATTGTACAAATAAAACAAACAGATACAAAGCAGATCTTAAATTTGCTCCCCCCAGTGCTAGAGATGCTAACGGTCCCCAACCTTTTTGTCTCCTGAGTCCTTACCTTCGGGGTCCAACAGTTTGGTGAGGCCAAGATGCTGCTCTGCCAGGTTAAAGGCATTCTGCAGATTGTAGTGTGCATTGGATTTCTTGAGTTTGTCAAAATCTATCAGGTCAGGCCTATGCAGAACAGCAATGGAATACAACAAAAAACATGGCTTGAAACCATATCATGTGACCAATGAGACACGATTATTACTCCAAAAGTGCTAGTCACCACTTCACAGAGTAAAACTCTACATTATTATTTAATCATCAAAGAATGAAACCTGATTTTTTTAATAAACACTTCAAAGTTTATTAAGAGGAACTGAGGATAATGGGAGAACTTGTTTATTTTGTCTGGGAGAATTTACATATTCTCTCACATTTTCCTCACATGGAATGCAGGAATTTCCAACGTGGTGCAACATCTAAGGCAACGGATATGAGGATCAAAAGTCACCCAGATCTGCTATGGAAGAATGCGAACACTCTACCCCAGAATTGTTTACCGGTGTTTGTGTATCAGTGCATTGAAGGCCATGCCATCCCTCCAGCTAGTGGTGAAATTGTGAATGTTGACGTTGGGGTACCTGGCAAAGACAAAGCACAACGATTACCAAATACAGGTTTATATTTTGGCTAAATGCAGTGTTTTTTGCTTTTTTGTTTTGTTTTTAAAGTCTGTAAAAATGTGAGGCAGTATTAGTAAGGACAACCAAGTCAGAGCAAATATCACTTCAACTTCGACTTGCTATAAAATAAAAATAAAATGTATATCCATATGGCTTTTTTCTTCTTGGTAATTCAACCTGACAAAAGATGTAAACTGTGTCCTAGATTTAAAACACCACCCTTACTGAGGAAAAAGTGACCACAACCCAGATGCCTCTGACACCTCTTTGCTTCCACTGGCTCTCTACTCTGCCAACAAAGGCATCAGGACCGTGTAGTCACTGAGAACCGATTTCACAGGTTACCTCAGGAGAGGAAATAGCTGGGATTGTCACCTGCTCATGTGACACTCAGCTTGCTTTTTTTCCTTACACCACTGAATGGGATGAAGTTTTGCAAATCAAGTACCTCTCTGAAAAACGTCCCTATGTTGGAAACTTGCCCCTGATCAATCAGCTATTCTATACCACACTGATTATCAGTAACTTTGTATCTGTGACTGATTAAAGGTTCCTGCCCGACTTGATTCCCTTTGTGGTTTCCATACTTGTCACTGACTGATCATGCCCATGACAGTTCTATCCACCCTCCACCAAGTAGTCCCAATAGCAACTCTCCAATTAACCTGGCACATAATCAGTTCTCAGTAAGTGCCTATGAGCCCCGGCAATTTCCACGAGCAACAAAAAAGATGCAGTTCCCTAAAATACATCTTCATGGAAATTTCAATGAAAGAAAAGAAAAAAAAGAGGAAAAATGAGACATAATGCACAGGTTACTCTTACATTTAGTGCACGAAGTGCCCCCATAGCAGCAGAAATAAAAGGAAGGAGAAAACCCACAACTATGGATATGATTCCTAAACATGGTTTGAGGGTTGTAAAGTCCAAGACATACTGTTCTCTGGAGCTTCCTTAATAAAGAGAGGGAGACTGATCGTGGCGATGAGAGGTCCAGGCCATAAATCAGAATTCCTTCCATTCTGAGAGCTAGCTGAAAGGTCAGCCTATCAACTGCTCATGGGCTACATGACAACACTCCTCAATGGCAGCAGTAGAAGCAATACTTGTCAACACCGGGTAAGTGATGACTATAGTGGAACTCAGTCCTGGGCAAGGCGGCCCTGACCTCTGAGTTCACACTCACCCAGCTGTCTTCATCTGGCACCATAACAGCAATGCATCCTTAGCAGACTTCTTCTCTTTGTTGTCTTCGGTTTCCACACTGATATCCTGGATCTAAGATTTACAAAGAAATATTAGACAAATAGATGGGTCAGCTGTCCAACAACACAGAAGAACAGGTCTGCGTATCTTAAAGAGTGAACTCCAGGTCAAAGCTCGGTCCTGTGGACCATGTCCTCAGAGTGTCAACGAGAATGGCTTTCTGAAACCAGGGTTCACTTCATAGAAACGCCAACCAGAGCTAGACTTTCCACTCTGCACAGAGAAAGATGGCAGTGAAGATGGGTTACCTGCATGAATTCTTAGAACCGATTATGGGTCATTTCTACCCTTGAGCTAGCTCATCTTTCCAACTACGAGCTAGCAGGACTGTCCACACGGTACACCTTAAATCTCATCAGAAATATTCAGTTCTGTTTTTCACGACCAAACATTTTCCACACCAGGGTGTGTCCTTCACAGATGAGGATAGTGGGTCAGTCTTCAGGCAGTGGCGTGCACAAACTCTCTGAGAAAGCATGTATCTAACTGCTGTGCTTCTTCCACAGCCTGTGCTATGGTCTGGGTAACTATATCCCCTCTAAACTCTTATACTGACATCCTAAACTTAAAAGGAGATGGTATTAGGAGATGGGGCCACCTTTGGGAGGTGCTTTAGTCATGAGAGTGGAGCTCTCATAAGTGGGATTAGTGCCTTATAAATTAGAGGCTCCAGAGAGATCCTTAGCACCTTCCAATACCGGAGGACACAGCAAGAAGTTTGCTGTCTGGAATAAGGCCCTCATCTGACCATGGTGGCATCCTGATCTCAGAATTACAGCCTCCGGAACTATGGGAAATATATTGGTATTGTTTATAAGCTACTCAGTCTGTGGTATTTTGTTATAGCAGCCCCAATGGTCTAAGACAGTCTGCATTCATAAGCCACTCACAGGCAGCATATTTTTAACATTATACATAGAGCCTGGTCAGTGGGCACCAAAGCCAGCCTGCCTGAGTCTGAACCCAGGCTCCGCCAGCTGCTACGCGTCCTTGGGTTAGTTCCCCAGCTTCCCATCTGAGGAATGGCAGCAGTAAGAGTGGCTCCCTCACAGCGCTGCTGTGCACTTACATGAATAAAGAACATGAAGCACTGAGCTCATGGAGAGGAACCCATAAATGTTAGTGCTTTAGATTAGGGGCTGCCTACCAATTATGTGATTTTAGACAAATGATAAATACCTTTTTGTTTTCAGTTTCTTGCCTATAATAATAAAATGTGGGATGGGGGCTGGAGGTGAATGGTGTTGGCCAAGGAGGCCAGCCATCATCTTTCAGCTCTAACCATTCCGAGGAGGATAAAATAAATAAGTACAAGATTAAAAAGAAACTTTCAAC
This sequence comes from Pteropus medius, assembly GCF_902729225.1. Classification (NCBI taxonomy): domain Eukaryota; kingdom Metazoa; phylum Chordata; class Mammalia; order Chiroptera; family Pteropodidae; genus Pteropus; species Pteropus medius. The sequence goes on from NW_024349800.1 coordinate 30,093,313, forward strand.
ATGAAAAACAACTAGAAGTTGAAATAACTACACTCCTAAAAAAGTTCTCCATTTTTAATTGTGGTAAGTATGTGAAGTCTAAGTTTGCATAAACGCTCAACTCTATTATTAGAATCAGCTCACGTGTAGAAAGTAAATGTAAAGAGTAACTCTCATTCAAAGGGTAAGACAGAGACTCACCAGGGAAGGCAGGTGGAATTTTAGACATTAACCCCTGTCAACTTTCTCATGCTTTTATGTGAAGAAGGAAATTTGTTTCCAGACTTGTTCATTTAGAATAGTCTATCCTTGTGAAATGAAGACAGCTTCCTATTTAGACTAGGCAAACTCAAAGACTTTCATTCCAGTTTCCCACCCCATGTTTTACTCTTTTTTAAAGGACATCAGCATAACACTTGTGTGTCATCATTAGTATTTAATGGATACCTATTTTGTATAGACAAGGCAGGCTACATCCTAGGAGTTCTGGAGCGCGCGCGTGCACACACACACACACACACACTGGGAACCTTAGGACAAGGCTATATACTCAGAAGCTGGGGAAAAAAAGAAATCTTTGTAGCTACGTGGGGAGGGCAAGAACGTAAGCTGGGCCCTGACTCATGCAGAAACAACACATATTTGTAGAACGGGTGATAGTTTAATAAAGCTGCTGGGTCATTCATGTAAGACACTAACACTGCAGGCCATGCAGTGACATCAGTAGCCTATGTTTCTTGCTTCAAAGGAAAAAGAGAAAGTACATATCGGTATTTACAAGTTCAAGTACAGAAAAAAGGCAAGCTGTCAGGAAGTTAATTAGTCAATGACTCAACCCAATTCAGGCCGAGAAGCCTGGAAAGGGCTGCATCTGCCAGCTCACCAATGTGGGCACTGATCCCATATGAAGAGAGGCCACCCTGAGGATGCCCGTCCATGCTCTGATTACTACAGGCCAAAGGCAACAGAAATTGAACTTTTTTACTCCTACGAAACTGAAGTGAGGCTCAAGGAGTGTCCTGTTAACTTCACCTCTGTTGGCCTAAAACCAAGCAATAATTACTGAATTTAATAACATTCACTCCATTTTAAAATCATTCAGGAATGAAATGACAGAAAACTACATAAGAGTTCTGTTTCAAAACAAAGTCATTGACTGCTGTAATTAACTCCATGAATGATGTCATCTTCAATAGGGGCTCGTCCTTAGGCTTACTTCATTAGAATCACAGGGGCTGGGACAGGGACGCTGAATTAGGAAAAGCTTTCCTAATGGCTCGGATGATCAGCCAGGCTGGGAACCACCCATGAGGGGAGTTTCTGTGTATAGCTGCTTCAGCCCCCACCCCCTACACATAAGAGCGTGCGCGGGCACACACACACACCCCATCCCCTCCCCACCGCCCAGAACACTGTTAACTCAAATCCAAACCCAGGGGAAATGAGAAGAAAAAAGATTGGTTACAGGCTGATATCAGAGTTTTAATAAGAATACAAAGAGAGCTATATATAATTTGATTTGTTTTTACCCTTTTTTGGTGAGATTTTCATTGACTCAGAAAAATCAAGCAGATTTTATCAAAGGGGCAGAACAGGAAGGAAAGGCAGGCTACAGAGAACACAGCCACTGAGGAGAAAGACCTGTTAGGACATTTGTTTGTAGAGTAACTTGACACTATGGTAAGAAGTGTTTCCTGCATTTCAATTTTTAATTGAAAAGCATGAGCGTGAATTATTCGCCTGGAGAAAGAACCAATAATCAGGCCGGAGGTGCTTCACAGTCCTGAAATGCTGAGCTCTCTTCTAAGGAGTCAGAGCATGCACTGCAGCCCTGCCTGACTGCCTGTGTGATCCGGATCAAGGCTGCTCTGTTTCCTCATAAAAGTGAAGGAAATGAACAAGATGCCCTTGAGAGTGCCTTCTGGCTCAGAGTACTTCTATACTTGGAGCCTTCCCGTTGACTATAACAAACCCACAACATTGTCGTCAATTCAAACAACCATAAGGCTTTTAGCACATTCCCCAAGAAGACTGCTTCCTCAAATCCAAAGAAGAATGAGAAGGCGAAAACCAAGTTCACATAGGTCATAATCCTAACCATCTTCTCCTAAAAATATTCTGACACGTGCCACATTCTGGTGACGTTCCAACGTTCAGACAGCCTAGTGCTACAACCGAGCATCAACCCATCTTTGCTTATGAAAGCTGAGCAGCTGACAACAGACTTTAGAGTAAGTGCCAGTGAGTGGAAGGCTGGGATGCAACCCAGAAACCCCCTTATCTGACAAGAGAGTCCAAGACTTTCATAAGACAGCAAAACTGAGGGAGGAAGTAGTAGCTGTGCCTACAGTAGGGCAGCTGAATGTGACACACAGCTCCACCCATCTGACTCCAAGATGCCATTTCAACCGGGTCTTCCCAGTCCCTCGAGAATGGGGGAAGGCGAGCTTCACAAAGATGCTCGTACCCTGGAGGAAGGTAGACTCTCCGGGCCAACTCCCTTACCTGGAAGCGCAGGATGATGGTCCAGATGAGGCCAAGGGTCAGCCGGTGGTTCCCATCCACGATATCATGAGACCCCATGTTCTCAAGATGGACTCTTTGTTCCTTCAGGAACTGAAGGGCCTTGTCCACGTTTTCCAGGCAGTGGATGCGCATTCGTCCCTTGGTGGGTTTAGGCTAGAAATGAGTGAGCCAAAGGTGAAAACGGATCATCTAGCGGGGCAGAGACAGGCCCAGAGCTACTGCCCAGAAAATTCACATGTGCCCATTCATGCAGCTCTCTCCTACTCAAACCAAACCATTAAAAACCACGTGTGCTCACTCAGTCCAAGGACAGTATTTATCTAACAGCCTTAGAAAGTTTACTCAAGGGATGGTAACCAACCACTCGAGTTTTTGTTTTGTTTTGTTTTGAAATCATGGAAGCTACACAATTTACAAATGTGCACAGGAACTGGAAGTTTAGAGAAAAAGGAACCCAATTTTTGCAAAGAATTTCAGAGATACTGCTGTTGCCCATAAAATCTTTTGCAGATGAATGGCAAAGCGTCCCTGAAATTTTTCTGGCTGCTTTAAGCTAAAAACAGGTTTGCCACCTGCTGGTTTGGGTGGTTTCCTAGGGGTGGCTCAAAATGAAACAAGGGGACATACCACCAATTCACCACGATCAAGAGAATCAGATGGTTTTGTGAGGATGACAGAGGGAACAGACTAAAAGGGTGTGGCTTATTGAAAATAAAGGAGAAAAAAACAGTCTAATTTGGATACCCTACATGTCTCTTCCTTTTACCCAGTTATATCAAAATTCAAAAAAAGTCCTTGGAAGGTGAACATTTTAAATAAAGCAAAAGATAAACATACACACAGACACAGACACAGACACAGACACACACACACACTTTTCAACGGGTCTCTACAATCTACTGTGTTGAGAACAAGCTCATGTCCTCCCCAACCTGGATCCATCCATCCCCCCAAGCCTCTCTATTTCCCATCACTCCCCCTCTATCAGAAGCTACACCTCAGGCTGATCTCACCATTTCACAAAGACTACACCAGGTTGTGCATACCCCGCTGGCCAGAAGAATGTACTCAACCTGGCTGGCTTGGTGGCTGCCATCCTATCTTCCCAGTGACTTCTTGGCCATCTCACCATAGCCCACCCACCTTTCAAGCTCAGGTCAAGGCATATCCTCCCTTCGAGGAGACATTCCCAGCTATTCCAGTTCTCACAGGTCACCCTTTTCTCACAACTCTATACATTTATGGTTTGGACCACAGAGTTCAGGAACTGATTATAATGTATCTTATATTTTTGATGTTGTTTCATGTATTGCTTTTATTACTTCCAACTAGACCACTGGATTCTTGAGAGGAGGAATGATGCCTTATAATTCTGCTAGGTTCTCAGTGGCCTCTGGTTTATTCAGAGCACAAGGCCCACATGGAGTGAACTGAACACAGACAGACTGGGCGCGGTGTATGTTATATGAGCTGGTGTCACTGGGAAAGGCAACGAACGACTCGGCAGCTGAGGGCACAGTAAGCCCCGCGGTAATGTCTTGCCTGTTTCCCACTTCCCCCGACAGCTGAGATTCTCAGTTATTAGCCACATGGAAAACATCCAAAGGGAAGATGACTTGGGTAACAAGTGGCCATTTTAAGTACCCAAGTCTTAGATTATGTCATTTTTTTCTTGACTTTCTCTTCCTTTACAACAAAGAAATAGTGAGCATAGAAGACTGTGTTTTAACCCTGAGGAAATAAGATTATAAGCAGAGGCCTTACCACAAGTGGCAGATTCTATTTTCAAATAGCAATGGAAAAATAAATGTCTCTAAAAGTCAAGCTTTTCACACTATTATGATAGCTTTCCTTACAGACCACCTGTCCTTCCCAAAAAGAGATTTTCTCTCAGAAACATCACAATTAATTTATTCAGGTATGTGGGAAATGGTAGGATTTGTTATTTATGTTAGGTCAAGTGATAATGTTACATCAAAATCGAGCAATCTAACGGACATAATAAAAAGGTTAGAAGTAGAGCAGAAAGGGGTGGGCTCAAGCTTCATTTCTGTGGCAGACTCTGTATCTGATACTGGCGAGCTCTCTTTCAATGGCCTTCAGTTGGCCTCAGGCATTGTCACGCTGCTCTTCTCAGAGGGAGAGATGGGTGTGGAATCGCAGTGTCCCTCAAGTCCCTCAAGAGACAGGTGGGCCTAGTGCCCCTTGGGTAAGAAGTCACACAACTCTGCATCTGGTTCTCATGTGTATAACTCCAGTTCCTCTGATCTCTGATCAGCGGTAATTTCTCACGGTTGACAAAGTGACTATTCGCAGCAGCCCCTTATTCATCACATATCCAGGTGGCTCTGGATTCAACGAGGCTCCTGGTTAAAACTTTGTTCCAAGTTGAGGGATGGGGATGAACTGCCACTAAGAATGTGTGTGAGCTCTGACATAGGGGCCCTGACATTTCTCTTTGCTGTTCTGAAACCTTTCCCTCTCATCTCTTTTCAACGATTGTGTACTTGACTAGTGGGACAGTGGTCCATCCTCCACGTGCTGTTTCAATCAAAGAAAATTTCTTCACGCTGAGAACCGCAGAGCAATGAAGACAGAAGCATCCTCCTAACTGCAACAGATAAGTCTCCTAAGTCTACCTCCATGTAGGCAGAAAGGTTTATTTCCTAATTGAGGGAGATAGGAATAGTGTGGGTGAAATTACAGAAAGAGCTTGGGAAGAGAATAACAAGGAATAGATGGGAGGCCGTCATCAGGCATAACCACTGCTTCTGCAGACTTTTTCTTAAAAAAAAAAAAAAAAAAAAAAAAGAACCAAAAAAACTCAATCTCAAACGTACATGAGACATTCAAGCCCCTAATATCTCTCCCCAAAATCTCAGTGGAAAGCATGCACATTTTCGCATGAATACGGGGTGCAAAGGCGTGGAGCGGGGAGGATGTGATAGGGGTCCAAACACTTTCCTAAAGGCTGGGGAAGTCTAATGCCGCATGGTAGGGACCCAATGCTGATGCTGACTGGCCATGCCAGATGAGCTAAGGATAGTTCACTCCAGACCTAGACACAACTTAAGTGCCCAGCAAGCACCAGAAACTCTACAGCATGAGACAAAAGAAGAAACTGAAATAAAATTGGCAAATGAACCTCTTTGGGTAAATGATTAGGCTCCTTTCAAATGGTTAAAAAAACAAAAGAAACTCACTGATTTCCAAAAGTCAGAGGAAATGGAAAGCTCTCAGGAGACTCCCTCCCTTTTTGGGAGCAATTCTCCCAAAATCAAACCAAGATGGGGTGAGGGTGGAGGGGTTGATGCTTTGTTTTCCTCTCCTAAAGTATATTTACTTTTTTAATTTTCCTATTGCTCCTGGCCTTTATATCTTTCAAAACATCAAACTAGTGGGCAAACCAGATCTACACAATATGCTTTTGTTGGGCAATTCACTGATGTTAAAATGCTTATGTTCATGTAACAATCTCCCCACGTTCTAGCAAATCACTGTCCTACTTCTTAACTGTTTACCCATAAGATGGGGATATATCAATAATTATCTCAAAGGGCTGCTATATAAGTGAAATAGTAAACTAATCGTTAAGGTGTTCTCAAACCCAGTATCTTTACTAGCAAAGGGCACCTCAAGTATTTTTCTCCCAACAATTAATTCCACTTAAAAAGGGGGACTCTCCCCTTTCCCTATGCTACTTGGGCTTTAAACTGTTTAGAAATAACATACCTTTCTGTAGACAATGGGAAATGTTTAGAACTCTTCCTCTAAGAGCCAGATAAGTTGACATACATCAACTGAAAGACAAATTTAAAAGCCAAAGCAAATATGCCCCCAAATACTGATGACACTATTACTCTTCTAATTCTGCCACCTCAAATAAAATTCTGGACTAGAATGAAAAGAAAAGCTGGTAGAGAAAAATGTGGTTGGTTGCTGTCCTGAGGGAGGAAGAGATGGAATGAGGGAGGGTAGAGGCTGTGAAAATACCTAAACCTCAATACTTGGGCTTCCCTTTATAGTAAGAACTCTATAATTCAAAGATGACTAGCAAACATGTCTGAAAAGCTTGATTTACAGAGATATTTTAAATGTTATTATTGCTCTGTAGCTAGTAACTTAAACTAGGCTAACTTAAACTGTGCAGTGGAAGTGTTTAGGAGATCTGCTTTATCACCTCACTATACCACCTTGACGTTTTTCAAGCACTTTCTCACCTTTCAACTGAAGAGCACTTACCTTCAGTGGCATATTAACCCCTTTTAAACCAGGAAAATAAACAAGACATGGTGAAGGTCAGATGATATGCTGATGGCACAGTATGAGGGGAGTAAAAACAACACTAAAACTTAAGTATACCAACTCCCAAGTCTTGTGTTCTACTTGCTTCGGAGGGGTTTTCTAAAATGTTTTAAGGCACGAGAACAATAATTATAAGAGATTAAGTTTAGGAAGTGTTAATGATCTCACAGAGCTATACCCTGGTCAGGTAAGCTGTGTAGCTTGCAAGATCTAAAAATGATCAGCTGGCATTTACTGAGCAGTAACTCTGTTAACCTCTGTTAGGTGGTTCATATCTGTTATCACATTTAATCCTCACAATAACACTGTATAATAATAATTACTACCGTCGTTTTACAGATAAGAACACACTGGTTTAGAGAGATGACGCAATCCATGCGGCTAGTTAGTAGTATGTGGTGGGCCAGGGATCCAAAACTAGTTCTCTTTATGCTCTACCAAAAACCAAAGTGGCACGTTTCCACATGAAAGGAAATAAAAAGACTCAGTTCCCATCTGGCAGATAGTTATGTTTTTTTTGTTGTTTTTTTGTTTTTGTTTTTGTTTTTAAGAGCTATTTTTATATCACTAAACTTCCATCCTCTCAAAAGGAAGGAGAGGTAACAATGGAGAAAACTAAACACAATGGAACTCGGGAGAGGGGTTCATCTTTCAATAATAAACACTTTTCTTAAGCCTCGCCCCAAGAGTGGCTAATTCTGCCAAAAAAAAGGGGCATTCCCCATCTTGCTTCCATTAATTATTGTCAAATTCCTACTGTGACACAGGTTTGTTCCCAGGGCAACATATGCATTTCTGTCCTGCATGTCGTCTCTGATGGGGCAGACTGGAATGCTATTAATGTAGAGACAAGGATCAATACCAAACTCATGTGACTCAAAACAAGGGGGTTCTGCAGGCACGCAGGTGGTTCCTCTGAGGAAATGCCTATTGTTACTGATCCTCCTTTAAATAATTTTAACAAGCTTCCCCGCTCTTCCCACATCATGGACCGTGTTCCTGTGTTTTGCAGGCGCTTTTCCTGTTTCCCCTCTCTAAGGTCGCTTCTAGCCCTGTATCTTTATCAACCACAGCTCCATTCCAGGCTTTGATCTAGACCCCATCTTCTTTCTGACTTTGAAGGAGTAGGAATTACAGGGCTAAATAACCACCTCTAGTATCTAGTATCTGACAACCCTATTCTAATTGCTTATTAGAGCACCTAGTTCAAGCCCTGCCTCTGAAAAGCAATGTGGCCTTGGTCAAATTCGCCCAAGTGGACCCAATGCCCTTAGAAAGGAAAGATGAATCTGGATGGCTCCTTCCTGGCCCATGGCTCTTGTCCCCACTGCCCACCCAGTCTTGAGTCTGGGTCAATTATATACTGTGGGGTGTCACAATTTGCAGAACTATGGTATAATCACAAAGACAGTTTTTGTCAGAGCTGAGAGATGGAAAAAAGAAAACAAATGTTTCCTGGAGCCAATTTGGCCTCCTTGAAGACGACATAAGGGAGGATTCTTGGCAGGGTATTTTAGGAGGCTGCCGAATAGCTGAGCCACACTGTTCCACCCTGGTAACCCCTACTCTCTCGGGATTTTCTCCATGGGTGTCCAAAGCTGCCTTGAAGCCACCTGGAGCGACAGCTCATCAAAGGTTACAGGGTGGACAGAGCACCAGTATCTTGGAATTTGGAGAAGCCAACTCCAGGCCTAAATCTGTCACAACTCAGCTGAAAGACCTTGCATAGTCTTGAAGTTGCAATACTTATGACATGAAGGGAATCTAACTTAGTGGCCACTAAAGTTACTTCCAGCTATAAAATACAATTTATGTGTTGGAGGGTGGAAGGCTTATTAGCATGCACGGTAAATTCTAACGTGCCTGCTGACCTTAGTGTTCAACTGAAGAGGGAATAGAGAAAAGACACAAACTAGTCTTAGTATACCTGTGTGATGGACACTTGCTTATGCTTTTGTCTTTTAAATCAAAAACAGATTTTCAGCCCCGCCCCCCACACACGTACACACAAATATCTCTCTATTTTATATGAGGGCAGGATAAGAAGCACTACTTTCCAAAATCTCCACTAGTACAACATACAACCAAACTCATTTCACATTAAGTCCCTGAACACCTTCCTACACACCGAACTTTGAGCTTTAAGGAGAATATAAACGATTCTTGCCCGATTAAAATTAATCAGGGAACAACAGACTGTGTTCCTGCTTGTCTCCTCACTGGCTGGCACTCACTCCCAACAAGCTTGAGCACCTTCTCTTTTAGTAGGGCTCAGCGGGAAAGGAGGAGACCGACCGACAGTAGAGTGGGCTGGAGTCCAAGTTCTAATACTTGTGATACTGGCCTTAGGCAGGCAAGACCCTGGTCACTCGGTCTGTTTCTTCTATAAAGCATAAATTATCCATTTCATTAGACTGTGAGAATTAAATGAGATAACGTGTGACAGTAAACACTAAAAACAATACACACTGAAGTTACCATCATCACTTCTTCCAAAAAACAAACTCCAATTTAACCAGGCTGCTTTCCCTATACCAGTTCCTCTCTGATGCCCATCCCCAAATGCTCTCATCAGCCTTGCAAACACCTGACCCCTATAAACTCTGGCTGTCCACACATGAACCTCTACTTCTCCTCCTGGATCCAGCTGGAACCCCACACACATTTTTACGAGGGTTTCTCAACACCCCATCCAGAAGGCCAGACTCCCCTTCTGAACTCTAGGGCTTTGGGGCCATGCATTTAGTACTTTATCACAGTGGTCCCCAACCTTTTTGACACCGGGAACCAGTGCTTCTATGAGAATCTAATGTTTGATGATCTGAGGTGGAGCTGAGGTGGTGATGCTAGTGCTGGGGAGCAGCTGCAAATACAGATGAAGCTTCCCTAGCTCACTGCTCACCTCCTGCTGTGTGGCCCGGTTGCTAACAGGCCACGGACCAGTACTGGTCGCAGCCTGGGGGTTGGGGACCCCTGCTTTATCACATGGTATCTATTATTATTAATTTACTTTCATATTTGTGCAGTGGAACAGCAATTTGACGGGGGCATTTTTCTGTGGCTGCTATTTAGAACAAAAGCAAATTCTCTCACGCAAATGATATTATAAACAACAAGCAGGTTCTGTGGCCAGTCCACAAAATCCCGTTTCAACAATACAGATCAGTATGGTTCTCCTAGCAAAGTCTTTATGTAAAGCTCACTCAGAAGTTCAATGTGAAATTTAAGGCGTAATAAACAAATCTCATGGTAAATCTATCTTTTCCACCTGGCTCAGCCTGTTTTGGAATTAAAGGTGGCCAAAAAAGTGGGGGGGGGGGGGTGGGTTGGTTGCTTTCTCTTCTTTGTGACTAACAAAGTAAGAAGACAGAATATCAGGAAAACGACAGGCGAACAAAAACCCGTGACACCTGCCAAAGGAAACAGCAGGGGCTGAGAGGAGGGCAGAGGTGTTCAGAAAAACCCTGTCCTTTTTCCATCAGAGGTTCTGGCAGGAGCAAGGCAGAAGAAAACTGGCCATCCTACTTAGAACTACTCTTCACTGCTGAGGCTCATGGAGGGAAGGCGACAGGCAAGCTTCAAACCTGGGTTATAATCTGTGGGCTCTACTTTACAACCAAAGCCCAGGCTGACGATATTGTGCCAGAGGCCCTACTCCCTCTAAATGTCAGTGTTGTCGTGGGACACGCCTTTACCTTTCAAGTCCTGCTCTAATCTGGCAAGTGACAAAGTGACCAGCACAGGTTCTATGCCCGCTACTTTTACCTGCTCAGTTGATGCTAAAAACAACAGTCATTTTTAGAGAATTTTAAAGCGAGGCCTTTATAAAGAGTTATAGTCAATAGTAGTTTCAGAATAAGATATTGGAAAATAATGGTTTTCTTTGTCATCAACTCAATCTCAATTAGCAGCAGCTTCCTGGCTCAGCCCAGTTTCCTCACTGCCTCATAAGCTGACATACCTGAAGCAGAGAGAGGGACATTTCTGGGCATGGATCCTACCCACACCAGGACCAGAGCTGGGGATCTCTGCCCTCTGATGTTCCCCAGTGCATCAGAATCAAGTGCCCTGATAACCCAAATGTCTCCCTTAAACCCGCTCAAATTTAACTCGAATTATATTGAGCCAAAATGCAGGGTGGGGTTAGGGTGGAATTGTCTGGTTCAATGCATTCCACTCGGTAAAAATCAAAATTTTTCCTCTGTAAAGAAGGATAAACTGGCTCTAAGAACCTATTAATAAAGTAAATTTAGATACTCCAGGCCCTCAAACATTTATCTACTACCTACTGCCACGCTAAGCTGGTGGTAAGTGCTGGAGCTAAAATGCAGACTGACACATGGCTCCAGATGGAGTGCAAATGTTTGTGTTACCCAGGGTTTTCGATCACTGGTGCAGAAAGCCCAGTGCTGACTGAATGTTATCTGATGATACACACTTAGCTGTGGACATTAATTTACCCAGGCCTAGAAGCTTTAACCATCTCATTAGTTTGGGAATCTGAATATACAAGGCTCCTCTGTGGCAAGCCCTCATGAGGTCCTCTCCTACAGGGAGGGTCTCTAACTTGAGTTCCTGGCAGCCCCTGCAACCAACGGCAAATTCCATGAACCAAATAAACCCCAGGGCCAAACAGGCTAAAAATCTCCAGTCCGAATGCACAAGAGCTTTAGCTCATTCTATCTATGGTATCCTTATTTTTGGAATAAGATTAATCAGACTGCCCAACCTATAATGAGGGTTGGCTGTGAGGAATGGATAGTAAAAGAAGACACTTGAGGTTTTTAACAAAGTCGTAACAATTTCTGGCACTAGCTCATGACAGGTTGGAGATGATGGCCAGCTTATGTTCTTCCCCATCTCCATTCTCCTAGATTTCTGGGTTACCGCAAAAAAAAAAAGAAAAAAATATATATATATATTATTGCCAGCAGCAAATAAACAGAACAGTAGGTAGCATCCACACACAACTAAGAATTATGCTTTGTTGGCTGCTTTTATCCTCCCTATGAATATTTTTGTTGTTCTGTCCAGAAAAAAAAAATGGCAATGGGCCTGATCTCATATATTATGTGGACATAATCAAGGACACAATCTTCTTGGTATAAAAGAATTATGGTCCCTCAAAGGTAAACAATTTACTCCCTACAGCCTGGAAGACTGGACCCTATCGGAACAAAAATAAATGTTCAAACTAATTTCTACCTATGTAACCTTTACTGATTTTTTAAGCTACTTTCAAAACATCATTCAAAAAAAAAAAATCAATAAACAATCATACTAGAGTAAACATTAAGAGAGGAGAAAAATGGTTGAGATGTAGGAGGGAAAGTCTGGCTATAAAAACTCTAAAGGCGTATGTCACAATAATTCTAGCCTACGCTCAGACAAGACTCACTTCAAAAAAAAAAAAATCAAAATGTAATCAATGACCAGCCGTCACCCTCTCCATGTGGGCCCACTGCCTCCACCCTCCACACTCACCCTACAAACCACTTTCGAGACAGCCATCACGGTCTTAGGCAGAAACATCCTTTATTTATCTAGTTTGTCTAGCCTGACCCACAAATTCCCTAAGAAAATGAGACAACGACACCTGCACAATGGAGAACAAAGAGCACGGACAAAACTCACTACAGATGAGATGGGGCCTCACTATATTTTGAAGAGTGGTCTCCAACCTTTTTGGCACCAGGGACCAGTGCTCCTATGAGAATCTAATGCCTGATCACCTGAGGTGGAGCTGAGGCAGTGATGCTAGCACTGAGGAGCGGCTACAAATATAGATGAAGCTTTTTGTTTGCTTGCCCGCTCACCTCCACTGTGTGGCCCAGTTCTTAAAAGGCCATGAACCAGTACTGGTCCATGGCCTGGGGGCTGAGGAACCTTGTTTTAGAGAACTTGTTCTTCAACAAAGAAGCAGGGAGAGAGAAAACCCTGACTGTTCCCCCCACCGGGCTCAAAGAGGAAATTGGGCTAATAATAGGGCAGGGTACAACCTGAGGCCCTTGCCTGTGGTCAGAGGTGTGTGGGTCGGTCTGCACACACAGCCATGTGGCTGTCAAGTTATAGGGTGGAGATCAAGTTAAAAATAAGGCTTTCTGGCAGCCCTGCCAACCACCAGCATATTTTCCTGGTGATGTCACTACAGATGTGGGGCTCTCTCCCTGGGCGTCAGCTTTTGGCTCAGTCCCACCACCACCTACGGAACTGCATCTGCCCTGGTAGAATATAGCATCCATTTTTAAACCACGGTGAGACAAAACCTGTTGGGTCTGTTACAGAGACTGGTTTAAGGTTCATAAAAAGCACATCAGAGACAGCTGCCGTAGCTCTGGTAAACAAAATGGGGATAAAATTTTCACTGTAGGCTAAAACCGCCCCTGCCCAAATGATGCGGTGAATTCATCAGAAGCTGAGTTTCCAAGGAGATGACAAACACCAGCCTTTTCCTCCACCCCCAAAGTAATAAAAAAGTGTTCGGGGAAGAAAGAAAGGGGAAAAAAACCCAAAAAATAAAAAACAAGAACACTGAATCCAATCCTTGCCACTTCGAAACGGCAGCCCAAATTTTCCAGAGAATTAATAAGACAAAGATTAATAAGAAAATGTAAAATTATTCCATGATCTTGTGGGATACAGATCACCTTGGAGCCAGTGGCCCAGCCTGGACCTTCCATTACCAACACTGTGCCCTGTTTAATGGGGAACACCAATCAAACATCTCTCTGACTGAAGGTAGTAAGCTCACAAATTACCAGAACATGGCCACTTTGTTACAGGTTCAAGAATGTCACATGGGAGCTTTCCCCAATGTGCACATCTCACTTATCGAAGTTCTCCTTTTCAAAAATATCAACCATTAATTGCAGAATTCAGCAGGAGGCAAGTCCATACTAGATTTTTCAAAAATATTTCCCACCAACAGTGTAAGACACTAAATAGCATTCTCACTTACCAGCCTCTCTCCAGAGAGGACCTCCAGCAGCTTGATGAGCATCCGTCCATCTCGAAGGTCAGTGTACAGGTCTGTGATCCGGCAGGACACTCTAGCGAGGTGGGAATTGACCCACTTGGTGAAGGTCTTCTTTTGCACGGCTTCACGCTCATCTGCAAGCAGAGGAGAGCTCACTTTACCACTAGTCACAAGCATGGGCAATGGCACCTGTGTGCCAGCAGTCACGGGATCCCAGAAAAAGGAAGAACAGCAAAGCTAAACTCTAATGAAACCTATACTTAGCTTCTCTTAAACACAATCAATTCTTTGGGAATATAAGAATCATGTAAGTCCTTGAACATTTTGAGCCCTTAAGCATGCCACCAGTGGAATATCCTTTGCTTTCATGTCGCTTTCTCCCATCTCCGCTGAAGAGGCAGCAGGGTACAGTAGATCACAGTGGGGTCCTTTGCAGTCCTGCCCTGTAGTGTTAACATTTGACTGGCAAAGTTTCTAATATATGTTATAGTTACTGTTCCTCCACAAGGCGAGTGTAAGGGAAGCACACAACACATGGAAAGATGTGGGGCAGAAAAGCTCAGAAGACATGAAGAAACGCCTTCCCTGCACAAAGAACCAGGCATCACCTAATAAGATAAATTCACTCATGACCTTGATCTGCCATGACCCTTTAACCTATTGAGTCATAAGCCCTGTCAACAACACAGAAAACGGCAGGCAACACGATAGAGTGCAAAGAGATCTGGCTGGGCATGGAGAGAGCAGAGCTCGGGCCTATGGTTTTGCCAAAAATGTGCTCAGACATCAGATTCAGTGTCCCCTTCTGTAAGCTGAGTGGACGGCTACATCGCCAAACTTCAACTTTTCAAACTGAAAAGGTAACTGCTAGGTTATGCTCTAATGTGTGGTAACTGCACATCTAAGTCATCCAGGAAACAGTATTGTGTTTCAAGCCTCAGTGATCAAGTTCTGTCCAATTCAAAGGATAAAAGTCTAGACGTATATTCTCAGAATTGGCCCTTAACATTCCATACAAATAGGCTTCCAATCTTCTTGCCTCTGCAGAAGGTTCGAAAAGACTTTTGGTCGGGATCTACGGAATGTGCCCTGGACCCACCCACCTGTACTTCCTGACAGTTTTCAACAGTCATCTTTCTGATGTGCAAAGCTTTGCTCACTTTCCTCACTTATGCTGGGAAAAAATTTAGAGTATTTAACCACTTATAGAAATTTAGTTACTTATGGTGTCCCATTGGGTTTTTTAGCCCATCCAACTTTTTATTTTATTAGATTCAAAAGATTATTTCCTCTAAGTGTAATAAGTAATGAAGCAAGTGTGGCGAAGTATGTTGCACGTAAGCTTATGCAGGACATAGGAAAGAACGCTTTCGTTATGCTGAAAGTCAGTCCCATTTCATTATGTCTCATTCCGCTGTGGTTTTCCCTTTTAAATAAGGAGTAGGTCTAGTTTCATCAGCATGAATTTGCACACAAAGTACCCAAGACCTACTCTTTCCAGTGCAAGCTCCAAACCCACCAAGATGTTTACGCATTAATCTACAATAAAAGAAAGAGGATCCTACCAATTTTTTATGTATTTCAACGCCAGTGGGTGACAACTAAAAGACCATCCTTGTTTATTGGGTGTGTACCAGGTGGCCTGGGAGTACTGGGTTCCCAGGCTGGCCAGAGGAGCATCCTGGGAAGGTGTGCCTGGAAGGCTTTGCTGAGGCCTCCATCCACCCACCACAGGGAGGGAGGGAGAGAGGCAGAGACAAGGTGGGATAAGCCTTTACTGTTGCCAGCCTGGCAGGTGAGGCAGTTGGGGCCCTTGCCAAGACAGCAGCCACCTGCTGCAGCCAGCAGCTCCTCCCAGTCCAGCATGTCCCTAAAGGAACAGCCTGTCCAGAGGAAAAGAGGGCCTTTCCCCAAGAACAAAGGCCAACCAAAAACAAAAGATCAGAAAGGGCAGGATTGAGGGTAACAAGAAAAAGGCACTGAAGGGCACATGACAGACTGAAAAAGGAGCTGCACCAATAACATCATAATAGGTCACACAGAAAAGATCACATCCATTTTTAATCACACAATCATCCTGATGGATGGTAACTTTACAACAGTGACACAGGGAGCTGGGGTTTTTTTGTTGTTGCTGGTTTTTTTTTTCCCTAAGAGCAGAATACACAGACAAATTAAGCTTCTCCTAGGTATGGTTCAGATGTATTTAGGGTCAAATAATTTTTTTTAATATATATATATAATATCTTTTATGTGCTATACTGGAGTTAGAAATCTCTTTCATAAAGCCCTTGATGGGTATCTCAGGCTGTTTAATTAAAGGGTTTGGGGCTCAAAGTCACTACCACACCCAGCCTATCAAGGGAACAAGATCAAAATGAAAACCTGCTTGTATTAAGCTATTTCTAAATAAACAAACATACAACATGTTCCTTAGTCAACTGTCATTCCTTTGGGTGAATCTCACATTACAGAACCACTCCAGGCTTCTTTCAGGTTGTGAATTAACAGGTCTCTTTACCAGGAGATTCAAAGGATTTGCTTCAAATGACAGCAAATGCACTCCCTACAGCACCCTGTCCTAAAGAGTTACAGCCCTCCCCATAAGGAGACACACATAGAGGTCATGAGTGGAGCAGAGAGAACTGAGTGGAAATAAAACAGGCTGAATGAGGATCTGTGCAGAGAGGGCTTCCCAGAGCTGCTGCAGTCCTCAGAAACGCCATTGGAGGAAAGGAAGAAAAAGGAGGAAAATAAGTTAAAAAATTAAACAAAAGGGTTGTGCCTTCTTGCCCTCTCTCTTGCTCCCCACTTCTCTAGCCTCCTCGCTTCAGGAGCAGGCTCCAGGTAGCATACTAGAAAAATCACACAGAGTCCAAGTTCCTCAGGCTCATGTTGCCACACCAGAAAAGGCGTGGAAGATTCCATCCAGGGACTGGACCAGAACCAACACCTTATGACACACGAGGGGCAGGAAACGGGCTCAGTCGGAGACACAAAGCTCGCCCAGCTTAGCATGTCTTCTTACAATGGATCGCTTGGTGAACAACAATCACTTCTTAGGCCAGAAGGAGGGAAAGGAAGGGAAAAAAAATCTACCCAGCGGATGGGCTGAGGATGAAGCTGCATGTCCTTGGGGACCCCGTCCTTTGTTCCACCCTTCCTGGGAAGGCACAATGACATCACCCCTGCAAACCCAACCCAGCAAGGCCAGGGCAGATCAGGCCAGACGCTTGCCTGAGGAGCAGGAGGCCCTTGGCACCGACAGTGGAAGACAGTCCAGAGGCGTGTTTCCAAGCTCAAGCTGCTGTCACTCTGCTTGAGCTGTGTGAGGAGGTGGAAGGAGTAGCCGAGGGAAGAGAAACCATTTCTAGCTCTACAAGTATGAGCAAAGCTGGTGATGTGAAAGGGAGCTCTAACAAGCTCCCTTATTGATTTGGTTATTTAGATCAGTGGTCCCCAACTGGGAGCGATTATGCTCCCCACGGGTTATCTGGCAATGTCTGGAGCAGTTTCTGATTATCACAACTCAGGGGTAGGTGTTACCAGGCATAAGATAAGTAGAAGCTGGGGATGCTGACGAACCCCCTACAGTGCATAGGACGACCTCCACAACAAAGGACTATCCAGCCCTAGATGTGAGCAGTGCGGGTTGGGTGGAGACATTCTGGGCTTACACCAATAGGAAGTGACATTCATAGTGTCTAGGCCCGCATTCTGCTGAGAGGGACAGCTGAGTTGGGATGCTATTCATTCATTATTCTCTTTACCACATCAAAGTCTTTTTGATACAAATAGTTTGCATGTTGGCTGGTAGCAGCAGAAATTCCCTGCCCTCAGGCCCATCCATTCCACAAAGGGCTTGCAAGGCAAAGAAGCAGCAGCAGTGAGAACCACAAGGGTAGTCTCCATCTGGGTTGGTGTGATAGTGGACATTTCTGTCCCCCACGCCATTTCCATTCTCGTTTTTCCTTGTCAGGGTTTTGTACTGCTATTAATGAAGCCAAATCCTGCCAGCATCTCTTTCCAAGAGAACACAACGGAGTCAGACTCTGGTGGCAGGTTCCTACCCAGCCCTGCCCAAAACTCGGGAGGTGGTGGCTCCAAAAAATAGGCATCTCTTAGGCCTGCTCCCTGTATCTATCTCCCACCTGTGTCTGCCCCTCACCCCACCCCCTCCACACTGCATTTATTCAGATGGACTCACCTAAAGGTTGCTCTAAGACTCACCTAAAGGTTGCTCTAGCATTAAATGGGAGGAGGTAAAATGCACATAAAAGTGCCTGGCTTGTTATAACTGCTCATTAAATTAGTTCCTTCTCCTTTTCCCCAGCGAGGTACCATTCTCATCAGTGCAAACCACTTGAAAAATTTATCAAGGATCATGGAATCATATAATCTCAGGGAAGAACAAACCTTTAGAAGTCATCTGAATCAACCTTCTTTCAAAAGCGAAAAAATAATCCCACCTGGGCCAGCTCCTTAAAAATCCCAGGGAGGGGGAAGCTACATGTGTGTGGCAGGAAGTTGTTGAGTGGCCGAGTAAGAAAATGGTTTGTTCGTTCTCTTTTTAATTACAACAATAATAGCATTCACTCTGTCCAGGGGCCGATCTCCACCTAACTTCTCTGCGAGGCAGGAATTAGTCACTCTCCAGGCAGACAGGCTCCAAAGCCTGGTTCTCAATCACCAGGCAATTAAAGCCTCTAGTGCAACAATTTTTTAAAAATCATGTTTCAACGATTATTTCACCATCCTAACCCAAGTCCTTATTTTGTCAAAGGGTCTGTACCAACACTGGGTAACTCCAATTACTGGGATGGTGACTCCATAAAGACTAGATCTGATTCTGTGGCCACGGAGGCTTGCTACACCTTTGAAGCTACAGAAAATCGTCTCCTCACTCCTCCACATACGGGCAGGCCTTCAGGTGTAAGCACTGCTCACTGATCCCTCTTTGCAATGACTGTCACAGTGTGCTGGGCAGAATGGAACCAAAGATGCTACCTGAGGACACTACTTAGCAGACTGGATATCATCACATACCTGCCGATTCAAGTCAGGACTTGAGGCAGCTGCAGCACTAGCAACAGTCCAGAGGTGGGAAAGTGGGAAACCTAGAGAAGAAAGGGCAAAAAGAACGAGCAGCTCTCCAAAGGAAGGAGCTCGGTGACGCAGTCTACGTGTCAATGCGTGGGAGTCAGGAAGGACTCCTAACATTCTCTTAAAACAACTTTCCCACAAACACAAATTCTACCAAAATATCCCTGGAACCGAGAACCTGGGAACCAGAAGTAGTTCTAAGTGTGAACATTCCGCGAGCTAAATCTTTAGCTCTAAAGGCTCAGAGATGAATTAGCCAACCACCTAGAAAATGAGAACTATAGAGAAAACCCAACCTATATCTACATCGGCTTCTGATCCTTGGAAGGAGTGAATTATAAGTGAAATTCTATTACAATGTTCTTTCCTGAAAACAGAATCTTATAAGATGGCATGCCTGCAATACCACCATCACATGCGCCTGAACAGCAATTTATACTTTCTCAAAGCTCACGATATCTGCACAGCAACGCTGTCAGAGAGGTGAACATCAGAGTTCCCATCATCAAAGCCCAAAAAGCTCAGTGAGGTTAAGAGGGATTAGGAGGCACGGCTACATCTTGTCTTCCAAGCATCTATATTCACTGTCTTTCTTCTGATAAATTACATGAAATTTTCAGAGGACGTCTTAGAGAAAGAGGATGAGATATTTAGATCAGAGAAACATTTACTTAATTTCTACCAAAGGACAGTGAATATCCTCTCCCCATCATCATTCCCTTCTA
This sequence comes from Pteropus medius, assembly GCF_902729225.1. Taxonomy (NCBI): domain Eukaryota; kingdom Metazoa; phylum Chordata; class Mammalia; order Chiroptera; family Pteropodidae; genus Pteropus; species Pteropus medius. Next base: position 30,112,927 of record NW_024349800.1, read on the forward strand.
GAAGTACATAATCGACTTCCTCTCTTTTTAGGGAATAACTATTATCAATATAGATGACTTTATATATTTATTTACTCTGAAGAATTTGCTGTAATTGGAAAAGTGAACACTGTGTGCAGCATGAGTTAAGCTATAGGATACAGAAATAGCGGAGGGCACTGTGTTATGGAAATAACTGTACAGCATCTTTCTGCAATGCCCTCTGCACAGACTGCTAAATAAACACAATCATATTCACCATATGCCACAGTTCCGGCTGTGAAAAGGGGTGGGAGACAGGGACAAAGAAAGGTCTGAAGATATGAGACATCTCTGAATAGAAAATAAGGGAAATACAGAAACGTTTGTTATTCCCCTAAAGACTGAATTTATACCTCATTTATGAGAGCAAATCTTCTACTTTTCAAATAGTCTGAACATGCTGGTATAACCCAAGAATATGTTCTACCAGGATCTTCTTCAGTCGTGCTAAGATAAGAGCCTAATGTAACTAAGAGCTGGCGATCGTGTGCAATTTTTCTTTGTATAGACACATGGCTAAACTAAGTTAGGTATAGACTTGGGTTCACAGGAGAAAGGAAGTACAAGGATGGAAGCTGAGAAGAAAAGGAGACAATGAAGCAATCACTCCATGAAGACATCCTGAGTAAGGACTAATGTGAAGTTGAGAGTATTCATAAGCACCAATATTTATAAAATGCATACTGTATATAAGAACTATGTCTAAGACAAAGTCTCTTGCCCTAAATGAACTAGAAGTCCTAGCTAGGGAAATAAAATGGAAAGTTAAAAAAATAATAAAAGATATCACGGAGCAGTACAAGATCAGTTGCCAAGAGAATGATTTCAACAGTATATTTTTGGGTGTTTGAAAGAAAAGTTCACTACAATGAGGACGGTTTCAGGCCCTACCCTCCAACAATTACTGGAGTTCCCCTTGCCTTGTGCCTTTCCCATTCTTACCCACCTTAAGCATCACTGCTATACTCAACTTCCCAATTTTTCAAAGTCATACCACGGTACCAAAACCTTCAGTGGCCTCCTGTCCACAAGACAGTCAAGATCTCTGGGCCTTGCCTTCGAGGGTCCCGAGCAGCCTTCCCTAGGTACCTACTTCCTCTGGGATCTTTCCTAGCTCACCATCTTTGTGTTCCAATCTGACAGATCTTATTCATAATTTCCCTCACCTTACACATTCTTTTTTCTTCTTCACTTTTGCTTAACCATTTTCCTTACTTGGAAGGGATTTTCTCTTTTCTTACCCTTCCTTTAAGACCCAGGCCAAGATTAGCTTTTCTTATAGGCCTTCTTCATTTGATGGGATGTGGTCGGTGTCTGTCTGTCTCTCTCTCTCTCTTTTTAATGCCTATAGCACCCGGTCTTCCTAGGTGGTCTCCCATCCAAGTACTAACCAGCCCCGACCCTGCTTAGGTCCCAAGATCAGACGGGATCAGGCGTGTTCAGGGTGGCATGGCTGTAGACTTATCTTTAAATTATGTATCCTGTGTCTTATTCTCAGCAACTAGTTTGTATCTGCCTCTAGGGCAAGGACTCAACCCTGTATCTGTTCAGAGCCTGAGCATATGCCTGGCAGAGTGGGTGCACAATAAACACTTGTTGAATCAACTGGCAAAGCTTCAGTGCACAACGAATATGCTCTCAATAAAACTTGCTGCTGTTGGTTGTCGTACTGAAATTTTAAGGAGGAAAGAAATTCCACATCACATAGGCCCTAAATAGTTAAATGTTATCAATATATGGTACTAAAAATCACAACTAAATTGTTTCTTGCAACTGTTCCTCGATGTCTGATAAATGATAAAACTGTAATTCTGTGGTTCTTTCATATTAAAAGGGGCCCAAAGTGAACCTAAAAGTATGACAAAATTGTTTGTTTTTGTTTTGTTTCTGGGTAACGGCCACCACAAACCTGTACAGTAAGAGTGAAGCTGCAAAACAATGAAGTTGTAATTAGAACATTATTTTAACATGACCCAAACAGGCCAATGGTCACAAGACTTAATTTATACTAATTTTAACAATGTATCCATTAAAGCTCAGTTATTGAGTTGCTAAAAAAAAAAAAAGAAGAAGAATTAAAAACAAAAGAATATAGTAGGGTGAAGTCCCCACATATGTGCCGTAGCTTAAAAAAATAAATAAATCATTTCCCATGAGCAACATGCAAAATACACAGAGCAGGAAACCGGAAACAGGCAACTGGCTGTATTGATAATGGAGAATCAAACTGTTATCTTGAGGCAGTGGAAAGGAAGGAAACTAATCTTTTGACTGAAGGCCTCCCTGTGACGGATTAGTCTGGAGGCTTTTAATTTATATTTGCTGATTTGTATATAAATAGAACTTGAGTTAAAATGTTTTTCCTAAGAGTTTAACCAATTTCATGGACAAAACGCATGTAAACAGCTGTTCTAAATGCATGCGTAGCAGCAAATATGCAATTCTCTACTAATACCTAACAGTTTGATACGTAGACCATAGAACTATAAACTGTGTATAACCTTTGCATCCATGCTTTACATTAGCAGAGCAGGCCCTGCTTGCAGCTTACGGAAGGCCTATTTTGCCAACACGGTGCCTAGTTTGCCAACATGGAAACCAAAGCTCTGCAGAGGGAACCTCTGAGAGGATGACAACAATAAACTGAGACATTAAGCCAATTTCCAAGGGTCTCGCCTGCCTGTTGTGGTTAACACTTCAAGGTGAGCCCTGTAAAGTCATAATCTACAAAAAGCCAATACTGTGGAGGAGGCTGAGGTTATGGTAGGGATGAACTCTGAAAGCAAACAGGCAGAGTAACACCATTAACTCTTCTAAGATGAGAGCTAAGGTGAGAACTAGGGTGAATTAACAGTAGCATAAAACACCAAAACCAAGAGAGAGAAGTGTCTTCAAAAAATACAAACCTTATGAAGAAATCGTTCATGAAATTTGCCTGAAAAGGGGCGGCACACTTCAAAACTGCCTTCGTATGTACACAGGAAGCCATGTCATGAGTCTGCTAATCTGCCACTCTCCATCCCTAAGGGACAGGCCAGCAGGAAACGGCCTGAAACTGCTGCCGGGGAGAACTGGTAGAACAGAGGATGAAGTCCGTCCTACGCTCCTCCTATGCACTGTAGATGCTGTGTTAGGATCTTCGCTAAATTGACCCTTGTTTATTACAAGCCATTAGTTCTAACTAGAAGAGGCAAAGGTTTCGATGATCCACTTAAGAGCATGTGACTAAGCAAAGGCACATCCAAGATTAGAATCCACATCTGAACCCTGAAGAAACCCAGAGCTCCCACCCACTCACACTAACATCCCACACTGCCCAAGGAAAACAAGATGTTACCTCCCCAAAACGACTGGGGGAAAAAAAAATCACAGTCATCCATCTCAGGTTGGTTCCTTCATAAGTGAAAAGATCAATTTAAAATAGACATCAGCAATCTCCAACATGTAGCCTGTTTTCATATATAGGCTTGGAGCTAGAATAGTTTTTCATTGGCGGGGAGTGGGGACGGGCAGGGAAGGGCGGCATCAGAGGAAGATGAAGAGCTATGAGAGATACCCTATGTGGCCATGAAGCCTAATATAGATACTCTCTGGCCTTTTAAAGAAAATATGTCAATTCCTGGTTTAAAACATTTGTATTATGTCATTGGTCCCATACCCCATTTGTTAGGTTCCGTTTTCAAATCAAGATCAGCTTAGCAAATATGCACTGTCCTGACAGGACAGTATTAAAAGTGCACTACCCAAGCTGTCAGGAGGGACAAGGCATGCCTGGAACTCAAGGCCTCACCTTCATATTCAAAGAATAAGGAAGATCTTGGTGGCTTGAGGCCAGATCTCCCAATTTCTCACCACCTCTCCTTGCAAGCTTCAGGTCCTCCATTCTTATTCTGAGGGACACTTTATCCTCCCCCAAATCCCTCTGGAAGAAGACTAAAAAATATTAAGTCCAAGGTGGACTGAGGGTAACTTGTAACATCACCCCCAAAATAAGGGGAAAAAAGGGTTGGAACTAAACAGATACCATATCCTTAATTATCAAATATATATGGGAGAATTAATACAGACTAACCAGGACAGCATCTTTTAAAGGGGAACAGCCATAATGGACACAATAGAGATAAGACTTTATAAAGGTAATTTAACTGCAATATGTTGGGATTGTGTCTGTGTATTATTTTTCCTAAGCAACAACTAAGGAAGCAGTAAATATTATATTCTAAGTATATCATGTGGCACACAAATTCACGAGTAAGACAAAATCCTGTGCTTCATTTTCAAGGGCTAAAGGTAGGTTTTTGTTATAGAAGTCTTGGGATGAAGTGGAGGTGGTAAAAGAGAATTTAAATTTACCATGTTTGTTTTTTTCACGTAATGCACAAAAAACAAACAGCAGCCCTGTTCTGTGGACCATGTAGCTGGTCTAAGCCAGCACATTAAAAATCAAATTGTGTGCACCCTAGCCCTTACTAATATTTCTAGCTTCTCCAGTTTTCCTGAATTCTTAGGGTCAACAGTGCAGGGAGGAAAAAAACAGAACTCTCTTTCACAGACTGGAGTCACACTGTTGTCAGGACACTCAAGATACAGGAGGATACTTCTCCATGTTTTCAAAGAGGCTATGCTGTCACAAGACAACTGCACCAATTCAGCCACTCAGAGCAGTTTGTGACAGCTCTCCCGTGAAATGGGGACGTCCAAATCCGCTGTAGTAATTGGGCCCAAAAGGCTAAGATCTGAGGGACTCTTTTTTAAGCCATAGACACACAAAGACAAGGAGGAACAAAGATCTGAAAGTCACCATAAAGCTGCCTGCTTTTCAGGGATAGCACAGCATTTACTAAAATCATCATTTCCTGAATGAATTCCCCTGTAGGATAAGGCATCGTGGAAGTCCTCCAAATAGAGTTACACATGTAAATTTAAACCACAAAGGACAGCATTTTGGAACAAAGAAAGCCATAGTGATGATGAGTTATCACTTCGAACTACAGAATTATGACAAGGTTCCACTTAATGAGAAGTTATATTTAAAAACAAATGAAACAAAAGAATTTAACTGGCTTCTGGCTTCTTCTTAAAAAAAACTACCAATCAGTCACCTAAAACCCTTCTGGCCAATGACCATGACCCACTGTAAAAACTATCAGGGTTGAAATGGCAGATTGATAAATAAGACTGTCTCAACTTCAATGGCAAAACTCCAAAACTACAATTGTACATGTAAACTTAAGCCTTCATATGTGTTTGGGGGGGAAGGTGTTCAAACTACACTTGGATTTCAGAAATAATAGTTGTGAAAAAATCCGAAAACAAAATGCATAATATTATAAAGATGAAAAGCTCCCTGAAATGAACTAAGGAATTTTAGAGCTCAGCATTATTTTCTAAATGATATCCCAGTTCATCAAACCAAAATTTCACTTCTCATTGAGTATTCTTCATTCAGAAAGTAATTTACTAGATGATAAGCTCTGACCCAATCCTCAATTACATATTTAACTTAGCCAACCATTTCACTGCTTGAAAAATTATTCCATGTAGAAAAGCAAATGTTATACATACAAGCACCTCACAGTCAGCCATACAGGCCTAACGTTTTTTATTTTGTTTTTTTTCACCTTAGGTCAATCAACAAATGAGCGATCCTGTACTGAGTAAATAAGTACAAAGGCACTGTAAAGGACACCTAAAAGCATTATGAGTTTTCTCCTTAAAAAATTAGTGAGCAATTTTCAATTCCTCGAGAATTCAGAGCACTAGATAAATGATACCCATATTCGACTACCATTTAGCTATTTTTAAGCCATCTTTAAACTGAAAAAGAGAAAGTTATCACTCACAAGGTCAAATATTGAAAAACAATTCTGCTAACTTCCTTTGTGGCTTTCCTCAACCTCACCCATACAATAAATGGTTACACAAGATTTCTTAGCCAAACAGTGCAGAGTTTTGGCGGGCAGCACACTGTACACTGCCTTGTTTTAATAAGGGAGGGCAGAAACACTGAAAGAGGAAATAACCTCAGATTCAACCTCTATGATATAGCCCAGTAGACAGGTGTGGTGGCACCAAAGGATCCCTCACACTGATCAAATGTGGGCAGGACCATTAACAGTTTATACTAGTTTTTTTTTTTTTAAATCAAAACCTATTTTTCATTAATAAAAACACTAACCAAAGCTTTAAGTGCAGTTTCATAGAAGATAATGCACAAGGTGTCACCGAGGTCATAATGAATCCTCTTAGCTTACTAGTCATCTACTTTAAATTTTTTTCAAGTGAAAAAAAAAAAAGCAACAAAAGGGGGACATAAAGAAGGAGATCAGTTTTTCTGTTTTTTTTGTTTGTTTGTTTTGGAAACAAACCAGTGTTGCTTAACCAACATGCAAATCTCTTCCCACAAAATAGAAGGCAGATCTTTATAACTCCCAGAGTGTGCACCCTCATGCAGGCCCCTACCCCATTTCCCTCCCATCTCTAACAAGCTAGGCTTCATCTCCCACTCTACAAAGTAGGGTGCTTATAACAGGTAGGGGAACCTGGCTGTTTGTAGTTTATGGGGGAGCAGAGAGAGAGTAAACTAACCCTGCCACAGGAGGAGTATTCCTGGTAGTTGCCTAGATGCGGCCTAGGAAGCCTACTGATATAGCTGATTTGTTCTGCAGGGGATTTTATTGCTTAATGTAAACCTTGGTCGCTTCTCCTCCTAAGCCTCTATAAAGATAATAATCTTGGAACTGAGTGGGAAGGGCTGGAGGCTGTAGAGGTGCTGCTGAGGTGACCAAAGTTCCTCTTTCAGGGCTAGTGAAAGAAAGTGAAAATAAACTATTTCTTGGACTTGAAAAACAAATCCTTACTGAAAACATGGAGAAATGGGCACACTCGTATGTAGTTGCTGCGAGGGTAAGTGGGCAATATCAACATTTTAAATATGCATTTCCTCCATCTAGCAATCACACCTGTAGACATTTACTTTCTAGGAATACCTGTGCAAGCATGCAAAGATGTGCAGGATACAGACTGCAGATTTTTTAAATAACAGTAAAAAAAGGATAGCAACAACAAAACAGAAAAGAACAGAAACAACTAAATATATACAAACAGACTAATAAAATATAATGCATCCATATAAAAGAATAGTGTGTATGCATTAAAAAGAATAAGGGAAATCTGCAGTACACAGACTTAGGAAGATGGCCATGAATGAACAGTCACTTACAGAATGGTGTGTGTGTGTATATGTACTTAAATGTAAGTAACTACATAAAAAGGTGTGAAACGACACTTTCCAAACTATTAACTGTCATCGCCTCAAGCGAGAAACTAGAGACAGAAGATATATCTGCTTCTGTATTTCTGCACTGTTTTTGGATTTTTTTTTAAATAAACATGTACCATTTTTGAAATACTTAAAGGGCATTTCCATTTGAAGGGAAAAGACACAATTCATTTTTACTTGGTGAGAGAACTGAAATTTACCGATTGAGCACACACTGGAAGAAAATGAATTCTCCCAGGGCACCACAGAAGTTCGTACGTGAAATGCTGTCTTCAGTGAGTACTCTAAAGTAAAATTCCCCAGTTTTTCTTCTGGGGAATACTAAATCACTATTTAACTTTATACTATTTAACTTAATACAACATTTGTAAACAAAATAAGGTAATCAAATATTAGTACTTCTTTTTAATAGATGGGGACACTGAGGATATTAATACAAAAATAAGTGGCATTCACTGAAGGAACACTGACGTCTACAGGATGGAACAGGAGCAGGTTTTCAAACCACAGGTTCCCAGCAAGGGATGCCAAAGGATCAAGTCAGAAGCCTGGAGGTCAGGCTCCAAGTACCTTCTTGCTGGCACTTTGGTCAGAAGAGCTCCAGTTTTATACCCTTTATTTTCTGGGGTCCCACCTCAGATTTCATCTACAGGAAAAACAAATTCCAGTGTTTGTAAATTGCTTGACTAAGCAATCGGAAGTCAGAACAGATGCTGGAGGGGTTTCCAATTTAATGACACACCAGCCTCTTCCACAGGTAATTACACTGCAGGATGACAAGAGACTAGAGGTGAGTCAAGGGGTCAAAGCTTCACAGCTGAGACCTGAGTCCAGATGACACCACCAATCTGTACTGCAGCAGGGATAAGATCAGAGCCCAACGGCTTGATCTGCTAGTGCTTCAGCCACAAATGTGAGAAACGCCATGACACAGGCCTAAACGATTAGGGAATTCAATCGTCATCTCTCACATCCATCCCCATACTTAGGTTTACTGCTTACTGTAAGGGCTAAGCACTCTTCCAAGCACTTCACTAAAACTCATTTAATTCTCAAAACCACTGTGTAAAGTAGGTACTCTTATCATCAAATGTATATTTTGCATAAGAACTAAGGCTCAGAGAGGTTCTGTGACTTGCCCAGAGTCACAAATCAAGTAGAGTCTCAGGATTTTAAACCGAAGTGTACCTCCATAGTCCCCACTACTCTAAACATAATTCTGTACTAACTATGCTGCAACTGAGATGAAAGCGGGTTCAAAAGCCTGAATCCTGAATACAGATTTTCCCCACCTAAAGGGAGCACACAGGATGAATCTCTTAGGGTAACCTTAATTCCTGACAATTCTAACACCAGGAGTTAGAACTGTCCTCTAACTCCTCATCAGAAAGATGAGGCCCTCATCAGAAAGAATCCTCTATATTTTTGATTATTCTTTCAATTCCATGAATCTCTCTTCTCCAAGTCCCATCAGGGAAGTGTGCTCCCTATCCCTTGCCTGACACCTGGGAGGGGTATAATTTACCTTGCACCATTCAAGGAGTCCTTGCTTTCAGTCACCACCAACCCACCATGTTCAAAGATTAACACATTCCTTTTCAAAGGTCACCTTTAACCACAGCCCGGAGACATCCATTCTATCCCATCCCAACTTCCATTAAAATTCCTTTGGAAAAAAAAAAAATTCCTCCTTTGGAACCAGCTAGTTAAGGAAACTAGCTTTGTAACTATTTTGCTATCATATAAGGTAACAGATGAGATAATTTAAGATTGCATGTAAAAAAAAAAAAGGCATCAATATCTACTGAAGGATTTGAACAAGCTGAGGTTATACACAACCAGACTTCCAGGTATGTTTTTTCTTTACCTGGTTTTCCAGAGCCATTCTATTCTTGGCCTGATACTTACAGGTATCTCATGCACCAAACCACAAAGCAGCACCATCTGCAGTCAAGGGAGAGTGAAATGCCCGCTATCTGGCAGGGGCTAAGGTTCTCATTCAGATTTGGAAGGATGCAGAGCAATTAATTAATCAAAAGGATAGCCTGGGGTAATTAGCAGCAGCAACAAAAATGTTTAGTTCGGTTTCCTCTTTTTATCTTGAGGCAGTTCCTATAGGCAGATGCTCAGGATTAATGAAGTTTAACGAGACCTGCAGCAGCTGGCTAATTAGTCAGTAAGGAGGAAGCAGAGTAATAACAAGGGAAAGGGGGTTTTACTCTTGTCATGAGCTCAGGCCTTAGACTTTTTTTTTAAATTGTGGGGGATATGCCCCCAGGAAAATCCCGGAAGTGCCTCAAAATGGGCCCACGACAAATAAAGGGTTTTAAAAAGAGGAAAAGAAACCAAAACGTGAATGTTAGGCTTCCCCAGGGTTGTCTCGCCAGCCAAAGAGTAACCTTGAGAGCCCAGAAGCTGTGGCAGCTCTGTGCCAGCTGTGATTCCTTGGAAAGCAAGACCAAATTCTGTCAACACCAAAGGAAGCCCATGTCCTGAGCAAGCAGGGCAGTCACCATCTGGTGTCTCACTGAAGCCCTTATTGAGAATTCTTAATTCAGAGCATCCCTTCCTCCCCAATGCCAAGAATACAAAAGGTTTTAATCACGAAGAAAACACTTAATGACTATGATAACTCCTTTGCTCTCCATCCTTTATCAGTTTTATCATTAAATTTGTTATGTGTTCATCTCATCTTGGCTACCTCCAGGCCTGGCACTTTTTGGACGTACGTTATAGAAACCCAACTCCTTTTGGAATTAACTACTTACTAGCAAGAAGCTATGAGGGAAGGAAGTTTTTTCTTTGTTAGAAGAGTAACAATCTGACAATACTACGGTTACAATCACCCACCCCTCCCCCACACACAAGGAAGCAGATGATGGCAACACTATTGATCCTCCCAATCCACAAGGCCTGTGCTTCAAACTGCTTTCCTAATCATGGGGGTGAATCTGACCTCTTTATGTGATGCAGTCAAGAAATCGGCTGTGAAGAGCCAGTGCGGGCATTAAAAACGAAAAATGCTCAGCAAAAGTGGGTCCAAAGCATCTGAATGTTGCTGGTTTCCCAAAAGTTTCCGATGCTTTTTAGTCCTCATACAGGCATACCTCATTTTATTGTGCTTCACTTTACTGGGCCTCATAGATGTTGTGTTTTTTGCAAATTGAAGACCCTCTACCAGGGGGTGGTCTGCAACCCAAACGCACTATCTCCAAGGTGTGCCTGTATAGCTCTGCCTTTAACTCCTACTACCCAGCATATCTGCCAACAAGAAAATCTACTCCTTACCCCAGCCTAACCTTCACCTTCATAGGGGGTTTTACTTCACAGAAAAATAGCCCTGTAGCCATCGCTGTCATGAAGAGGATATTCTGGGGTTCCATCTGACCATTTGGAAGCCTGGATTTTTTCCGTATTAGCTTCCTTCCCCACAGGGGCCAGAAGCTGTCAGAACCATCCTGGAAACTGCTTTCATATATGACTTTAATGTAAATATACTCCCCTGTTAATTATTTACACGAGGAAAGTCATGCGGGTTCATCCGAGCAAAAGCAGAAAGCAGGTCTCATCAGCAGCTTATATCCCGGGAAAGAAAAAAAAAAAACATCGAATTTCAGCATAGAAATTTGGGTTTATAACCTGCTTCCAAAGTAAATACCGTTAACTGCTGTAGGCTATTTACTTTCACAGTTTTTAGGATCTGTCACTTTGTACTTTCTTGCAAGACCTGACAAACAATATTTTTAGTCTTAATGCGTTGGTTAGATCCGGTTCCTATATTCTCATCAATTCTGTAAGACTTACATGATACCTAAACCTAAAGGTTGATAGTCAGGAGTTGAGATTCACAAAGGTGCTTTTCAAAACTTCACACGACAGACAAACCTTCCCAATTCAAAGGCAGGACCAAACAGCAACTTTTGACTGCCCAATCTTCAGCCATGTGCTCCAGCTAAGTGAGGATCTGGTATTAAGACATTCAGAGATTTTCCTTACTGTACTGTTTCTACTATAAAGAGATGAAGCACCCCTCGCTGGGTGCTATGGTCTCTGTATGTAAACGTAAATAAGGAGTTTAGGTGTTTTCAGAAATGTTTGGTTTGTGATATATGGTTTATCCATATAATGTCGACACACTGGCTATTAGCTCCGCAGAATCAACCTCAAAAGATGGCAGTTCATAATCTGGTACTGTATTCTTTCTCTTTGGGTCACACTCTTATACCTGAGGGGTACTATAAGGTGAAGGCAAACTACTATAATTCATTCTGACTACATACTTGTCATAGCTCCTTCTATGTTTTAAGTATATCACATTTCAAAGAAAAGGCAAACGAGATCACTTGAACTATATAAATCAATAACATAAGCTTTATTTTCAAAAGCAATCAAAATAAGAGTTTATAAAATGCACATTCGTACAAGAGGGTTTGTCTCCAGCACCCTCAAAGAAATTTTTTTTGGGGGGAAAAAGGACATATAGCAGTGAAATGGCACCTTTCAGTCAAGCAATGTCAAGCCCTAAGAAAGATATTCACATTTTTCTGGATAGAGAAGCCAAAGAGAACACCACCAGTGTTCACCAACGTAGCAATCATATGATGAGTCTTGTGATTCCAGACTCTCCAGGCAGTAGAATTATCATCACGCACACATAAAAAAAAAATGATCATCAGGAGACATTAACCAAGGCCAAATTAAATCATTTCTGGAACGAGGTAGAGTACAAACAATAAATATAAATTACTTGCTTCTCCCTATGCCAAACTTACAACACAATGGATGGCAAACAAAACCAAGTTTGTGGTTTTAAGGTATGACAAGTAAGGTGCCCCTCTTAAACACTATTTTTATATCTGCTATGGGGAAATTCAAACAGCGGCCTGAAAACAAAATGAAAAGAGCAGCTGGAAGTCTTCACTTATGTTTGGCAGCAGCAGTGGAACCAGAAATAGGGATTATCTACTTTATTCACACACGGACATCATCTAACATAAGGCAACTCGGCCTAAATACACTAACAAATGCTCCAGCAGCTGAAAATGTTTAAAGTCAAGAAAAGTCAGCAAACTCCAAGAATCTGAATTTAAAATGTAGGTTTTGGCCCAATTCCATGTTCCTAGGTAATGCCGTCACCACTGAAAATTGCTCCAGGATTACCTTGTGTGTAGCCTATGTCCTGGGAGTGAACATTATACTTTTAACTCCAAAATTCTACATCAGTACTAGTACCTTCATTCCAGGTTCTCAAAGTTCCTTTACAAATAATTCTGTTTATTGGCAAAACACCAGGCAAAAATGAAAACAAAAAGCACCACTACCAAAACCGAAAACATCTAAACAATGAAAACTCAATAATGCTAGGACAGAGATGGTGAGTTCTGTGATATGGTGACAAGTAGCTTGTACCACTGGCGGGGGGGCGGGGAAAGTCTGCACTGTCAACTGAGTCTCTCTTATTCTGCCAGAATCACCAAAAGCAGTCTATCACCAAAAAGAACAGAGTCCTGCAAGACTAGGCAAAGCCTGAATTTTATACTGCATTTACCATGCCGCCCTTCACTACCACCACCAATTAAGAGTGAAAGTCTCACCAGATCCTTTACGATTGGAATAGGATCAGGAATTTCTACTTTCCAGTAATTGCTCTCACCAAATCCAGGTTGCCAGGTCCTAACAAAATGCTAATCAGAGATTTACAAAAGCACAGGTCTCAAGCATCACAGGGGAAATGCTCTTGAGGCAACCCAGGAAAGTAGTTAAGGGTTCAGAGAACCCAGAAACAGACTGCTGGGTTGGCACCCCTACTCCCCCACTTACTAGCTCGGTGTCCCTGGGCAAAGCGTCTTTTGTTACCAGTTTCCTCATCTCCAACGCAGAGAACATTCTTATCTCTCAGGGATGCTATGAGAAGCATATGAATCAATACATGCAAAATACTTACAACAGTGCTTGCAAGTATCAGGAAGCCTTAGCTGTACTACTATTACCATCAGGTACCACACCTGGGACCCACTTTCCTTCTCTGCACATGAGGCTATTATATTATGCCTTTGCTTTTGCTTTCCCTCTCCTCAGTAGTCTGTAGTTCCCCGCCAAGAATGTTTCTGTGAGCCCAGAGAACACACATGCTTCCATTTTTTTTTTTAGCAGTGGGCATCTACCCAGCAGAGCCTCAGAGAAGCATGCAGCAAAATGAAAGTTACCACTGAAAAATGAAAGTTATTTATTGGTACTACTAGTAATACATACCATTTATTTATTTGCAGGGATCTTCAAATCTCTATCAGACAAGAGCAATATATCAGGTGAGAGAAATGAAAGGCAAGTCACTTGTGTAAGGTCATTTCACCAACATCAGCTGCTAATAAGCACCTGATTCCCTGTACCTGTGCCAACGAGAGCTGGACGCTGGCTAATAAAAAAGGGCACAAATCTCAACTAATACCAAGCATTAATAATTGAAATGGATGGAAAAAATATACATCGCCTTCTAAGCAGATGACTATCCATCTCCCCAAAATTCCTCATTAGTTTTGTGGCTCTCTCTGGTCATATCCCATCCCTACCCCAAGCGCCCACCATCTCATTAACTAATCCTAGTCATACTTAAAGTTGCAGCTCAAATGTCAGAGCCCAAAAGCCTCTCTTACATCCTACAATGGAGGGATACTATTTGCATGTCTTAGAACACCTAGCACTTTCTACCCAGTATTCCCTTTTAGAATGTAATTTGAGGCAGTGACTGTCTCTTACACACCTGTATTTCTAGTGTGCTTAACAATGTAACTTGGTCACCATGACACTCACTTGCTGGATGGATATGACGACTCCATCGGTGATCTCAGAGTTATTAACATGTTCTAAAACCTTATCCTGCCTTCACTCACAGCACTTATTCTTCATTACTTAGGAGGCACATGCTACTCTATGACAACAACCAGTCTGTATCAGTGCATTAACTAGAGTAGGAGTCCCCAGTCCCCAGGCCGGGGGACCAGTAGTGGTCCGTGGCCTGTTAGAAACCAGGTCGCACAGCAGGAGGTGAGCGGCAGGCAAGCGAGGGAACCTTCATCAATCTGTATTTGCAACTGCTTCCCAGCACTAGCATCACCGCCTCAGCTCCGCCTCAGATCATCAGGCATTAGATTCTCATAGGAGCACCAGTCTCTGGTGCCAAAAAGGTTGGGGACCGCTGAACTAGAGCACATGATAAGCAACTGGCTTCCAGGTTTTGCCAGTTGAGTTCTGATAACAAGTTCTAGATAACAATACTTCTATCACCACAGTAACGATACTGAAGCAACAGCTAGAGCCAACAAGCTGTCTTCCTGGGCGTAGGTACACCTCCCAATCGATGTGCTAGCTTTAAGTCATTAATTGAGCCAGTCAGCAGCAGAAAGGAGACAACAGGAATAAAACAGTGGCCACCACCATCACCCACCTTTCCCTCTAACTCTGCTGCTATAATCTAAACTAAACCAGGTTCTTCTGGAAGCTGTGGTATGCACCCACCCAAACATGTTTCTTTTGTGTTACAGGTTAATTCCCTCAGGACAAAGGAAGAAAGACAAGATTTTCATGACTGCCTAAGCAAAGGCATGTTGGGACCCAGCTTTCCAAATATATGGAAACACATTTTCCCTCGCTTTTTAGTTCAGAGGTTTGTGGACAAATGCAAATGAGTCTTTGATACCCTGAAGCTGAGCCATCATAAAGAGTCTAGAGACCACTGAGTCACCACCATTTCTGCATCACGAGATCTCTGGCTGCAGGAATTTCATCTCTAACAACTCAAAATCCAGAGCCCGCACAGTACTAGCCGTGGGTTTACCTATGCACATGTCTATAGCTATGCTGAAAAGGATCCTGATACACCAAGGCTCAATATCCCTTGAATTCAGACTATTTCCTGGCTCAACATCCACTCCTCTCCCCAATATCCGAACTGCATTTACCAAACACTGCCTACATGTGGGTGAATGTCAGCTCTGTCCTTCAAGATATGCAGATGCGTTACCAATCACAGCAATGTTATGCCCCTTGCAATACCAATGATAAGCAAATTAACAGACGTGTATTGTTTTTAATGGAACGATTCACTCACAATAGCAACAATTTTATCAGAAAGTGATATCTGAGAAACCTGATAGGTGAGCCTTCCATTTTTAAGGTGTGTAATTCAACTTTGCTGCTAGGTTAAGCATGATACTTTTAAAACACTTGTGAATTTAGCTGAATTCCTAATAAGAATGATTAAATACATGTCTAAGCAAAATTTAAAATGAAATTAAAATCAATACAATTTGCCCATGTGCTGATAGACCTGTACACTAGGCCTTGGTATTTGCCTCCACCTATACAGAAAAAGCACACACTTTAAGTTCAAAGAGATGTTGAAAACGGCCCCCTCTTCCTGCAGAATTTCGCAAAGTCACCCATCCTGTCACTTGCTGACTAAGCCACTTCATTTCACCTTTCTGATCCTCATGTTCCTCAATCCACAAAGCAGGTACGACACCATCTACTTCACAGGGCTACTGAAAGAGTAAATAATATGTACATGAAGGCACCTGGTTCATACGGGCCTCGTGCCAGAATGCCCACAAAAATTTTTAAGTCACATTCGGTGCAGGAGAAAAGCTTGTGGTTGACCGTTTACATCACAGGCGTCAGTGGACTCCTGAGCAATGTGGTAAAAAGGGCGTGACCTCTGAATCCAAACCAGACTGCACTGAGCAGGTCCTCACAGCACCACCACATTTGTGACACAAGCATGGCCCATCCTGAACACAGGGAGAGCACCAAGTGACTCCAGCACAGCAAATGATCAACAGCCAATGGGTTTTCTGACCCTGGAGGAGAAGACCTTCAGAAGCAGAAGGAAGGAAACCACATCATAAATCCTAAGCCCAGAGGGGAGGATGC
The DNA here is from genome assembly GCF_902729225.1 of Pteropus medius. NCBI lineage: Eukaryota > Metazoa > Chordata > Mammalia > Chiroptera > Pteropodidae > Pteropus > Pteropus medius. Next base: position 30,129,158 of record NW_024349800.1, read on the forward strand.
TTTCAGAGAAGCTAGGGCTGAGGAAGCTACTTCAAAGCAGACTCAAAAAACTGTGTAGGCCTCTGTTAGGACCTGGTCCAACAGCTCCCTCCACACCCAGCCACACCTAACCCCTCCCGGGAAGATAACTATCTCTGATGAGGCAGTGTTGAGTAGGGCTCTGTGAACACACAGCTGGGTGTGACTGCCAGGCCTACCACTTACTAGCTCTATGACATTGAGCAAGGCACTTCATCTTTCCAAGCCTTGGTTTCCTCATCTGTAAATAGAGATAATGTCTGTGCCTATCTCTAGCACTCTTGTGAGTGTGCAATGAGGTAATGCATAGAATAAATGGCACAGAATCAGGTACATAAGCTTTCAATAAATGTTGGCCACTGTTATTGAAAAGGTCTCTGTTTCCTTCATCAGTGGACATCAGATTAGTCCAGGGGACCTGAGAACAAAGACAGCCTCACCATTTGTTTCCCCCAACAAAAATTTCTTAGATTTATTATGGATTTGTGTTTCTCATAGAGAATTCACACACATTATTATAACTGATTCTCACAGTAACCCCTGAAGAGTAGGGAGGGCAAGTGTTCTCCATTTTGCAGAATTTTATTACAAAAACTGTATCTGTTTTCCTCTTTTGTGAGCTTCTTAAGGACAAGGATAGAAACTGTACCCCAGTGCCTGGAAAAGAGCTGAAGACAGAGGCTGTCCTTAAGGCAGAATACTCAACGGGGGTTGCGTAACGCCAATAACTATTCCAGCAGGTATCCTACTCCAACGCGTTTTGTTTGTTGGTTTTCAATGTAGGTTGGAACCTTAGCAAATAAATTACATTGTGAATTCCCACTGGGTGAGGGGGAACAAAGAGGAAGACCCCAAATCAATTGCTGGATCGGTTAGTGACCTGTGCCTCACTTTCCTCTTCCAAAAAACACTGAGCAAAAGAGCTGCTTCTTATCAAACAAAAAGAGAGCAAGGATCCAAGACATAATTTATGTTTGCAGACAACTATGAGCTCATAGGAAAATGAGGTAAGGAAGGTCATTTCAGAATCACTGGATGACAATGGCTGAACTGAGGATCTGGGCCCGCCCTCCCATCTGACTCCCAGCCCGCTGGTGGCACTCGCTCCCAAGACAGCCAGCTCCAGGGCCCCTGCCAAGCAGGTCACTGCGCTAGTGCCCCTCCCTCAACTCTATCCCTCTCTTTCCCCAAAAAGCCATCTGACTGTACTACCCTGATAAAGACTGCAGTTATGTGGTTCTATGGCCAAGAACTCCTAATCAAGCTTAACTATAGTCAAGCCCACTGCTGAATGAGTATGACTTTTAAAAATTGCTTCCTTGTGTTTCAAGTAAAAAAAATAACCTCCCATCTCAAAACTGAAATCATATATACTTGCAGAGGAAAACCAAAGATTTTTTTTAAGGTGGTGGTATGGAATTGGGAGGCACTGAAGGCTGGGAAGTAGATCTTGGACCAAAATAACTTTTCTCATGGATATCTTCAGTTTAAAAGGCCAAGTGTGCACATTAATCTGGTATCTAAATTTCTGAGGCCCTGCCTCTATTTGCTCAGAGTATTTATTAACTGCTTGGCTTCTAGAAAAGCATTACTCATGCTATATCACTGTGATCAAAGGCATATTCGCAGTTAGAAAAGTAACGTTCATTTTACAGTCACACAATATAAAACTCTGAAAGGCTACCACACCTAGAAAACGGAATCTCAGTTGCCCTATCTCACTGGAAGGAAAAAGAAAAAACAGAAGAGACACTTGATGCCTAATTAATTTCTAAGGAGCTGTTTCTCTCCAAGTACTTTAGTCCTGTGGGTGTCCCTCTCTGCTCCTCCCCACTAAAATTAAGCAAATCCCCCAGTGCCCTGAAGAGTACAGGGACTATATGAGGGAGGTCCCTAGAGTGCTACCAAAATTTCATTTTATAAGAAAAAAAGACAGACCCGAGATAAGCCCTTCCTGAAGTTACAGTTTAGCCACATCTCAGAGCCAAAATCATTATCATGTGACTCATTCTTTCATTCAACACATTATTTATTATGTGGCTGATGAGGTCACCTCTTTCCTCAGGAGAGAAGAGGCAGCAGGTTAGATCAACTAACTTTGAAACAACTGTATATGTCTTGCTGCCTTCATTATTTTACTCATTCGTTCATTCCTTTATTAATGAAACATTTATTTATGTGCCAAGTACTCCAAAGGAATGCAAGCATGAACACACACACCCTGTCCTCCATACACAGTAACAGTAACAGGTACTTTCATATATAATTAGGGTAACCCATCTCCCAGCTTGTCTGGGACTCGGGGAAATTCCTCAGACATGGAACGCCCAGTGCTAAAACTAGGAAAGTCTCTGGCAAACCAGGATTAGCTGGTCGCCCTATTAAAACAACATATTAACTTAAACTGCACAACTAACCCAAGGACTATTTATTCACCCCGGTTTTTAACAGATGAAGAAAATGGGGCTCAGTGAGAGGTCTCTGGGAGAGCCAGGATTTGAATGCTGGGGCATATGTGAATCTACAGCCCACATGCTTTCCACCACCCTTGTGTTTCTGATATGAGAGAAAATGTCCTAACACTGAACCCAGCCTCCAGCAGCCCTCGGCACACCACCACCGCAGGGTGCAGAGCACTTTCCTCCCTAGCTCCCCTGGCCACCCCGCCCACACCCCACCACAGACTGTGCAGCCGGGATTTCATCTGCTTGACAGTTGTTCGCCGATAATGCATAATCTCCCTCTACCACTGCAAGGCTGAATTTTTTACCGCAAGTTGCTTAAACCTCTGTGGGAATAAACATCTCCCCTCAACAGAAATCAGGGCGCTTTTTTTGAGCACCAGAAACCCACTCTACACCAGACTATACTCACCTCTCAACTGCCGTACATTCAAGCTAGCCATCTACAGAGACTTTCTGGCAGTCAACTATTCAAACAGACAAGGCTGACTTTCAAAGACTCGGTATACTTTACACTTTAAAATAGACTTTCAAAGTTTCTCTTTAAAAAAAATTATTCAAAATGCTAAGACCACATTCCAAGAGATAACCACCATGTGCATGTCAGTGTCACCAAAATAAGGTCTATGGTTTTGTAGAAGGAATTCGGGCAAAACACACACACTCCTCCAACTAGTCAGCGCTCAGATAGCTCTCACTCTAAAATTCCATCGCAACTGCACTCTGACTGCGGGGTGGGGGATAAAAAGTCACCCAAATAATGACACAGCCTATGTAATTTCCTTGCCACCAAAGAAGAACAGAGCCTCCAGACTTTATGTTTGGTCACATTCTTTGTGAATAAAGTGTGCCTCAGTGATCTTCAAATTAATTTTCCACTTACATCATTTCAGAATTAAAAATGGACTTTAAGGCCAGATCTTTCACAAAGCCTTTGTGAACCCACATATAGGCCAGCCTGTGTCTCCATTTCTACTGTGATTACCGGATTTGCTACTTAAAGGTCCTGGTGCCTCTCGAAAACAAAATAGGGAGAGAGAGAGAGAGACAGGCTAAGAAAGGTCTTTCAAAAGCAAACACAGTCGAGGCATTCAACAATCTATGGAGGGTGGTTAATATTAGTCTGGCTACAGTATTTCTCTTGAACAAAATGCTGGATGCTCTGGCTTCAGCAGTAACTGCTCCAGACGCAGAACTTGAGAGAGGCACCACCATTGTGACCTTCAACCTACATTCAAAGACACCAGACTCAAGTGACTGCCATCAACCCCGTGTTCTTTCTAAAGGGGAACAAAAAAGGGGGTGTTTCAGTTGGGTGCATTTTCAGGCAAACTACTCTTCTAACATGCTAAAGGAAACCACACCCAGAACAGGTTTCAGAGGTGGGGGTGGAGGCTGAGACTGTAAACTCAAGTTCAAAAGACTGGCCCCTGCTGGGCCTTGTTTTGCCATTTAACCAGGACTTGTAATAATAATGGTTGTCATTGATTACTGAGGGTTCACTATGTACCAGATACTGTGCCAAACAGTTACTATGGAGAGTCTCACTTATTCTTAGGACAATCTTATCACACAGAATTGTATTACCCTCATCTCACAGATGAGGAAAGAGACTCAGATTAGTAAATAAACTGCTCTGATTTGGAAAGCAATTTGGCAATATTTGGCAAGAGGCACAGAAATAACCACATATGAAAATTTTATAATATAAAATAAGTAAACACTATAAACAAGACACTAAGACAAAACTGAATCTATACAATAATTATAAGTGTTAAATTGTATATGAACTATCAGAAAGTTAAAATTTGCTGAGGTTGTAGGATCTTATATAACTATTTCATTTTTATTTCTTTTGAAGGTGTCATAGTATGGCTGTGAAATAGTAAATATAAAAAAAGAATTTTGGAACACTAGAGATTTAACTGTCAGTTAATGACCTTCAACCCTGCTTCTGAAAGATCATCTGAGTCACCTTCTGATTACTACTTTCATTGCTTGTGCCCCTTCCGTCAGGAAGGTTCTGGAGTGGTGCCAGTAAAGAACAAAAGTCACTTATTTTCCCGCCCCTTTACTTTCTTCCTCTAAGTGACAAGAAAACTTCTAGCCAACAAGCTTCAGCAGGTGCTTTTTCCCCCTAATCAATATCCAGTAATTTTAAAGCTTCACCTGCAGACTCATAGAAAATGAACACTTATTAAATAACGGATATTTAATGTATTTCAAATCCACCTTTACCACCCAAACCTGAAGGCACTGCTAGGTAAATCTAATATGCGTGAAACTGGACTTAAGTCTTAACTGCAAGGACAGTAACATTCGTTAAATATAGCATCATTTTACTAAAATGAAACATGGGGGGGGTATTTTTTCCTTAAAAAAATAGATTTAAAGTATATAAAAGGTTGAAGTCATAAAGCAGGTACAAACTTAAATAAGCCTCTACTTCCTAGAACGCCGTGATAAAATTCTGGAACAATTTAGAGAAAGCTGGTCCAGAGTATTTTTGTTAATTCTCCATTAATACCAAATAGGTAAATGAAAAGAAACTGTGTTTAACCTCACAATTTCTAGGATTAGTAAGTAGAAAAACTCTAGCCAAATTCTACAAAGACTTACAAAGCTAGGAATTAATCAACTATGAGTTTAAGCCCTGTCATCTCCAAAGGCAATACTGAACTTTCCTTAATTAACTACTATACATTTGGATACAAGATTATTTTTATAAATAGTTAAAATGATCCAGTTTACATACAAGAAAAATAATATCCCACGAAAACCCTGCCTTTAATGCAGACGATATAAAACATAAACTTAAACCTCAGAAAGGTCTTAATCTTTCTAGGACTATTTCCTTCTCTGCTCATAGGGGTAGAAGAGACAGGTAGAGATTATTTCCAAGGCAGCACTTCTTTAAACTTGAATGTGCATACGAAACATTTAGGAGTCTTGTAAAAAGATCTCCTGCCTCCTCTCTTGACCATTACCCTCCAAAACCAATCATCATACTCAGAAGTCGGACCAGCTGTTAATTTTAAAATGGGGGAAAAAAAAAAAAGTCAGAACTAGGCACTCTCCTATTTAAAATCCTTCAGGAGCTTCTCACTGCCTGACTTACTTCCAAATTCCTTAACCTGATTAAGAGGACCATGCACCCTTCACCTTTATTCAATGATCTTCCTACAGGCCCTTGCTTGCTTTGTTCCTCACTCTAAACTCTGGCCACCCTGAATCTGCTTTAATTCCTCCACCTGGGTCCCTCAGCTCTTGATCCCCTACCTTGAGTCTCTCACCTAGAACAAGGCTATTTCTGCACTTGCTTCTATTCATTGGTCAGCTCAGCCAGCATCTTCTGCACAGCCAAAACACATGTTCTAACCAGAGGACAGCTGCTCATCAAAAAGCTCATCAAATAAATATTTGTTAATAAACAAACAAAAAAAGCAAGCCTTCTCTTTTTAAAATCAGTTTTTTATTTCTTAGGATTCTTTTTGCTCTAAAGTAGCCTAGATTAGTGACCAACTACTAAGCTTTTAAATAGCAAGCCCTTTGCACCCACAAAATGATTTAACTGCCAAATGTATAATTAGTCAAGCCAGCAAAGAATAGTGAAGTTAAAAAAATGTTTACAATGTCCCTATCATTTACTTCCCATCATTAGTTTTTCACAGCTGGGGCCTAAGAGTTGATAACTTATCAGGCCAAGAGGAGAAAAAGGCACCAAGATCTAAAAATGACTGAAATTTACCTGGCTTATTTTGATAATGTGCACATGTATGGCTGTTAATTGAAAATTTGAAGCTCTATCACCATTCATGTCATTTTCCGGAAGAAAAAGAAACAAACCCTGAAGTCCATATTTTAACTACTGTATAATACTGGAATTCTTAGATTTCATCTATATGTAGGTTTCTTTAAAAGAAAAAATATATAGTATTATGTAAAGAATAACCATATTTTATAGTTTCAAAAACATGGATGTTTTCAAGGAAACATCATCTAGATTATGACATTTGCTGTTCAACACAACCCTGAAGAGAAACCTAACAGATACTCAGATAAAGAAAGCAGCCTAGAGCTTCAGATATCCAGGACAGACCCATGGCCAGGTGCCACCTGCCTCCCTTCCACAGCACAAATTGCTGGGATTTTTAAGGTTAAATCCAGTAGAGTCCTTAAGAATATAAATGGAACTAAATCAGATGCTTTTCTGAACTGTCCTCAGAACTCATACATACTACTCCTTATTTTTTCTAAACTTTCATCTCCTTCTAAACTGCTCTTCACACCAACTCGGTGGGGGAACTGGGACAGATAAATGACCCCATCTGGCAGATGAGGTGGCTAAGGTATACAGATGTTAAAGGGCTTCTTCTGATTTAGCAAGATGGAGCCCATTCTTGATTAGTTGCATTTTCCACTTTTACAATTTTGTTTACAACACTTTTTCAGTACTCTTCATTCTCAGTAAGAAATCAGATATAATATCTGCTCCTATTTGAGAGCAATTCATGCAGTCTGTTCCTCTCTCTTACTGCCCCCCGCCCCAACCAACCCCCAATTGCAAAGACTGTACAAATGATCCAATTAGGGAGTGATTCACCATGCCGACTAGTTAAAAACACCTATTGCTGGGCCCCATCCCCAGATAGTTTCTGATTCAGTAGGTCAGAAGTGGGGCCTGAGAATTTATATTTCTAGCAAGTTCCCAGGGCATGCTGATTCTACTGATCTAGGGACCACATCTGGAGAACTACTGCAATAAAGTAGTCCATAATATTAACTTCATTTATTTAGCCTTTAACAAAGACTTAGTGACCACTATGTATAAGGCAAGTTATGTCAGACTTTTGTCTTTACGTTCTCAGACTTTGCGAAATGCAGAGGAAACAGAGGCAAATACTCAAACTGGCAACAAAGTCAGTTGAAAATCACATAATGACCAAGTGCTTAAATCTTAAATGAAGGGAATCCAACCAGGAATTGTGACCTTCCCTCTCCCTCTGGGAATATTTAGAATGAAGTGTCATCTGAACTAAACCTCAAAAGAATGACCCTGACAGAGGAAATAATTCCCAGTGGAAGAAACCAGGAGAGCAGTGTCTCAAGGATGAGAAAAGACAGGGTAGGTTTAGGGAATGAGGAGTGCTGTTGAGGAAGGAGCAGCTAGAGATATGAAGGCTGGCGAAAGCCAAATCCCCAAAGTTCTGGCAGCGGGAGAGCTCTTACAGGGCCTGGCTTTAGGGAGACTGGATAGCTGCATGGGGGGCTTTAGAAAACCATGGAATGAGATTAAAACAGAGGAAGAGGCAGTGGGGCTGTGAACAGACCCCTTCTCAGGCCCAAGGCATGGGAATATAGTCATCCAGAAAGCTTCCTCAGCAGTCAGGACATTTAGAGTCTCCTTATTTCACAATCCTCTGAAAATTGGTATCTTTTCCTCAGAGGAAGTAATCTGTCACCCTCCTCTTCCTCCTAGCTGGCCTCCAACAGTCCCTTTAATAGTCATCCCAGTCAACTGCTGGATTTAAGCTAAAGGAATCAGGTGTTCTCTTGACTGTCTGTGTTCCAAGCCCATCAAAAAAATGAGAGCTTCACATGTCCAGAATTCTGAGCAGTTCTGAGCTCATTAGTTTTCCGCACCACCAGAATGAATTCAAGGTACCGGATAACTGGTGTGGCTGATACTTAATCAGTACTCTGGTCCCATAGGAGTACCATCAAATTAGAAATCAGGAAACGTGGATTCTAAGGAAGTAGTGTCCTCTATTACTGGTCGTAATCCAACGATCTCTTTCTTTCTCTATAAAAAGTTTAAGAGAATATATATCTACACACAGAATTGTTATTAGTGCTAAAGAAATGCACATTTATTTAGAACCTGCTAAGTATTAGATTCCATGCTGGATACTTTAAATAATTTAATTTAATTACGCGAGATACATATTAAAGTTAAGTGCTATACACGTTAATAATACTTATTACATCATTCAAAAAGGATTCTAATTTACAAATCTGTTAGGATTTTCTAAATTTTGAGCTGAAATGCTGGTAAACTGGTAAAAGTTTTTTTGTTTGTTTGTTTGTTTTTTTAATTGGTGAATTATCATTATTCCACAAGGTTATCTAGGCTTGGAAAAACAATAGTACCATAGTACTGCCAGGTATCCAGACCAAAACTCCAACCTTTTTTGCTTTCATTAAACCCAAAAACATTCTTATAAATCTTGTTCCCTACAAACAAAAATAGGAATATCATTTGTCACCAACTCTTTTCATTGTCATAATTGTAACTATTTGAAGGATATTACTTTATACTTAAAAACTTAAAATTTTCTTCTCAACAAACAGGTGTAACCCAAGTTTTAGAAATTAAGCAAGACAAACATCTAGGTACCTTAACTGGAAATTTCTTAAAACTTAAGAATAAATTTTCTTCATGATCTATTTGTATAAAACCAGCAATATTCCTTCCCCAAGTTAAGAAATTAAAACAAAAATAAATAAAGAAATTTAACAAGACAACTGTAGATGAGATGACATGTAATAAACTTGGGAGCACTAATATAAATGCGTTCCTATGGCCTCAAACTCTTTAGTCGCCCTCTATGTCCCAATGAAGACAGACTTCGTAATCCTTTCTGGACAGTTGGATAAATTCATTGAACCAGAAAAGCTAAAAGCAAGCACCTTCTCCAGAAATATCAGGTGCTGGATGTCAGCGTCAGGCTGCAATGAAGGCAGAAATAGTTCATTTTGATGCTTGTCAATTAGGTCCTGTCTTCGTTAACTTCACTGCGAGAGCCAAGCGCTCTGGAGGGGGCAGGTAGGCAGGAGATGCAATCAGGTTAGGGTAGGCATTTCACAATGTTGCCTGTCATTTTTTTTTTTTTTTTTTTGCAGAAATGAAATATTAATACATAGAAGTCTGGGAAGAGAAAGTTACATAACAAGCTGCAGCCTAAGCCCATCAGTGCTTGTAACCCTGGACAAGTTACTTGATTCTATCTTCTTCCCTTTAAAATCTCATAGGTATTATGAAAACTAGTAAAGATACCATATATAAAGCCCCTACACTAATAAATCTGGTACACGGTAAGCACTGAATGAGATCTTTTACCCCACGAACCCCAACGAAGAGACAAGGAGAGGCTATATGGAATAACTGGAATGTGAATATAAAAAGTTGTAGGAAGGATTTCTATATAAAAAATGGAAGTTGGGTCATTTGAGGCAGAAGGTAGACGACGAAGGCAAAACACAGGGCTGGGTTTTAAGACGAGCTGCAGTGCAGGCCTGCCTACCTGGAAGATTTGATCGGAATGCAGGAGCTGAAACAGGAAGTATATAGGGTGGGACCACTTGGGGGAGGGTCCTGAATGTCAAGCTAAGGAATCTGGAATTTAATTTACACAACAGGCACAAGTAATAGTTTCTGAGTAGAAGAGTAACAGGAATATTTTCCTGTAAGGACTTAAACTGTCTGATATGAAACTAGAGAAAAGGTATTATGAACCTCTCTGCTACTACAAACACATTTTTCTAAATATGTGAGGTTGAGTTTTGTTGTATTTCAGTATTCCTCTCTTATTTTAAAAACGAAAACCAAACTAACCCAACCTTATAAGACAAATGAACAGACTGAAGAAGGTGGTAACTTAATTTTGCAGTGAACTTTTTGTGAGAGAGTGAGAGCGCAAGCAAGTGCATTGGGTGTGTCTGTAAGGTGTGAGCGTTCGGTATTGGTGGTTAAATGTCTGACACCACCAGAAGTAGAAGGTCCTGTCTCTTTTCTTATGCCTAGAGCATTGGTATAACCGACTTCACCTCTACATCTCAGTCTCTTAAATCACGGAGGTTTTATTTTTAATCACACTTATTTACTCACCCATAAATCCCTAAAAACTATTTTATCTAAATAGACCGGGCTCATTTTAATACCATATTTCCTGAGCTAGTAACAACAAATGTCATGGTCCCTACTGAAATTTTTAGGATCCAGTGTGAAAATTTGAAACCAACAAAAATGCAGAAATATCTGCCATGAAATCACAGTACTCTCAAACACAGATGCTAAATAAGTTCATATAAGAGGCATTTTAAAAAAAATTAATAGATTCAGAGAAGCAATCTGGCAATATTGGGGTACAAGTGCTACATGATTATATATAGAAAAAAAGGCTGCTTTGCAGGCATGTACAAAATTAAATCAGATAGACTCTGTATGTTATAAAAAATGTTGACGACTAGAAGAACTACAAATATTAAACAAAATATCAGAAAGGCGGGGATGGGAGGGTAGGGGATGAGGACTGGAACAGGTTTTATCAAAAATTCTCCCGGAAATTGCTTAAAATGCGATCAGTTCCATTTGTTACTAAGAATGATCCCAAATGTTTGTAATTCTGGGATCCACCATACTTGAAGGTTAATCTCTTCTTTCTCAGTTCCTCAACATGGGTGGTTTTCTACTACAGAAATACCAACACTAAGCTTGTGCAACTCCTAAACCACAATATTTAGAAATAAAAAAGTTTATCTGGAACTAAATTAGGAGACAAAGGTCACACACCCCAAAAAAAGCCACCACACAAAAATGTGAAGCCCACCCCTTTTGAAGGAATTCCCTTAAGAAACAGTTATGAGGTAAAATATCAGGAGCACATAGTGTTTTTTCCCTTTTTTTAATTTAAATTTCACTTCAACCAGGGAAGACAGTTTAAGACATTTCCTGTGTGTAAGCTCCACCCTTTTCAGAGAGCAGTTTTACAACTATCTTCAAACCTTTCAGAATAACAGCCTTTTGTTATGGATGGGCCTAAGAGTACACTCCTCCCCACACACCTTTATATTTTCCGCCCTGGTCTTTCATTTCTTCAGTGACTACCATGATAGGATTTCTGATGGAGGGTTCCCCCGGGTGCCTTCTCTTTAGGATAAGACAAAACAAAGTCGGGAGACTGGGCCATGTGAAGAAGAGGTACATTCTGAATTCTCAGTACCTGAAACTATAGGTCTTCTAACGCAGACCCAGAAGATAAGGAACACACCCCCATTCTTCCATTTACCAATTGCAAGTTACCCCACCAGCCCTGGCCCATCACGTTTTCAAAAAAGCATATTCCACCTCCTAAGAACTCAAGAAGAAGAATGAACCACAGACATAACCATTCCCTGAAGGAAATGGAGCTTCCTCTTAGCTAACTGCCCAGGGAATGCAGCACAGCCTAGCAAATGTTTAAAATCACGACCTGTTCCGTCTCTTGTTTTCCAGGAAAGTGTCATTATGTCAACTTTCACAAGACAAATAAACCTATGAATGGAAAATATCCTCCCCCCTCTTCCCAATGAAAACATTCTAGTACTGAGCTGCTTCCTTCCTTCCTCCTCCTCACAGGAACCACATTTGTGGCACCAAGAAGAGTTAAAATAAGAAACATACACAGTCTGCGAAGGCTACTCTTTCACAGCACTAGAGCCATGCCCAGCCTATTACTTGATTCCAGGGGCTTTCAATCGGAAGGAGTTCTGTTTTCAGTTATGAATCCTTTTTCATATTTAAGCTGAGACGCCGCCGGCCAGGCCTACTGGCTGGGCAGGGGCAGCCAAGGGGGCTGCAGGCTTTAGGCCCATCACCCCACACACTGCTGTGCACAGGACCTTGCTCTTCATAAAGATATGTGCGGGAAAATATTGGATTCATTCAATTATTTGAGACTAATATAGACTCCAAAAACCTGTAATTGATCCAACTAATCCAACTCATAGCAATGAAATGACAATAACTGGTTTTCATTTTAAATTAGATAGCCCACTAAATTGATGGGAAGGCTCTCCCCCAACACAATGCATCAAGAGTTAAAATTAAGCTTCAGAATCAAAACTGTAATTTACTCAAGGCTTAGGAACAAAAAGACCACTCCCTCCTCCCCTCTGCTATTGTTCTGAAGGACTGGGTGTAGAGGAGTGCACTTTACACCTTTAGGCTTCCCAGAGGTAAGAGGCTGGGGGCTGGGAAACACAGACGACCTGGACGCATGCATCTGCATATTAATAGGTCTATTAGCACTGAGCTATTGAGATGCAAAGACAGCTAAAGGGCAGAAAATGGGTGTGCAGTGGGTAGCGCACACCTGACCACCGAGAGAGCCAAAAGGATACTGGAGAGCCAGAGGGATTCCAAATGGTGGCTTTCCTGGAGTAGAGTAACAAAGTCTATTAAGTAGTGAATGGGGTGCTCGCAGCCAACCACAGGCTCTGGGGCCAGGCCGAGTGGCCGGCCGCCCGTCTTGATTAGGGTCACGTACCATATGGCACAAATAAAGCTTCAGAACCCCTGTAGGCACGGCCCGAGGGCAGGCCCGACCTTTAGAAGGGGGTCTTACTTACCTTGTAGCTGCTTGAATCTCCCTTCCAGCTGGTTGTAGTTGTACGGCACCTGCCCCGTGTAAGCGGGCGACAGCGGCCCGGAGATGCTAGACGTCCTCTGCAATTCCATTATGCCTCGCGTAACACCCAGACCCGCTGCACGGTGCAAATCCCGCTTCGGCCCCCGCTACCCCCATCCAACACGCAGGAGCTTCCGCACGGCTTGGCTCCCGGCCCCTGCGAAGAGGGCTGGACCTTAGGCAAGCCCCATTCCGGTCTGAAAGTCCAGCAGGGTGATCTGATAGGAGGCTGGCTGTAGGAGAGTCCACCTTAGCCGGCCAGGAGCTACCACTTAAGCACCTAATTCCTTGTTGCTTTCCTTCCTTCTGTGGCCCTTGGCTAGAAACTCGAAATAAATTACCGAGGAGGGGCGGGAGGGATCGATGGAGGGAGGTGCGAGTCCTACTTAAAATTTTTTCAAAATACAGCCAATCTTAAGCTTGGCCGAGTCGCGAACCGGAGCTCGCGGGAGCAGCGCACACACCTCCTCCCGGCTGCCCGCGGCGGCCGCCGGTTTGTAATTTAATAAGGAGCCACTCGCCGTGAGCTGGGCGGTGATGTCACCTGATTAGCATAACAGCATTGTAGAGGAAACGCAGGCTGTACCACGAGGAGGGGCGCGGGGGAGGCCGCTGGCCAGCGGCCCCCCACCCACTAGCCGCCCCTCCGCCCCGAGCCTCCGACCTCCAGGCCGGGCCCAGGACGCGCCGCGCCCGCCGCGGTGGTACCTTCCCAAACAAAGCTGCTGGAATTACAATCTTTTGTTGAGAGCCTCACGTAACGGAAAAGTCTCCGATTACTATCACTTGAAAAGGAGGCGCTCGGGAGTGTAAGGAGCCCCGCAGGTCCCCGGCTGGGGCGGCTCATCCACTATTTAGCGTCTGCGGAGATAACGCGGCCACGCGGACCGCGCACCTGGACGCGCATGGCGTCCCTACTGCGCGGGCGCCAACCACCGCCGGGCGGCCACCGTGTAAAAGTAAAACAAAGTCACTCTGGACACTGCAGAGCCACCACGAGAGGACGTATAAGTTCAGGCTCACGGAAGACACTCCTCAGCAGATTTCTGCTGACACCACGAGACGTTACGCCAGAGGTTTTATGGGATAACACTAGCCCTATAATAGTAATTCGATGCAAGATTTATGGGAGCACCGATTTGCAAGGCATTATGGGAGAAAGAGACACAGGTAAACACCTCAAGGATCCCTTACTTGGAGGTTATGAACCAATGAGATAAGAGAACAGAAATTACCTTCAAATCCTACTTTGATTAGTAAAACGGAGGCCTCTAAGTTTTTGGGTTCTTCAAAATATTTAAACTCTCCTCCCTAGCTGCTTCTCCCACTAAGCTCAACCACAAATAAAATCCTCTACATCGAAAATAATGGTGATCAAATGTGTTCTTAGAAAATAACCCTAGTTTATCCCCCACTCTCCCGTCCTCACTAACTACAGGCAGACAACTAATTACTAATTTGGTGTTTCCCAAACATGGAGCCCTGCAGCTATACTCATGGAAGAAGGCAATGTCATTCCTGAGGGATTCCAATCCACACTAAAGGGGTGGGCCTCCACCCCAGGTTTACTTTAGTCCCCAGGGCACTTGTAATTCAAGCAACTGCATCCTGTCCTGGGCTAGAGATAAAACAAACCTAGAGTCTAGCTAACTGTTCAACTCTGAACAACCCCCACTCCTTCCATCCACACTGCTGGGTTTTTAATACATCCAGTGTCAACCTTTAGCTTTCTAAAGCTAGGCCCAGGATTCAAAGACATTTCTCAACATCCAAGAGGTGACAGCATTTTCTAAAGCTCTTTAACCGCTAGTGCAATTTAGGAAGGGGGCAAATGAGAGACAATGGGAGGAGCACTTGACTGAAATTCCCAAGACCTGAGTTTCCAGTTCTGGCCAAGCCTCTTCATCACCTATGACCTTAGAGAAACCCTGGATTCTTTCTAAACCTCTACTGTCAGACAGAGATAATTAATGCCTACTTCTACAAGGTCACTGAGGGGATGATGTGAAAATGCCTTAAAAATGGTCATACTATTCAAAATTAGGAGTATATTTTTCAAAATGCACTTATTCTTGCATTTTCACCCCACATATCACAACAAGGCTACAAAGAGTAGAATGGAGAATTATCTCAGTTAAGATCTTAACATGCCTCTCCTTCACTATAAAATATACTGCTGAAGTGAAAAGTCTTTAAGTGTCCAGCAATAGGCACAGAAAATGAGATTGCAAAGTATTTGCCAATTCACGATACTTTATTTTTTATCTTTAAGCCACTTAGTGAATAGAGTGGGAGTCACTACTTTTAGAGACTTCCTTTCCGCTCCCTCTGGTATGGGAAAGTAGGTGAAATAAGCTTTTTAACTAACCAGGTGACATACAATGTGATGAGAGTAGAGGCTGGGACTAGTGTGGTCACATTCGATCCTAAAGAGCAGTCTTAGAACGAGCCGAGTGAGCACATGCAAGTATTGTAAAGACAGGTTTTGAAACTGGGGAAGAGTTTATAACCCCAAAGGTGAGAAGTGAGAATCCAATTTGGTGTGATGGCACCAGGGAAGAACAAGGCCCGATCTTGATGGCTCTTCTGACCACCTCCAATTCATCAGCGAGGAGGTGGTAAAGGAAGGCACTCGTTTTTTATTCCATTCACTATTTACTGGACACCAACTGTGTGAAAGGAACACTGCCTAGTGCTTTGGAGCATTCATAGATGACGGGGAGAATTGCTGGCCAAAAGAGATGGGACAAAAATATGCCAATACTAGAAAAAGAGAATATGGGCTGGGGTGCGGGGAGAGTTCTGAGGACAAGGGGTCAAGTCTGCCTAGTAAGGCAAACAGGATCAGCTCCAGGAAGGACAACATTTGACCAGACCTTGAAATGCAGGTAGATTATCAACAGGCTGGGACAAAGGGAGAAGCCACCTTTACTCATGGGAGGAAAGCAGCTCAAGTAAAGGTACCGCCTGAACTGTCCCAGAAACAGTGCTACTGTTTATCTGAAACTTAAGGGACTGTCAGCCATGAGAGGCAAACCTGGAACTAACCTGGGCTGGGGACGTTTGCAGCCTTTTGAGCCAGAGGAGGATGAGGGCTGGGCTGGGCTTTGGGATGATTAGTCTAGCAGCAGGTTAGAATGTAGAAAGAAAAGAGCCTGAAGGCAGCAAGGTCACTTAGGTGGTTACTGCAGTTTGTCTAGGTCAAAGGATGAGTCGGGGTGTGGCAATACAAACAAAAAAGAGCGGACTGATGTAAGAGTTAATCCAGAGGACTCTGGTAAAAGACTGTAAGTGGGAGTTCAAAGGCAAGGGCTGAAGATGACTCAGTTTTCAGAGCTGGCTATGGGGTGCAGGAGAAGACTGACCATTTTCTTCTAAATAGGCTGAATCTGAATTGCCTGCAACCACATGGGGTGACATGACCAGAAGCAGTCAAGGATGGAACTAAAGCTCAAGGCTGAAGATATAGTCCTGTGCACAGAGTGAGGGTTATGGCTGCAGTGGGCTTAAATCTAGGAAGGGAGGCAAAAGGCTGAGCACAGAGCCCTGGGGAAGGCCAGGGTCCCGGAGGAAGAAGAAATAGCAGTGGAGATACCTAAGGAGTTACAGAATGAAATCCAAGAGAGGAGAGAGCTACTCAAGCAATGCAAAAAAAACACAAAGAACTAGAACTCAGAGAAAAAGTAATCCAGTGTTTATCAGGAGGTCAATGGGGTAATAAAAGCTGAAGCGAGGTTACAAGGAGTTGGAGAAGAAGAAGGTGGGGGTGCTGAAGAGAAGACTATTGAATAGGAGCTATGGGACCAGGGGAAGGGGTGCTGGGGCAGGGTCCACCTGAGCATGTCCTTTGCGCACAGGTTTCAGTCCTAAGTTGGCACAGGTAGGAAAAGGCCATGGGAAAATGGCTCAAAGGTATGGGTGGAGCAGTGAGCTTTAGCAGTACACTTATCTTCGGAGGTAGGAGGGAAAGGGTGGAGAGTCTGAGGAAGAAAGGAATTTAAAGATGCTTGCCCAGCTCTAACTCAATAAATAAGAGGCCAGGGGTCCTACCCACAGTTTTATTTATAGTGATCTAAGATGACTCCTGAAGACATCTATGGCAGAAACATGTAGCATGTGAATAAGGATCATTAAGGGAAGTGAGACAGTTTTCAGAATGCTGAATAGTCAGTCCACCAAGCTTTCTGTAGAAACAGACACTGTGATTTCGGCCCATCCCCTCAATCTTTTCTAAGCTGAAAAACTACTTTCTCTAACCCACAACAGAGATATCAACACACGTGGCCAACTGTGATGAGCAGTTGTGCCTGCCTTCAAGTTGCATCGAGATTCCCAGGAATAATTCCAGCCACGAATGACTGGCAAAGTCGGTAATGGAATCAAAGCAACTGAAGCCTAAGTAACATGCATCCGCCATCCATGTGATGCCAGAAAGGTAAAATCAAGACCCTGTGGTTATGTGTGTGCTGTGATGTGGTGGAAAGACCCAAGTCCAGAGCCAGGTACCCATGCCCACCCCAACTCCGAGTGCCACCAAGAAGCCAAATAATTGCATGCATGTCTGACCTTCCCTAGGCCTAGCAATTCTCACCTATAAATCAAACAGATTGGAATAGACAGTCATAAAAAAAATTCCTTCTGGTTCTAAATGTATTAGTGATTTGGATTTCTCCCTCTTGAACACTATTGTTATAGTCCCAATTATCATCGATCTCTACATAAACTGAATGGCCATAACAACAACGTCGTCACATTATTCCAGCATTTTGTAGCTTAGAAAATGCTCTCACTTACATCTTCTCAAATGACCTACCCTGTGAGGTAGGTATTGTGTCCCCTTTGCAGACAAGGCAACTGAAGTTCAGAGATCTAGTGCCTTACTCAGGGCCCCACAGTTGCTGAATGCCAGAGCCTGTATCCCAGACCAATCAAGTCTAGTGCTATTTCTCCTGTGTACTCAGAGTACAATAACAGCTTACTAATGGTTTCTAAGCTTTTCAGAAAACCCATAAAACTTGATAAGTGGTATCAAAATAAACCTAAAACTCAAGCAAGCCTCTACGTGAACCTCTACAACACTTAGTCTGGGTCACGATCAGGCACAGTCTCTGCAAGTTCATGCAAAAGTTACTACTTTGAGGATTCTCTTGTTGTGAATGGGCTTTGTTTGGTCTTGTATGATTTGGTTTGATTTCTTTTCTCATATTTGGTGGACCTGTACACTAAGATTTATTATGATTTAGCATGTAACATGTGAATGGGAACACTAGAGGGGTGAGATTAATCCTCTGTTCCAAAAGGCTTTATGTAGTCTGATAGGTTAAGAGAGAGAGAGAGAGAGAGAGAGAGAGAGAGAGAGAGAGAGAGAGAGAGAGAGAGAGAGAGAGAAATGCTTTTCCTGTATTAAGCAAGCTTGAAAGGGTGAACTATGAGGTGTCCACTTCCTGAAGATCTAAACATTAGCAAGATTGAAAATGTCTGGGAGAGGATGACCAAATACTAAAATATGATGGGATTTGTACACATTCAAGGACTTGAAAAACCAACCCAAGATCTGGGAAAGAAGTGGTGGGAACAGGGAGAGACAGGAAAACAAAATGGTTTCACATATATACTGCTGTGCCAAATTCTTTGCCATTCGCTACTGCTGTTTCCAGATCTTAGCACTACCCTAGCAGCTATGATCAGAAATCTTTAAACTTCTCAGAGAAGAAATTTCAAAAACTAATTCTATCCCCCCTTGGGACATCTCTTCACCAAGGAGGCTACCAGCTAAAGGATGCTGTGGGTCTCATGTGCAATCACTGACTTCAGGCTGGGAACCAGAGTGCTCATCTCTTTGGATTTCTGGACAAAGACAGTTTGGAATGGCAGGACCAGTCCTCTGCCTGAGAAGTACTCGCAAACTCATTCCCTTCTCTTTAACTTACCCCATTATACACCAGGAAAGGCACACTCAAAATCATATTTTATAGACATAGAAGCAGTAATACCTCAGGGAGAGTAAGAACACAATACTCACTATAAAACAAGCTATAAAGGGCCCATGTTTTTAGAAAGTCCAATGTTTATTTGAGGTGAGGCTATGAGATTTGATACGTCAGGACTTAAAATAACTAGGAGAAAAATTAAAAAGAAGGCTAAAGGTATTTTTCCATCTGCAGCAACTGCTATCTCTGTTCCTCGGAGGATATGATTTTCTCTTTCTCCTTATACATGCACACACCTCCCACAAAGTTATCCAGTTATATGGCTGAATATAAAATATCCGGGCAAATCTAATTTCCATTCACACCCCTTTCCGGCTT
Organism: Pteropus medius; assembly: GCF_902729225.1. Taxonomy (NCBI): domain Eukaryota; kingdom Metazoa; phylum Chordata; class Mammalia; order Chiroptera; family Pteropodidae; genus Pteropus; species Pteropus medius. The sequence goes on from NW_024349800.1 coordinate 30,148,394, forward strand.
CTTGTTCAGACACAGCAAAATTAAATACAAAGCGCCTGACATCTCTGCTGCGGAGAAAAATGGCAAGTTATACTAGGTAACCAGCCAGCACCCAAGGTCCTGGGGAAGGAATGCAGTTTTCTATCCCAGGCAAACCTTACCCCGATATTCTTATTTGTCTATTATCTACACCAACAAAGCTTCCCTGTATGGGCAAAAGTATGCCCCAGTCCGGAGGCCCCACCTTTGGCAAACAGGTGTTGCTATGCCTGTGAATGTAACGCCAGCCAGAGCCAAGACTGGGCTCCTCCACTGCAGGTAGAGTAGTTCAAAAGAAAAGAACATCTGAGGAATGCAGGTGGAGCCAGGCCTGCTCTTGCCCAGGATTTCTGGTTCTGCTTCCCACCTCTAAGAGGGAGGGAAAAGGCCGACACACACAGAGGTGTTCAGAGGCATCAGGCCAGAGTTTTATAAGCAGGTAGATGCGACGGTGAGAAGATGTTGCTTCCTGATAGCACAGCTCATGGGAAAGAAATGGGAAAAGAAATACAAATCTATTCTTCATGAAAATAGGCCTTTGGACCCTGCCCTCGGGTATTCCTACTCGTTACCTTCTCTGGGAGCTTAATATAGACTGGCTGTAATGAGAAAAGTTGAAAAGAGTAGGTTGTACAGGCACCTAGAGAAGGAAGCGGGGTGAAGGAGGGAGCGGAGGGATGCAAACCTCATCATCAGGACACGGGCCCCATACGTTCTGGTCTACAGAGAGCAAAAGTCAACCCATGCAGCATGTTCTCTGCCCCGCCCATCAGAGGGACCCACGATGCTATAAGAAGTGACTTCTCTACAGGCACTTTCAACCTACTTGAGGAAATAGGACACGCACACACACACACACATGCATGAACACGCAAATACAAAGATGGGTAGGTAGCATGTAACAAATGAGGTTAGTGACAGTTATAGTTTCAGTAAGTACCATTCTGAATGGATCGACAACAGCATTTCTCTACTTGGCTGAAAAAAGAACAGAGCAGAGTAGGGTTTCTTCCGCATCAATGCTCTCTGTTGCTATGCCACATTACCTGCAATTTTAATGTAACTTCTAACCAAATCCCTGCCAACATGTGCCATGCTAACATGAGAGCATAGATTATTCTATTTATTAATTGGGGGTAGAGAGTGTTATTTCTTGCTCTTTAAAAAACAGGTCCTGATCACCCACTTGCAAGGCTATGGAACAATGCGTGCAGCCCTGGCTTGTTAAAATGTGAAATATTTTAAGAGTGCAGTCACTTCTCCCTCCTTAGCACCTGAGCTTCTGCTGATCTCCCAATGAGATAGTAGAGCCTCCTTCCCACAGGACTTTGCTAGGCAGCCACTCACTGGGCACAGGCCCTGAATAATTCATGGTCAGCCCAGTCACTCAGGAGCGCCAAGGCCCGCCAGCTGCCATTAAATGGAAGGCAGGCTCCAGGCCTACTGTAAAAGAATTAAATACTATCAACTACGTCTGAGACCTTCTTTTCAAAAACAGACAATATTTTCCTCTTTTTTTGTCCTCCCCCTTTTCAAACAGGAATTTTCCCACTAGATAAAAGTATAACTGACTTTTACTCCAAGGAAGACAAGTCTCAAGTACACAGATGAGATGGGGAGAAGTGATGTCCACATACAAGTGCATGGTCAGGAAGTCATTCTACCACTCAGGGTGAGATGACACTGTGCCTGACACAAGGCAGATGCTCAATAACTGTCAGTCCTTATCCCTTCCTCCTTCCTGTCTTTCTGCTCCAGCCAAACTGATCTACCACCTGCCTTGGGTTTTCCCATCTCCAAGTCTCTGCTCTTGGTGCTCCCCTCTCTTGGGTCTAAAGTCCACCTATCTTTTAAGCCCAGCTCAAAACTTCCCTCTTCCAGGAAGGCTTCCCAGATTATCCCAGCTGGGATGACTGCTTCTTCTCAGAAACTCTATAGCAGTATGCTGTCAGCCCCCCTTGTCTGGCACCTATCATGCTTTGCCTTAGAGTATTGCTTATCTCGTGCACCAGTCTTATCTACCTAATTAAAATAATGAAAAGTGCACCAGTTACAAACTCAAGAGAAGTAAACTATGGACTCCAGTCTCAGCTTTTGACAATGACTGGCCTTATGACCCTGAGCCAGTCCCTTGGCCTCTCCAATGCTCTCCCTAAAAACCAATGGATCTGAAAGAGAGTCTCTTAAGATCCTCTGGATATAATGCTCTTGGAAGCATATCACTATCTGTTTCAGGGCAGATGCAGACCTTATGTAACCTTTACTCTACACCCCCTAACCCACTATCCGCTAAGAAACAGTTGTTCCAAAGCCATTGAACCATTTCAGAAGCCTGAACACAGCAAAAGCTCTGTGAGGGAGCTGGTGCCATATGGTGAACTGCAATGCCTACTCCACTTAATGTAACGCCCCTTAGTCCATACCTTAATCCTTCACAATAAGAACCAGAACTGCTAATAGGTGTCAAGAAGGTCCTTTTCAAAATTCATCTACCTAAGCCAACCATCTCATTTATAGACAAGAAAAATGAAGCACAGAGCGGCATGCCCAGTGATACAAAATAAGTCACTGCACACCAGAAACTAGAAAGTAGGCCTTCTGAATTCCTGCTGCCTCTCTCCTTTCTAGAGCAAATCTGAAGGTAGAGGAAGCTGAGGATAAAGGAAATGACATTCATTACTCCTGTCTCTGTCAATGAAGTGGGCCCAGGGCTCAAAATCAGAGAAAGCACATCCCCATCCCTTCTCCCACCTCACCTCCCAGTATCTAATGCCATGCTGGAACCAACAAGTGTGTACTAAGTGGCAGATGATCCATCTTTTTCCATGTTTTCTGATGTCCACCTTGTACCAGGTACAGAGAGAATGAGGACATAGACTATGGTACGGGCGGCTTCGCTTTCATCATCTCGGCCCAGCACAGAACCAAACACATAGTCAGTCCCAATAAACTCTGTCATTCAAAGATCCTTTCTCAGTTTTCTGTATTGGGCTTTTCTTCATTATTCTTATGATATTCTGAGGCAGTTTACTCAGGGGCATCTTAAGAAAACATATAACAAATAGATTTATTCACAACTGAAATTTTAATAAGTAAAGAATAAAGTAAGATCAGAGAGAAACTAACAAGCTTTTATCTAAAACCTGCCATGCTCACCTATAACCACCTCTCCATTCACCTTTTTATAACAATTTCTATTACTCTTTTAATTACCATTTACCAGGAAAAACATGAATTGTGACCATGATGGTAACTTCTATCCACTATATCTTACTTTAATAACATAATAAAAGCTACAGTAAAAGATGGGGAGAAATTGGAACCCTTGTGCACTGTTGGTGAGAACGTAAAATGGTGCAACTGCTGTGAAACACAGTATGATGGCTTCTCAAAAAATTAAAAATAGAATTATATATGATTTAGTGACCCCATTTCTGGGTATATATCCAAAAGAATTGAAAGCAGGATCTCAAATAAATATTTGCACACCCTTTGTTCACCAAAGCATTTATCATAACAGTAAAAAGGAACAAGCAACCCAGATGTTCACTGATAAATGAATGGATAAAGAAAATGTGGTATGTACACACAATGGAACATTATTCAGCCTTAAAAAAATAAGGAAATCTTATCGCATGCTACAACATGGATGCAGCTTGAGGACACTGTGCTAAGTCATTACAAGGACATTTTATGAAATGTTAGTCCCCAAAAGTTAAGTACTGTATGTTTCCGCTTATATGAGGCATCTAGAATAGTCAAACTCATAGAAACAGAAAGTAGAAAGGTAGTTGCCAGAAGCTGGGGAGAGGGGAATTGGAAAGTTAGTTGTTCCATAGATATAGAGTTTCAGTTTTGCAGGAGGAAAAAGTTCTAGAGATCTGCTACATAACAATACTTATGACTATAAAGATCAAACAGAATGTTCTCAGATAGACACACGGATCCCTCTGCAGTCCTATCTTCAATCTTTAAGGGGGATTAAAAAAAACACTTCATGGGAATCCTGCCAACTCTCATCTTCACAACAAAAGGCCTAATAAATTAGGTGTTGTCTTCAAATTGCCTCCAAGCCTCACATCTGTATATAGTGCTATAGAGAAACCTTCATTTACCACAACAGTTACCACTAGGGTCAGGCCTGTGATCTCTACAACACCAACCTTCATGAAATTGTTCAAAAACTTTTTCAGTCACCATCTTTGAGATAGGGTCCCCGAAACACAAAAGTGATCAATTGGTAGTTTAGGAACAGTCAATAGTAACACGTCATAGTTAAGCAGTCATGTACTCACATGATTTGTGTGTGTGTGTGTGTGTGTGTGTATGTGTGTGTGTGTGTGTGTTTGTATGCATATACAGACTCACCTGCACACAGGATCACCTTGGCTGATATTAAATAGACAAGTGTTCTGTATTCCTAAGGTTTTGTGATGCTCCACCATCAACTATCCTGAAATATTTAGACTTGCCCAGGCAGCTAAAGAATATTGGTATCTTGTCAATGTGGACATATACACAGTTTTCTGTTAAGGATAATTTTAGAGCAATAAGGGCTCACGAAACAATAGACTAGGTTCTTACTGATTAAAAACTCTGTCCTTCTATTCTTCCTATTAAAGATTATGGAAGGGCAAATGGCAAAAATCATTACACAGGAAAAGAGCCTGTAATCTGAAGTGGTTATAATCAAAGTCTTGTTAATACTCTCCAAGAGCCTGCATTTCTGACTCATCAAACAAAAAGTTAACAAGAAAAAGTCAACAAGAGACTAGGACTTGAGTCAGTCACACGGCATTTATTATTTCCTGGAGAAGGACAAAGGTTGCTATCTTCCCTATACCCACAAACAGTTCGAGTCTCTTTGTGCACACAGAAACCACCAGTAAAAGAGGCCAAACTCACCTTGGTAACCACAGGAAGGCAGCCTGCTAACTCCTCAGGAGTGCGCACACAACTAGAGGCCTAAAGACACTTACTAACTAACCAGCCCACCTTCTCGTTTTTCAAGTGGTGAAAACCGAGGCTGAGAGGAGCTAGGCGATTTCTCTAAAGTCTCAACTGGCCAAGCCCAGCAGCACCTAGATCTCCCGACTACAGTAACAGTACTGACAGTAGCCTCCTATCTGAAGCCACTTTTGTAAATGCCATAAAAAAGCTTTCTTACCCAAGAAACATTTTCCCTAGACTTTAATGTTCAGCTGCTGGCTTTTCCCTAACAAGAGTAGTAACAGAATAGCAGACATGTTAAATGAAGTACTCAGCTATGACTGTCACTTGGTGGGGTCTTAAGACACCTTCCTTATTTAATTTCATCCTTTCTTAAATCAAAACATAACCCTTTTCAAAAAATTTTTTTCAAGTTGTTTGTACAACCTACCAATAGTCACAACTAGCTATATCTTATATCTCCATATCTTATAATTCTTTTTATTATATTATTTAACTCAAGTAAATGTTTGACCCTTTTTTTATATAGGTCAATAGGCCTCTCTTTTTAAACTAGTCACACTTCTCTTGTGCTTGACAGTCAAAAACAAAAAGAATACTGTAAAATATCTGATTCTTACTCTAGTGTGAAAGGTTTTAATAAGCTCAATCATCACTGACGTCATCAAATGAGTATTCATGTCTTAAAACAAAAAACTTTGCCTTAATTTATGTTCTTCCAACAGTTCTATTCGTCTAAGTGTTCCCAGGGTATCTCAAAGTCTTATTCATAATTCTCTAATATGAAGTAATTGTAGGGAGAGATACAAGATTATTTTCTTCCATGAATTAAAGGGCATTCAGAGACCTACAAATACTTACGGGAAGGACAGCAATTTCCAAGAGAGTTAGAAAAGGCAGGTCAAAAATAGGCATCAGAGGCTTTGAACCACCCTGGAACGCAGGGGCCTCTGATTTATAGTACCACTAAGGCATGCAGACTGGGACAAACAACGCAATTCGGAAAATCTCAGGTTGAAATCTGTAAAATGTGGGTAATGTCCCCTACCAAAGACAGCTCCTAATATGATAATAATATTTTTATAATCTTCTCCCAGATGAAAGTGATACACGAATTTTAAGTATTAAAAATAATCCCCCTGAAAATCTAGCACTATTTCTTCTTTATTATCCTCTGATACAAACTACAGCTGTCTCAACAAAGAGGAACAGAGCACTAAAGCTACATAACCCCCATGAAGAACTAGCCTCTTCCCGTAGAGTCAGCCTAGTTGACTTGGATTTTCTATGCTGAGCAAGTCTCCCTCCCTCTAAGGATTACAGGTCTCCTGCTCTCATCTCCATCTCTCTCCCTCCAATCTTGGCCATTTGCAGCGGGGGAAAAATAATTTCTCAACCTCTACTCTAAGTTTTAAAATATTTGTATTGCACTTTCCCCCTAAATCATCTCTCAATCAATGTTTAGGGTTATAATCTTTTAATGTGCCCTGAGAACAAACCTCAAACTGGTAAATGCAGTAAGAGGAGGTGAAAATGCAAAGAACCAACTATTTCTTTAAAATTAAAAAAATAAAAGTCTGTTTCGGTGCTTTTCTTGACCTCCAGAAGAAAGCCTGAGAGTCACAAATGCCTTCTAAACACGATAGCAAACAAAGCCATGGGTCACCACTGTCTTTAGGCCATAAGAACATGTGACCTTTGAATGGTCCTGCTTTTCCACCTTGATTTCTAATCTTCCCACCTTGCATTAATGTAATATTTTTCAGTATGGGAGGCCTCCTTGCAGGAGAGGAGAGGAGCCCTCTCTTCAGAAGATTTATTTTCGTAATAGAATGTTATAATTAACACCTCACACACAGGCCTACTGTATGTACACACTGAGCTAGGCACCTTCCACATTATTTTAAGCTCTCGCAACAATCCCACAAGGTAGAAATTATAATTCTCAGCCTACAGAAGTAACTAGCCCACTAGTTTACAGCTGGTTATGTAGCAGAGCAGGGATTTACTCTTGGACCCCAGGCTTCTAAAGCCATTCTTCCTATCTCAGCATCAGCCCTGAGATAGGCAGTCCTGGATGCCTGAACCGGGAACATCCAGGAGCTCAGGCCCCAACTTGCATATGCACAGGCAGACCGAGAGCGCCTTAGGGCCCATACAGTTTCCAAAGGCTAGAGAGAATATAGACAAATGTAAACTATAGAAAATGTGGCATAATCCTGAAAACTGGAGGTCATGTGATAGAGCCAAAAAAAAAAAAAATTCTAAACAGTGGTCTGCCTTGTAGATTTATGACCAAATTGCCCCCCACAACCTTCATCTACCCCAAGTACAGGCACCCAAAAGAAAAATTTGACATGAGGCTTCACATAACCAAAACCAAACTAGTGCTCCTCCCTCCTGGCTTTCTCATACCCTCCACAGCCCACTGGAGAGCAAGTCCCATGGATTCCAATTCAGCAGTTTAGGTCCTTGCTCTCTCAAGCCCTTTGCCACCTCCTCAGATTCAGGGCCTCCTCCTCGTCTCTTCCCTGGAAAATCATGACGGTCTTCAAAAATGGTTTCCCTCCCTCTAGCCATTCTCCTCGGTGTTCCCAGCGGGCTCCTACGGAGACTCAAGTTGGATCCTACCATTCCCTGAACCCGTACCAATGGTTCTCAGGTTAAGTCACTAGGGGCCTCGGGAGTCTCGGGGGCAGAAATAGAGGGGAGGCCACTCTAGTCCATCGAGATGATTTGGAGTTTGCCATTTTACATACTAAAGTAACAAACAAAATTCTATTTGAAAATTAAAATTCTCCTATGCTAAATGTTGAAAATCATTGTCCAAAAAGATAAGGACTAAATTCCTTGGTATGGCATTCAAGGCCCTACTTGTCCACTCCTATAGTTCTACCTTAAGCTCCTTCTGCACTCTGCACATGGCTCCCTGACAGACCCGGGCACCATCACGCCATTAATGGAACCTTTGCTTAGCCTAAAATTCCATTCCATCTACTACCATTGCTTCTCTTTTGTGAAACTATAAATCTTTTCTTCTGACCACAGACTTGTTTCCACCTAATCACCTATTTCTGTATTTCTAACACTAATCATAGTGCCTGAAGAATAGTAGGTGCTCAGTAAACATGTCACTCATTCATTCGCTAATAAATGAAGCAAAAAAAAGTCAAATATGACCTTTAATATATTTGATAAATGTCAAATCACATAATTATGATTCACAAAGCTTAAAAATAGGGACCACTTAGAAGTACTTTTAAATGTACCTGCTAACAAAGAGTTTTCCAACACCATTAGTTATAAAATTCAATTTATCGATCAATATCAGCATTTAAAAAAATGAAACAGAATAGAAAATATCAGGGCATCTCATGTACTACAAGTGAACACTTTTTTGTGAAATTTTAATGCTGTGTATACACACATAAATATCCTACATACGTACTAAGTTGTCATGGAAACTCTATTTCTTACCGACACTGTGCTCAAAATTTTTTCTTTCAAAATCATAATTCAGTTATAGATTAGATCAACATGATTCAGGTTTTTAAATATTAGAAACTTCATCCTCCATGATAAAATTTACTTCAGGCAATAATGGTGTTGGGTGTGCTAAGTGAAATGGTTCCCAGATGTGAGAGTTTAAAACACACACACACAGGCATGCCTTAAGATTACGGCTGATTAAATGCACAAAGAAAGCCACATAAGCACACCTGTTAATTCACTGCCAGGGTTTTGGGTTTCGAATTAGTATCAAATGTGTTCTCCAACCTTGCCTCCCTTCCATCCCGTATTTCTCAAGGCAGTCTTGAATACCTCTACATTATTTACAAGCATTCCTACTAACATTAGCCTTCCTTCAAACGCTAGGAGACAATTCCATGGATGGTGTGTTCAGTGCACAAGCTGGAAGCGTACACTAATCCCCTGTCAAGTGACCAGGTCCAAGTATAACATTTTGTGTTTTCACAGTAGAGACATATACAGAACTAAGAGATTTGGTCTGTAAATTTATTTCTCCAAACTCAGTATATAAAACAGCTTTGGGACTATCAATACATGGAACTGTCAAAGTTATATCACTGGCTAGAGAAAAAGGTGAAAACTGACCACAGGACCAAGCTGGCTAAAGTATATGGCTCTCAACATGGGGGCTCTATAGATTTAGGAAGTTACTAGATTGTTTCTGTTGGTGTTAACCATATAAGGCTTAATTTATATACCAGTTAAGACAACGACAATGACAACAGCACTCTAGTCTATTCCTGTCCTAGCCTGAGGGACAGATGAATGGCCTTTAGAGCTATCACAGGAAAATGGAAGTATTCTAGGAACCATATACTACAATTATAGCATTCCGTTCCCTGTCATGGTTGGCCACCACATTCACCAAATTCCCTATCCATAAAGTCACACAAAAAAAAAGGATTCCAGGAGGAAAACTGTGCCCAGCATTTATAAATTTGTAATGAACCATTAAATTATCAAATGCCAAATGCAGGCATCTACTCCAGGCTAAAGATGACACACAGGAAAACAAAGGAAGACTGCAGGCTGACCTCTTTAGAGATGCCCCATTCCCTCAAAAGTGCCTAAAGGATCAGGAAACATAGAAGGCTAAGAGGGAAGAGGTCTAGAAACACTGAAGCGACCTGCGGGAATGGGTAATTAAAGAGATCTTTAGCTTTAGCTCTTTTGAACAAAAAGGGTAAAACCCTAGGGGCAGACAATACAGCACAAAAGGGGGCAGGGGCCAAACAGAGAGCATTGTGTAAAGGATATGTAAAGTACGTCCCATCCCCACTATAATGGTTTGTACCAGCTTACAATGTCCCTATATACAAAAGCATCTCCATAAAGTTAATATTATAACAGTGAGATCAGATCCTGCAAGAATGAAAACCTAAGACAAATTTATACTCTTCCCTGGGAGAGAGGTTAAACTCATTCTAACAATCAACCGGTCTTTCTTATGTTTATTACTAGAGAAAAAAAAGTGTTTTCAATAATGTATAGAGAAAATACCTCAAAATATATGCATCGAACTTTTAAAAGGAATTATCTTTAAGGATAGAGATAGGTTTGGGGAAGGGAAAACATTCACTGTCCACTTTTGCAGGATTTATTTCTTTTTCTAGAATGCATCGCGTTGTAATACACAATGTAAAAGTATCTAATTGCATTCAGACTTACATGGGTGCTGTAGGGAATGCTGAAAAAAATATTACTCCTTGTCACTGTCTTCAAGTTGTTTAGTTGTCAGCTAGAGGGAGAATATGGATATACCCACTTTGAGCACTCACAAGAAACTAATAAGATTCAGGGAGTAGGGTACAGAATAACAAAGGCTAAATAAGTTTCTTGAAAAGGTCAGTGGGGACCACACAGGCAAGATGGCTCCATGGAGCAGCTGGGGGCTCTTGCTGGGGACAGCGGGGAGAGCCTGGGTTTCCTGAACACTTATAGGGCAATCTAGTGGGTAACATGTAATTCTGGGAGGGCCTGGGGTTCTGGCCAAGAGCACAGCGTCTCCCTGACTCCAGTCCATCTGTTTCTTAAGATGCCTACAGACACAATCATGTGGCTAATAAAAAGCAATTCACATATATGTTCAAGAAATCTAAGGAGTCTAAAGAAATTTAAACCTGTGTGGCAAAATTTTTATCAGCCTCACACAATAACATGTGCCCGTCACCCAATTATGTCACTACCTTAGGGCTCTGAAATTCACAGTTATGCAGGAAAGAGGTCAAAACTTAGAGCTCAGCAAATTCCCTTGAAGATTACCTAATTGTAGAAAATGGACATGTTTATCAATCAGAGAATGAAAAAGCTAAGATTTGAGTTTGGGAGAAGAATCAGCATACTTATATGTCGCATTCATTGCTTGTTTTACACACACAATCTGTGTCCCAAAAATAGATTACATGTGAGTAAAGCATATGCTAATATGGTGTTTACATCATCACACTGCTAAAAAATTTGGAATGACACTATTACCGGGTGCCCATCATACTCTACGAATGGTGCCAGTCCTTGAGGCCCCAAGAAGAAGGAATGGGACAGACTGTTTCGAAGGCACAAAATCATCATGCGGATTCATTAGTTAATAACTTAGGTGTAAACTAAACATCTTATTAGAGGCATATTCTAAAGATTGAAATGCTAATGTTTGTTTCTCTTTGTTAACTTTATTTTTTTCGAAGATCTTAAAGGAAACTAGACATTATTGAATGCTTTTTTTTAAAGGAAACAATTAGTCAATAGTGAACATCACCTTGCATTTTCTAAAATAGTTTTATGTTTGAATCAAAACGTGTTGCGAACATTTAATGTTACTTATTGTCATCTGCCCAGCACCCACCCCCTTTATCAGGAACAGCTCCATGAGGTTCCAGGAAGAGCTGCCATGTTCTTACAACCCTCCATACTCCACACCACAGTTCACTGATTTGAAAGTAGCCCCCATCTAAAGCCTAGTAAATTATAGCCTCTCTATCAAACACCCCCAATGTTTCCAAATGGAACTTGAAAAATGGGGAAAGTGATGGACGGCAAACTCCAGAGGGCAGATGACAACCGTTATTTCCTGTCATCTGGAAGACCACCTAGAGGGGCAGAGACAAAAGCAAGAAATTGAGAGAAAGCCTTAATTTCTGTTGTTCCAGGACTGTCTGCACCCTGCCTTTTCCTCAGATTGGCTGTTTAGTTCTTCCCTTGATCAGACAAGATACTCCATTATCTTTCCCCAAAAGTCCTAATATGCAGTACCTTCCTCCACCATGCCAGAATTCTGCATTAGAAATGCCAACTACAGCCTCCAAATGCCAGCCAGATGCCCTCTAAGCCCTAGATGAATGGGGGCTGGTATGTTTTATACATACGGCTGTCTGCTCTTCAACAGTGTTGTGAATACTTCTTCTAAAAGTAATTATTTGTATGTATCCAGTCATTCATAACCTGATATAAAAAGATTATCTGGGCAAATCAGGGCCTCATCTCCATGCTCAACTTCACAGAAATGTGAACTAGAGAAAACCAGGATATTGAGTCATTTAGCAATGAGGTCAAAAGAGAAAAGATTGGCAGGATGTAGCGTTCAAATGACAGTACACCAAAGCCATGTATGAGCTGAGTTATGAGGGGGAAGATACTATTACTCTGCAGAGGGCCAAAGAACAAGGCGCATGGCCCATCTGAAAGGTGGAGAATGGCCCCCAGCCCTATAGCAGCCTCAGTTATTAAAGGATTTCTGGGTCTCATGCTCCCAAAACTTTGCAATAACCCTCCACCTTTCCTCCCCTACTCCACCACACACATATCTTTTTTTAATTCAGATAATTCAAGTGAATCTCTGTTCTTGGCAACCAAAAAGGACTAACCAAAATAATTTTGAATGCAGGATCCTTTACAGAGAAGCCAATCAGCAGACACAGACCAAATGCTTGTTACTCAGACCTCTCCCATCAGATTACTAGTTAATGTGGTCATGTCAAAACTACTGACTAATATACAGTTTAATAATCAAAATCATCTTCTCTAACTATCTTGGTGTCAAAAATCAAAATGTATTTTAACATCTAGTCAGCATCAATTTTCTCTACAAATTAGAAAATTAACTTGAATGTATCACTGAAATGGCGGTTAAATAAAACCTCAGATATCTGAATTGCATTGTTAATATAAAATCGATTTTGACATTTTCAATTTGTTCTTCCCATATGACATGTTTCATTTTTAAAGCGTACAGGACATTATAAATGCCCTGTATATAAATTATGTTTTTCTTTTCCTCTTCCTATGATGGTACCTGCTCACAAGTCCACATTGGTAAAAAGTTGGCAAAGGAGTTAAATTGTGTAAGTGAATTTAATAAAGGCAACAAATATGACCATGTAAGATACCAAATACCCACCAGTAGCGTAAATGAAAAAGTTCCTAAGTCTAACAGTACTTTCAGATGCCTACAATAGGTCTGCCACCTGTTTCCAGGAAACTGCCAAATAAAAATCACACTGTGATGATGTTGAGTAGCTTTCATAGAATTTTTTTCTGTTCTTTCTCACTAATCTACCAATATTATTTACATAAGAGAGCAGAGGGAGAAATGAGGTACCAATATAAGCTACAACATGAACTTTGAAAACATTTTGCTAAGTGAAAGAACCAGTCACAAAAAGCGACATATTGTATGATTCCATTTACATGAAATGTCCAGAATAGGCAAATCCAGAGTAAGAAGGTAGATCACTGGTTGCCCGGGGCTAGCAGGAGGTAAAAATGGATGTGACAGCTAATAGGTATGAGATTTCTTTTGGAGGTGATAAAAATGTTCTAGAATTAGTTGTGATTGTTTGTACAACTCTCTTGAGTATTTAACCCCTGAACTGTATACTTTATGGGGTAAATTTTATGATGTGTGAATTATATCTTAATAAAGCTGATACTTAAGAGACAAATTGGAGGGTGGGGAGACAGAAAGACAGACACACACACACTTGCGCACACAGAGAGTGCCAAGAAAAGCATAAGAGAGGAGAAAATCATAGGTTTTTTCTCTTTTGCTTACCCAGGCAATCCCCAGCAAAAGAGAGGATATTCCCTAAGTTCTATCATAAACATCCGAGACTCTCAGAGAAATGGTGATTGGAGTTCCTCAAAAGAGACTGACTTAAGGAAAATATTCTGGTCAGGCAGGAAGAGGCATTAAGACAAAGGCCAAGGGTGAAGTAAGAGATGAATAAGGGAATGAAGATCAAGAGAAATTCCCTGAGGTGACTGAGGAATGAGAACTTGGGCTCTAGAAGACTGAGGGGCAGGAATTGGGGTGAGTTAGGAAGAGAGAATTCAGTGTGGTTAAGAGGGTTAATAAAGGAGAGGATAGCGGCCTTGTTTTCTCAGCCAGGACTGTTCGCCTCACATACTATGGGATTTAGGCCATTGCTGAGGTGAGGACAGAATCTGAGGAACAGCAGCAGGAATCCAACCTGATTTCAAAAGTGGGGAGGGGTAAGGAGTACCGCGGCAGCAGTAAGCAGAAAGGGAGGGGAAGAAAACCTGAGGAAACTGTACCCAAAAAAGAAAGAAAACATCCCTGCATTCCTATGATCAGAGAACTACTGAAGCCACATGTGTACGGAAAATAAACCGAGGATATAATCTGAGACTGCATTTAATGACCTAAACAGACTTTCTCCTCAGTAGCTTTCATCAACTTCTTTGATATGAAATGCTCTTTCAGATTCAGATTTCACAAATAATGGGTGGTTTATTTACTATGTGCTAGGGACTGTGCCCCTCTCACGAATAATTCCAAATAATGAATAATTTAGGGAAACAGTCTCAAGAGTGGATGAGGAAAATAATGGGTAACTATGAAATTCCTGTTGATCTTGACTATAAAAATCCATTCCATCATGCAAGAAGCCTTTCCCTTGGGGTATCTGACCAGGGCTATGGGTATGGGAATAAGGAAAGCTCTAGCTTATTTTTCAAGGAATGAGTCCAAGTTTCAGGTAGTGTATCACTTTGAGAAGCCAAAAACAGACTTTCTGTTTTAATGAGAGGGGGCCTCAGAGATCTGCAGCCTGGTCTCTATTTTGCTGCAGAGGAAACTAAAGCAGTGGTGGTTCAGGGCCCAGTCTCTCTCCCTCCAAGTTCCAAAGTCTTTACATTACTCAACCCATCCTTTTAAAACGACTTTGGTTTTTTTTCTCTTGTGATCAATCTTTTTCTCTAAATTATTAGGGCACTAATTACCTACACTACATTCTTGGCACTTACACAAGTTTAGTTAATGTTTCATGTAAATAGGTTTTATCTTCCTATTTTAGACAATTCCAGACTATGTTTTATATCTCTCTTTACATATTCAAAAGCTGGCTCTGTACTTTTACTAGAAAAAAGTAAAATATTATATACATATGTTCATTTTAAATTAATATTCAATTTAAATACTATGGAAAGTATCTAAGTAAAACCACCATGCTATAGGAGATCATGAAAAATATAAAGCCCGTATCTAGACCACCTAATTAAAAACTCATGATTGCAGGTAGGAAAGACATTAAGACTTCTCTCAAAAAAAAGGTAAACTTAAAAATCTTTTATGGTTTTAAAATAAATATCCTCCATCTATGTGCAGGTCTGTCTATTTTGGGATTAAGTAAATAATTTAAGCACATAACTTCAATGATAGCTGGAAATTTGCAGTCACCTGGGAGAAAGTGATGGCATATTCTACTCTAATTCTCAGTCCCTGGGCCTGAATATTTTTATCTATAATTGTAGATTTTTTTAGGATATACTTTTCAAGTGTCTCCACTAATTTTAATTAGCATTAGAGAGCTAATTTAGGCCCAGAGTAATTTTCCGCTCTCCTGGAGTGAGGGGCGGGGGACACTCAATCATCTCCACCTGGAGAAGGATCCACCCAGACAGGGGTGTGTGAGGCCAGGTATTACAGGAAGAATGTGTGTTCCCCCTGCCAGGAGATAGCACTATACTCAGTTTGAGCAGAACATTACGCCTTCTTAGGTGTCAAGATACCAGAACATAAACTGTGACCTGCTAACTGAGGGAAAATAAAGATTACTATTTTAAAGGAAAGATAAAGAGTTGATTCACTTTGGTGGGAATACTCAAGGATAAAAGGATTTGAATATTAAGTGAGGACACTTAGGTCATGTCCCAGGAAAGTGTTTCTCAAAGTGTATTGTAGGCATTAAGAATGGAGATTCCTGTGCTCCCTCCCACAGTAGTGAGACTCAATTTATGGGGGCTGGAAGGACCCTGGAATGTGCATTTTTAAACAAATGTGGTACAGAGTCTTCTGCATCCAAAAACAGTGCTTGAGGAGGGTGCAAAGTTTTCAGGTGAAAGAGCAAAGTTATAGATGTTGTAGAGGATCTTGCATCCACTTGATAACAGTTTAGCACTGGAAAGCACTAAAATGTTTTTAAAATAATAATTCGGTTGATGTATTATTCCTCATCAAAACTGAAATTCACATTTAGCCAAGTGACCAACTATTTACTTACTGCTTCATAAATAGACCCAAGACCAAATACTTGATGGGTATTTTAAGGCTCACATTTATTTGGCAGGATCTATAAAGTTTTAGCCAATAGAAGTGCATACGTGAAAGCAATTGAGTTTCACTGTCCCAATCGGTAGCCACTGGGCACATGCAACTACTATGTGAAATGTGGGTAGTAAAATACATAATGGATTTCAAAGACTTAATATAAAAGATGGAAAGTATCTCACTAATAATTTTTTATACTGACTATGTGGTGACAGCATAATATTTTACATAATTGATTAACTGAAATATCTTACTTAGAAAACAAAATTACATGTGGCTAGTGTTACATTTCTTTTGGAGTAATCTAAATATTTGAAATAAATCACTACTTTAGCTAATTTAAAAGCTTCACCAAATTTCTTGGTCACTCAAATAAATGACTATGTTTAAAAGGAGTCTGGCCTATAAACACAGCCAATAATAATTCTTTACTCTACACATGTAATGTAAAAGAAACAATTAGGTGCTTTTACCTCATCTTCCTATGGCTATCAGCTGTCTGAGTTCCTCATAACCATGTAAACTCAGTCAATTTCTTTTGTCATGTCCATAGCTTAGCAGAAAGGCTCTTATGCAAAACTTTATCTCATAAATGTTGAGTGACAACTCCCAGAGTAATCTCTTTTTAAATTTGTCTCTTTTTTTAATGCTCATTAATATGAAAGCTTTTTCCTCTATATGCCTTTATTTTTGGGGAAAAAAAATTAATCTAAACTTCTCAATGTAACATTGGATGTTAAGATGTTTCCCCCTAATTACAAAATAGCTCAGATTTTCTTTCAGGAAAAAATCCAAATAAGGTAAGAAAATAGGAAAGTCACTCAGAAATAAACAGTGAATATTTTGGTATTCTCCCAATTTTTTATATTCACTGTTTATGAGTATTGATATAAGATATTAACTGTAATTACTTTATCAATATTTTCAAGCTTAATGTACTTTTTAGAAGATGACTTTTCCTACTTCCCCTAATTTGTGTTGATTCCACAAAATATAACCTACAACCATAAACGCCTATCACTTGTAAAATAAAAACAAAAACATTTAATGTTTACATTTCTTAAAAGTTTAAAGTTTTATGTTTCATTTCAAATAAAATGCTGGTTTCCCAGAAGTCCAGCTTATTTTGAATTACTTTCTTTCTCACCACGTGTTCCACACTACTGAGGTAATCTGGTCAGAGGTCAGGAATGTGGGTATGCCCTCATGGGATGTGGGAAATCATTTACAGAATGCATAAAAATCACTTCACAGCTCTGTCCCCAGGCTGAATTAGCATGCCATAATCTCTTTGCTATACAACATGATGGATCAAAGTTCTCATCTTCCTTCTGAACTGTAAATGGTAGCACATTCAATTTTAGGCATAAGTATATATCTCACCAGTTTCGTGTATATAAAATTTTGAAAATGTGGCTACTGTCAATAATAATTTTAATTATTTTCTAAAACATGCCTAAGTCTTGAACTTTTACAAGCTAAAGATTTGAGAGACTCCCTCTTCACCCAACTTGTGTGAGGGAAATGCTTTCAGATGAAGCTTTTCTTTACTTTGAGAAAAAGTTTCTGTTTTCAAATTCCACTAGGAGAGGCTCTAGGAAGACCAGGGGTCCCCAACCCTCCCCCACCAACTGTATTTGCAGCCGCTCCCCAACGCTAGCATCACCACCACAGCTCCACCCCAGATCATCAGGCATTAGATTCTCATAGGAGCACCGGTCCCTGGTGCCAGAAAGGTTGGGGATGGCTATACACCATGAAGACGGGAGAGCTCAGTTCTCTATGCTTCCACTTGGTGTTTCCCTCTGATGTTTCTAACTACTGAGGAGCAGGAGGGGTGATGAGTGACTGAGATATGAGTCAGATTTTCAAGCAAAAAAGTTTAAGGAGAATGGAATGGTTCAAAGCTCACTGGACAATGGACATGAACCAGCTCCAGACTCTTTCATCCTTGCAGTAATAAACTGGCATTTCACGAGTGGTTGTAGGCCCGATTCCTACTTTTGTTAAATGGACGTTACACACACCAGAGAAGATATTATACATCTTCCCCGTGAAATATCTTACTGAGTCTGATACTCTGACACCAAAAGGGTGTCCGAGAGTTCAATTCAATTCTGACACTAACTACCTGAGTTAGCACAGACCCCACAAGTTAAGGGCTCTGTCCCACTAGACTGCTACTACCCCAGATGCCAATCGCCAGTGCCAGGCCACTGTACTTCTGACTGAGTGGCTATAAATTCAGGAGTTTCCATGACCATTCCCACTCCTCAGGTTCAATAATTTGCTAGAACTTACAAAACTCAGGAAAACACTTTACTTATGTTTCTCAGTTTATTATAAAGGACAACCCAGGATAAACAGCCAAATGGATAAACAGGTGCATAGGGCAAGGTACAGCAGGACGCACAACTTCTATGCCCTCTCAGGGTGTACCAGCTCCCAGCACAGTGATATGTTCCCCAACCCAGAAGCTCTCCAAACCCAATCACAGTTACGGGTTTTTATGGAGGTTTTATTATGTAGGCATGATTGATTAAATCATTGGCCACTGGTGATTAAGCCCAATCTCCAGCCCCACCTTCCCAGGAGATTAGTGGATAGGGCTGAAAGTTCCCACCTTCTAATCACTTGGTGTCTCCAGTGACCAGGGTCCAGTAGTAAGGCTACATAGGGGATAGACCCTAAGTCACCTCATTAGCATAAATCCAGGTATGAGGAAAGAGACTCTTTAGAATAACAAAAGCCACTCAGGAAATTCCAAGGGTTTTAGGAGCTCTGTGTCAGGAACTGGAGAGAAGACAAAATTTATTTCTTACTATACCATTGTTAAAAGCAATTCCTAAAGATGAAGTAGGAAGTAGTTTAACTCACCTTATTTCCTCAGAGATACAGACATTTAAAGCCACTTAGTAAAGGACACAACACAAGGTAGCAGTTACACTACCAACACAAGATGCACTGCATTGTTAAAAGATAAATTCCTATTAATGAAACAGAAAATAAATGGCTCACGTTCAAAGATAACTAGCCACCAATATCATACTGGTCTAAAGGCTCAAATGAAGATGTGAGAAAAAGAGGTAAGAGATGTAAAAAATCAATCCACTAGCACAAGTCAGAATCATGGTTTTCTTAAGGTTTCATGTTAATGAATAAGCTGGAAAATAAAGCTCCAATTCTAGAGTGACTATCTGGTTAATCATTCATTTATGTCCTCAAAGCAGGCAAGCTCAAGAAAGATCTTCAAATCACCACCACTGAAGAAACAAATGATTTTAAGGCAGCTAAATAATTTTCCTGTAGCATTTAATTGTCTGTATTCCCAACATCTTTTTCCCTCTTCCCACTTCCTGCTATATTCCAAATTTTCTACCTAAACTATTTGGGTGGGACTGACCCCTCCCCACCACCACCTCACTCCTAGAGTGTGTCCTGATTAGCTGATGTCAATCAGCATATCCTCTTCTCTGATTCCAACTGGAGAAAGGTTCTGAGAAAGGCACAGGACCCACGTCAAAATCAATCGCGTAAGTGAGACTGGTCCCAGGGCCGTGGTGGAAGTGCTCGGGGTGCAGGGGTGCTCTTTTCTGCTCGATGTCCTCACAGACAGATCTGGGACCCAGGTCACCTATCTTGGGATTACAGTGTTCCCAGAGCCTTCCTGAAAATGAGTCCACACTACTGAGTAAAGCCAAAAAGCGGGCAGAAAGAAACTGATCACACTGTTTAACACCAGGAGTAACTCTTGCTTGAAGACCAATTTGTTTACTATTTGATCAGTAAACTCTCTTTGTCATTTAAACCACTTTGGGTTAGTTTTCCTTTTGCTTACAATCAAGAGGTCTCTAAAATGATACAAGCCTCGAATCAAATTACACTGTATAGGTAACAAAAAAGTGAGCTATTTTCACAAACAACAATAAACTTACCTGTTTAAGTCATGACTATGATTACATTAAGAAAAAAAAAATCATAAACCCACTTTTCTCACCTAGAAACTATTTTATTTGAAATCTCAAAGTACAGATGCAAGACCTTGCATAAACTCCATTATGACCCTTGGTTTAAATTGATTCAGTACTGCTGATTATTCATTGTGAAAAAACTCTTTTCTGATTTTCAGGGCAAAACAGTCCTCACCCCAACCAGGGCCATGGTGAAAGTGTGTTCTAGATATTCAGCAGCAACAAGGGAGCAAGAAATCACAACGAGAGGATGTGTTTCTGCTAATTTTAATGAATCAATGGCAAACTTACCTGTTATAGCATTAAATGTCCCCTCATCAGATTAAGCTAGTCCTTTTTGATCTAAAACCCTTGCAGGTAATGCTAACTAACCTTGATCATTCAAAGTAAATATTGTAACAGGTCAGGTCAATTAATACATCACAGGCACTAAGTACACAGCTATATTTATATATTTAAGCTTCATCATTTTGAAACGTAAGATGCATCAAAAATAAAATTCTTACAATTCTAGGGCAGCTCTTGCTGAACTGTCATAAAAATCTCTCTGTTCTGCATCATTTTGGACTTAAGACTGATAGTTCTCCCAATATGGAACTGGTTACTTTATACAATGGTCAGCTAGCTCTCATGGGACATGTTTAAGTAGAGGTGAGCCAGTCTTGTAAGGGAGCCAGGGTGGATGATTTTAAAAGGAACTGTAAGGCATCCTGGGTCTCTGTGACAGAGTTTGAAGGACACTTACCTGCCAGAGCCTTGATGCGAGACCGCTCAAAGAGCCTTGCGGAGCTGTTCTCATTGTCCCAGTCATCCACGTCCCAACGGTTGTTGACATCGCTGTACTGCTGCTGGATCTCAATGTTGTCGTAGTCTGTGGCTACTGTGGTCGTCATCCTGAACTGTCTCAGCGGCTCCTCCACATCAGCTCCTCCTTAGAATTCTGTGAGAAAGACAAGGAAAAACTTGTGGAGTCATCTAAAGAGTGCAGAAACCCCACAAAACCTACTGGGATAAAGGTGAGTAGAAGGTAAAACAATTTACACAGATCAAGAACAGGTCTCTGGAGTCAAGCAAAGCTGGTTTTGAACTTTCAGCACTTCTTCAAAACATGTGTGTGACCTTGGCCAAGGTACTTAACATCTCTAACCTTCCATTTCCCCAACCATCAAAGAGGGAAGATAACTCTATAAATTGTTGAGAGAGTTGAATATGATGAATGCCCAACAAAGGATGAGCTTCTTCCTTCTTTCTAAAATTTAAACTTCACAACTTTAGTCTACAGCCATGCTACTCTAAACAAGCCCGATCCCGGCTGATCTCGGAAGCTAAGCAGGGTCAGCCCTGGTTATTACTTGGATGGGAGACCACCTAGGAAGACCAGGTGCTGCAGGCGTAAAAAATTAAAAAACAAGAGACTGTAAGTTGACAAGGTCATTGCAATCTGTGAGGTCAACCAAGGGTTGCTTCGCCTAACAAATAAAAAAATAATAAATACATAATAAAAAAATAAACTTTGCAATTTGAAAGTTTTATCAGAGCTAGGTGAATAGCTACTTGGGGCTTCTGAATGAACTCATTTATTTCTATTATGTGTCAACATAAACTATAATCTTTAAGCTTCTCCTGGAAATTCATAAAATGTTATATAAGAGAACAGAGCATTTTTCATCTAAACATCTCATTTACATATTAGAAAACTGATGCCTGAGATTAAATGAGATAGTAAATGTGTGGCACCAAGGACAGTATCGGTGCATAGTAGATATTCAATAAGTAATGGCTGCAATAATTTATGTTGCTGTGTTGCTATGAATTCTTACTACCCACACCCCAGGGATCCACCCATGGTCACACAATTTTTTCAGGGATAAATGGGAAACAAAAATCTAGGCCTCAATTTTTGGCCCACTGCTGTCTTCAGTTTATTACAATACCTAATAAAATTAAGAGAAATAAATACATTTAGCTTTCAATATGGCTTCCTCAATACAACTATTATTCATCCAGAATGTACTGAGGACTTACTCCATGCTCAGCCAGTTCCAGATGCTAGAGATAACAGTAAACAAGGATAAGGACCAGGCTCTAGTCGAGCTTATGTCCTGGTAGGAGGAGCCAGACCAAAAGCAAGGCGGTTGAAAGAAAATAAAAGTGAAGTGATATGATAGAAGGTGAGTGAGAACACATTTTAGATTTGGTGGTCAGGGAGGACCTCTCTCAGTGTTTATTTAAACTGAGATCCCAATGTCAAAAGGGAACAAGTCACGCCCTGAGCAAAAGGAATGGCATTCCAGGCAAAGGAAACGGCCTGTGTATAGGCTCTACAGTGAGACACCCATCACTTGTTGGAGGAATGACTAGGTCAGTGAGGCTGGAATCTGTCTGGTGGTCAGGGGGACAGCCAAGGAAATGAGGTTGGAAAGGTAGGTGGGACCAGACCACAAAGGGCTCTGTGAACCTAAGTGCGATGAAAGGCACAGCAGGATTTTCAGCTAATAACTGACACTACTGGATGTTATGTTTTTAAAAGATAAATCCTGGTGCTGCATGGAAGATACATTTTCAGCAAGGACGAGTTCTTAATTCCTACTTGTGTGTTTAAATTTCTATATGTTTTATATACAAAGCTAGCTAGGTAAGTTAAGAGGAAGAGAAGGAGGAAGTCCCAAGGAAAATGTTGTTTGTTCTCCCTCCCATCCTGTCCCACTCCTTCATCTTAAGATTCAATAATTTATCATATGCTTATTTAATGAAAGTCTCATTCGCTGTGCACCAAGAATATGCACACGGATCAGAGTAAAGCAGGCCTCATCTCTCGAGTTTATACACTAAAAAAACCTGACCACCACCAGCAACCACAAAATAATCACTAGAGCTGATTTTTCCCCTCACAGATGCCACCATACAAAGAAAATAAAGCCACATATGCAGAAAAGAAACACTTCTCTTATTGTGCTTCAAATGTAGCTTTTCTCAAGTTCTAGCACAGAACCACAGGTGTCACATGCAACCAGATTCCCATAGTAAATAAACTAAGCTGAAACAAATGAACTGCACCTTAATCAGTATAATTATTGGTGGAAGAACATAGAACTGCCTCCCCTTTTGTCATTAGCTGTTTCATCCCCAGTTACTCAAGAACATCACCAACACACTCTACATATTCCTAAGGAAAAAGCACTGTGTCCACCTTACAACTGAGCCAGACATCTGTAACTCAAATAGTCACCCATCTTTGCTCACACAAAAAGATCTTTGTTGCATATAAAATCCTGTATTCCCATCAGGCAGACAATCAATCCCAACAACATAAATTTGTCAGTAGATAAACTATTTTTACCAACTATTATTAGCGATGTATTTATAAGATTTCATAAAAACAAAATATTTCAAAAACCTAAGCCAGTAAGTATATTCTATTCAGTGATCTTACAGTTGCTCTTAACATTTAGAGTCTTAAAATTTGATACTGTCATTTGAACTTTGAGATGGTTAATTTTCTTGACTATATCAATATCAAAGACTTTTATAAAGTTCGGCCTTGGAGGCTGCCATCTTTAAGGGGAAAATGTAAAAGTGCTAGTAATTCCAAATTTATGAAAGCATAGAAAGAGCGATTTCACACAATCCCAGGTGAAATCTAACCATCACACACCTCTCTCTAGACTGGTTTTGGCTATCTGGTGCCACCTGCTGACCGCTGAGAACAAGCCACACCGCAGCCTTCTGGGCAGCTAACCAACCTGTGCCCTAGCTTCACCACACCTGACTCTTGAGTAAACCCAGCCACAACCCTTTGCTCCCCATGAATCTTTTCCTACTACTGAATTATCCCCCAAATCACCAACTGCTTTCCACAAATTTCTCAATGAGAAAGTGTTAATCCTTTCCTTAAGCTTAAAATAAGTCCTTAACGAGAACATAAGCATATTTTTCCCCTAATAATTCTTTAATGGTATTCTTAACACCATTGTCCCTTAAAACAAAAATGAGGGTGAGAAGCACCTAAGCCAGTAAGTATATTCTATTGAGTGATTTTACAGTTGCTCTTAACATTTAGAGTCTTAAAATTTGATACTAGTCTGTGTACAAAGAAATATTAATGCTATAAGGTATTGCTTCATTCAGGTTTCTAAGAATGTGGATATCAGGGACATTTTTTAATTTTCAGGGCAATGTCAAAGCAAAACATCCCACATCCCCACCAGGGCCATAGTGAAAGGGTCCTTCTAAGTATTCAACAGCAACAACAGGAATTCAACAGCAACAGTGGAGCAATGTGAGGATAAAGGGATAGTCAGAATCCAGGAAAGAGCATGGACAGGTGTGCACACAGCATGGGGAGTCCAGAAAATGCAGCATGCTGCAAACACATAATTATCCTTTAACCCATTTCAACAAGGAACTGTGTCAGCTATGAAGGCAGTTGTATCACACATATAGGTGTCCCCAGGAAGTTATCTATAAAAGGCTAGATTTTCCCAAGGTGCCATCAGCCATGTGTCCCAAGGGCCAGTGAAGTAATCTGTACTTCTTAAATGGCTGTGGGAAGATTAGGAGGAGAGAAGAGAGGAAGCCTGGCCATCTTGGAATTCTGCCTGGTGGATCTGCCTTTAGGAAAGCTTGAAAAGACTATGTAAAGTTGGCATGAAAAAACCCAATCTCCTCTACCAGGGAAGGGTTCTCATTGCCTCTGCGGGCTGCGTGATGGCCCAGATTCTATTCAACTTGATCACCACAGCAGGAACTTTTAAAATAATCCTTGAATGAATAAAAAGCAGTAATATCCTGGCTGCAATATGCATAATAACCATGCTTTTTATGGCTAGGTTTTGGGAAGATGGTTAAAAGCACATATCTACCTTCCCTGCTCTTCTTCATCCTGAGAGACAGAGGGAAAGAGAGACAGAGAGACACAGAGAGAGAGACAGACAGACAGAAAGGAATATGTAAAAAAAGCCAAGCCTTCTCCACCAAATTTCTCTTCTCTACTCCATGTCCTCTGAACTAGAATTTTCCAAAAGATAAAAAGAAATTCTAAAAGCTTCATCATTTTCTGCTTCAATAAGACCAAAACAGAAATAGATGAGTAACAATTATCTTGGACCTATGAGGCAAAGAGGTTCCTACAACTCTGGCATGTGCTGCCTGCTACAAGGTCATAACCATTAGGAAAAAAACTGGAGCATCATTGTTCCAAATCTTAGGAGTATTCTATTAGTTCTCCTCTTTACTGATTAAAATTATGAAAGTCAATACCTGGCAAAGCCCAGACAAAAAACATTTTATTTGTTCTGTTACTTTCCAAGATCCCACATCTATTTTCCATGTCACACAGGTATTAGACCAATGCACAGGTTTTTGTTCTTTACAGTTTATCTCTAAGCTTCCCTCTCTGTAACTGTACAAAATCCCTGGGGAGCAGACATTACCCACTCCCCTGTCTTGGCTCCTACCCTGTGCTGACAACTGCTCCCTGGATGGCTAAGTGTAGTTATCTCCTACGGATCAATAAATCAGTGTCTAAAACTAAACTCACAATTCCTCTCTCCAAGCCCTGTTTTTCCTGTCACTCCCTCACTAGCTAGCACCCTGATTTCTCCCGGTTGCCTCAACCAGAAACCTTTCAGTCATCCTTCATTTCTCCCTCTCCTCCCATATTCACGCCCCATGGCTGCTTCTACCTCCTGGAAACTTTGTGAGTTAGCTCAAGCAATAGTTTGCTACGTGATGCCTCACCTCTAATTTTAACCCCTAATCCATTTCCCTGCATTGCCACCAGAGGGACCTTCCTCAAATATAATTCTAATCATTTCATTCCTGGAACTAACACCCACCAATGCCCATGCCTTCAGAATAATAACTCCCCATGCCTTTAGACTAATGTCAGAAAGCTTGAAGAGAAATGAGATCCTTCATGAGGGGATCCTGCCCAGCTCTCCAACCAGGTCTTAATATTCTTGTCCTAAACCCACTATTCCTGTCCTAAGCTCTTGCAGTTCCTGAGGAAAAAGTTCATGTTCTTGTCTCGCTTCCAAAACTAGTACCCAAACAGCTCTCCACCTTTCCCACAAATCCTAATGAATCTATCACTTCCTCCAGGAAGCCACCACTAATTACCCACCACCACCACCTAAATTAGACAACCTTGGACAGCCCGCATCTGTACTCCCTCCCAGACATATACACTTTGACCTATCACTTATCATTATAAGATTGTTTCATAATTACAAAACTTCTGTTTACGTATTGTCAATAGGCCAAAGACTTGAGGTCATGTCTCCATCATAATGTCTTTCTCTCTCAACTTCTACCGGGGTGCCTAGAAACATTAAGTGTTTGCTAATTATTTATTTATGGGCTGGCTAGGTGGGTGAAAAACTAGTAGATGGAGGACTGGAAGGTGAAGCCATAGGAGCAATGTCAATTCAAGCTGCCACCCTGGTCTATCTCCATCAGTCGCAAAGCCCACAACACATACTCCTCTGAGCAGCATGGACCTGGCAACAAGCACTGTGCTTTCCGGGAAGTTACATTTTTAGACAAAGCTGCTAATGAACATGAATACACATTTAGTAAGGTGCCTCTCCATGTGCATATTAAAATTTCGGCTTCCCTCTTTAATTTTTATTCATGAAAATAATTTTTTTTTTAATCTAAACTACTCAGATTTCAGAGAGTAAAGCAAAAAAGAGGACACACACACACACACACACACAACCAATCTTAATTAAAAGCTCAAATAAGTTAAGCAAAACTTAAAAAGGTGACTAACATTTGCCAATCCTTTTTGAGGAGGAAAACCATATGCTAACAATTACTTTGGCAGAATTCACAGACCAAATGTTCCGCAAACACTTAAAACCCTTCCACTATGCTCATAAAGACTTGAAAAAGCATGTATTGGACTGCTGGTGTGTGTGCTATCTTCCTGCTCAGGGACCCTCAGAGACCAAACTGGGTGCCTGAGCATTTCCAGAAAGAGACCTGTTAAGAGTTCTGCCTCACCTTTCTCAACTCTTCAGTCACCAGAAAGCAGATGTATACAATTTGCCCATCCAAGAATCCTGCAGCATGCATAAAACAGTCAATAAGGAGGAATATCTGCAGGAAGCCACACCTAGCACCAAGGTGGCAAATAAACTTGGCCAACATATGGTTACTCAGGTTCGTGGGGCTAGCTCCACAAAAAAGCCCCAAGATACCATTCTAAAGATTCTGAGTTCTCTGCTCACGAAGACATGGCCATTTCAGCTCTTACAGAGAGAACAGCCAACCACCAGATGCCACCATATCCTGTGTATGAGTGAACTTTCCTGATGCCCACAACCAATCCAAGAGCAGCAAAAACTTCTACCTTACAAATTACACACCTACGCCAGAACTAGCTCTGCTTCATCTTCTCTGGCCCCTTATCTAGAGCCAAGGTAAAGTCTTTCAAAACAATTTACATCTTTCTTTCTCAAACTGATTATATATTAGAGTCAACCCCAGGATGGCAGGCACGTTTGTCTTCCCCACCTAGCCCTGCTGCTGGTAGTGTAGGCTGCATGCCTCAGGTCCTGGTCCTTTTTCTGGCTCAATAAACTCTTTCAGAAAAACTTTTGGCCTTGAAGGTTACTGTTTAACAGTATCATTTACCTTTTAAATCATCCAAGTTACTTACAGCTTTACAGGAACACATCAACTATATAAAAAGTATGACACAGCTGTACAAACTCACCAAAATTCATAGACCATTTGGAGACAGAAGGGTACTGAGAGATGCTCAATAATTAAACCTCGTCAAAGGTGGCCTTCAAATACCCTATACTAATTTTCATCTGTTTTATTTAGCATGTTAAAAGCTCCCACTATGATCACAGTCTGATCAGATTTTCCTTCTAATTCCCTGGATACATATAAAAATCACAATTATTTTATCTTTTTGGTAGGTTGTTAATGTTATAAAATATTCTATTTTCTCCCTATTTACACATTAATTCTACTTTTATTGATAGAATATTTGACTGGTATATATTTTTTCCATTCTGGTAGTTCATCTTTTCATCTTTGTTTTAGGTATTTCTCTTATTTTTAAAATCCAAGAAGCTCTGTTGTTTAGTGGGCAAACATAATTAATTTATATTTCTTAGGATTACCACCATATACGAAGTTCCGACCAGTTTATTTTGTTTTCTATCTTAATAAAATGTGGAAACTGGGGCCTACCAAAGAGTTAAACAACTGGATTGAGTCACACAGCTCTAAATCCAACATCTATAATATCTTTAATAAATTATTGAATCCAGGACCATCAGAACTCAAACTAATCTTTAAAATGCAGAACGGATGAGTCTAACAACCAAAGAAAAGTCCAATACTATTACAAATAATTTAATTTTCTTGCTGGTTTACTTTATATGTCAATGGTACTTTACTTGCTATTTTATTCAGTCTTCCCTAGCAAACTTTTGAGGTAGATATTATTATTAGCCCTATTTTACAGATGAATAAACTAAGGTTTTGCCTGTGGTAGCATAGCAAGGAAATGAAGAAGCCAAGAGGATCTGAACCAGGTGTGTATGGCTGCAAAGCCCATGCTTTAAACAAATAATTTTGCCTGTATTTTGAGGCACAAAACTTTAATAGTGGCCCATATATCAGAAAAATATCTAATGGACTCAAGGTTCTTAAAGAAGTAAACAGGTTAACTCTGTTCAAATTCTAATTACTGCACAGGGCAGCAACCCACCTAACCAAGCCTCCTAGCTCTGTGCATTCTTAATGGGGGTGGTATTGCTCCCAAAGAATGAAAATTTATTTTGGGGATGGAGTGAAAAAATTCACTCATTTTCACATAAGCATAGAGATCCAGCATTCTGTGTTATTAAAATTTCATGGGTGGGAGATTAGGAAAAAAATGTCTAAAAGATTCCCGGTAAAGAAAAGGAATAATGAAAAAAAGTTTAAGAAACACTGTCTAAGTTAAGAGAAAATGTGTATCACCTTTAAGTAAGTGAAGACTTTGAAGTCAGGCCTAGAAGATCACAAAATAAAGAGCATATTTCTTTGTACAAAAGAATCAGAATGTCCCATACCATGGGTCCCATTCATCACGTCTCTGATACAAAAATTTCACAGTGAGCTGCTCTCCACAAACACTCACAGCTGTACTTGAGGGAAACAGTGATGGTTTAGCCATTTTCTGTCTACAATACTCAAAGACTAAAGCGCCCATTATAAACCTCCTGCTATAGACTGAATGTGTGTGTCTCCCCGAAATTCACATGTTAAATCCTAATGCCCAATGTGATGGCATCTAGAGGTGTGGCTTTTGAGAGGAGATTAGTCATGAAGGCAGAGCCCTCATGAATGGGATCAGTGCTGTTATAGATGACATCCAGAGTGTAACCTCATTTCTTCCGCCACATGAGGTTGGAGCAAGATGACAGCAGTCTATGAACCACGGGGCAGTCCTCACCAGACACCAAAAGTACTGGAGCCTGGGTCTTGGGCTTTCCAGATTCCAGAACTATGAGGAATAACCGTTTATTGTTTATAAGCCACCCCATCTATGGTATTTTGTTACAGCAGCTCAAACAGACTAAGACACCTTCATTCCCAATATTCAGAAATAACCTCTTTCCTACAATGATGAAAGATGCCACTGGAAGGCTAGTTCCAGTTTTACAAATAAAACTCCAGAGACAAATTTTATTTTTTAACATGGGCAAGTTAACACCAAGCTCCACTGTTTCGAGGAACAAAATTAACCCTTATTATAAAGGAAATTAATTATTTTTAAAGACTTTTCTAGAGAAACATATAATGATCATAATTCATTTTATTTTAAAACAATCCATTAAAAAGAACCCATCACTAAAGGTGGATTGGAGGAACTACTAGGGCTTTTTTTCTATCAATAAATCTTCCCTTACTTAAAAAAAAGTACTATGGCTTAATAACACATTACGCAGTATGACCAAGAATGCATTTCTACAAAAAGGAAGAGTACAATATAAGGGGGAAAACAGGGCATCTCCTTCACCTTCCTCCATTTTACAGAGTAAACTGTACAAAGAACAGTGAAACCATAAACAGATTTACTGAATGCCTCAAATGAAAGAAAAATTCTTAATATACTGCATAAAAATTATCCTCATTTACTATTTTTTAAATTAACATTTTAAATACAGTACCTTATTTCTTTTCTCTGCCTAAAAACAATAACATCTAGATTCTAAATATAAATGTACGAGCCCTAAAAAATTTTTAAACTAGCTTTATTTTGAAAACAGATCTAGAAATGTCAGCTTTTCCAATGTCTCTAAGTCTCAAAATCACCTACCTTGACTCAAACAAAATATGCTTAAAATAATTTCTACGAAGTACATGGCCATCTTTGTATACTTGATAGTTAAAGATCATCCTTATTTTTGTTCTCCTAATAGAGGAATAATTAAAATCAAAATCATTAACTCAATGCAGACCTAATGCCATAATCTTATGGCCAATATGGTGTTTCTCAGCCACTATAAATAACCATTTTGGTCTTACTCCTACTTCCAGATACTTTTAAATACCTTATAATATAGGTCTAACGGCACTGCTACCAAAATGCTGATCCTGAATGTTCGGTGAGTCTGGCATTTCACTGCCTTATTTTTTGTAAAATTTCATAAGTCAGTATCGTGTGTGCCCAAAAACAGAGGATCAATCATGTGCTATTTGGAAGCTGACTTTTACTCTTAGAGCATTCCAGAGCCTCAATTCTCTGCCTATCTACCAAGAAAAAAATGTATATCTCAAATACCTGGAATAATGGTCAAATGAAAGAAATATATAAAACCGTAATGAAAAGCAACACGACATGAAATGAATGTGGCGCACACACACAGAGACACTAAGCTCCACGAGGGCCAGGACCCTCTCTGCTCTGTTCGTCTTTATTCCACCAGCAACACGCTTAAGCCACAGCGGGTGCTCAGAAATAACTGTGAAATAAAATGGTAGGTGTTAGGAGCAGTGTCTCTCCAAGCAATGTAACTCTAACACACAATGCTTCCCTCTGCCATAATAGAATGTATTTTGGACCCTAGTAAAATTCTCATTGTTATATAAGGAACAACTTTTTCACTTTCCCTTAGCAAAGAATTTATTTTTTATAAGACGTTTATTTTCAACTGTTGCAAAATAAAGACAGGTCATATTTGGATAGGAATGGAGTAATCACTAATTTCACAATCACACTAGGGATAAATAAACATTTGTCTTAATATGTAATATTTTAAGAATCATTCTCCTTTGCAAAATGACCTGAAGCCTAGGCTTGCCTAATAATATCCAAATTTCTAAAGTCTTAAATATTATTAAAATTTCTCAGAGAGAAGTTCAAACTTGTTTAGGTTAACAACAGTCTTTTCTTTTTGTATGCTTGGTAAATGTTTCCCAAACTTACTTACACATCTGTAAACTTTCAAATAAATGAAATAAGTAGAGGTTGGCCTATGATACTCGAAAAGGAGAAGTGACATCAACCCTAGAAAAACCATGCAAATAATTCCAATTTTAACATGATCAAACCTCTATTATTAAAATTTGTCTTAATCTGATCGATCCGAAAAAAAAAAAAATTAAGCCCTATTTAACAATGTGTACAGGCTGGAATCCATTAGAATGTTTCACATTACTGTTTAAAAGCTTGATTCCAAAGGTGCTCGATATCGAGCTTGGTAAACAAAGGCCAGTTAAAGTAAACATGGGGATTCACTTTGGTTTTCTATATTTAAACACTGATGTACAAGAAAAATTAGCCAGTGTTTAAAATATTGCCATAAGTTTAGAATCACAGAGCTCTCTGATACATAACTAAGAGCATGAGTTCATCATAGGTGACTAGACATAACTAAGTATATCTACCACAAGGTCAGACCATAATCCAATCAACTGAACCAACAACCCAACACCTCAACTTCTCAAAAAGGCACAGGATTCAAGTACAGCCTATCCAAAGCTACAGGGGCTTGCACCTCAAATTTGCTTGCCAGCCCCACTCTAGTGCTTAAATTACTTCAAAGTGAAAATAAGGTCTTAGTTGGTGAAGCCCTCAATCAAGTTCAAGAGCAAAGGAAAGCAGCAACTTTCCTTGTATTCCCAACAGGGAGAAAGAGGCTTAAAAGAACAAGAACTAGAACATCCAGACCACTCTGACTTTTTTAAAAGCTCCCTGGTGATGGGACTTTGGAAACTGCATCTTTGAAGTTCTTGCCTGACCAAAATCAAGCCTGTCCTTTCATCTCCTTGAAATATGTTATTAATAAACCCATTTCCTACTTCCCAAAATATCTACAACATAACATGCATTTTGTTTTTCCTGCTTCCACCAATTGCTTTCAAAGTAGTTAGTTGCTTTTTTTGGTCAAACTCATCACCAGAGTGAAGAAGGAACAGGATGGTAGGGCAATTTAGAGAACTGGAGAGAAACAAACTGCTAGCCTTCTGTGCTTCTGCAGTGGTGGCCGGATATTTAGTGCTGTCAGAGTGAACTCTAATGGCTATCTTTTGTGCCATTCAATGCCAATGCCAATCCCAACCCCAAAAGGATGCTGTCATCAAGGAAGGCTTTCTAATTTCATTAGCAATGGAGTTGCTATGTCTCAGTAACTTGTGATTCTCAGATAAATGAAAATCAGGTCAGTCTTTCTCTAAGAAGTTTCTTCTGAAGCCCCCAGCCCAGCCCAGGGCCTCCTGTCACATGCTCATTTTTATCTTTTCTTCAGGGCAAGTACCAACAATGTTTCAATAATTACCTGTGCCATTATTTGTTAATTAACTGTCTCATCTTATACACTATTCTCTCCATGATTAGGCATTCTTTTTTAAATCAGTGTATCTCTAGATAATGTCCAGCACATAATAGACAATAAGTAAACATTTAATAAACTTTATACTTAAAACTTTCTCATCTTTCAAGAGTAGTATAAGCACTTTCCCTACCAAATCTGCCCTATCAAGAAGAAAAAATCTTCCAGTTTAACCAATGGTAAATTTGTTCAAACGAAAGCTATAAATAGTTAAAAACAAACAAAAACTGAAATAAATCCCTAAATTGAGAATTATCTACACTTTTTTTTTTTTTACTGTATTTCCCCCGCAGACCACAGGAAAAATTTCAACGGCAACTTCAAATTTCTGTCTAAACTATAGAGGCTAATTTCCCAAATCAAATTTTCATTGCTGACTGAACAGCCACACTTGGCTTGAAGATTAAAGGATCAAAGTGGGAGAGAGAAGGGGCAGGTTCATATTCCAGGGCCCAGGTCAGCGCTTTCCTCACTACCTCAGTAAGTACATTGAGCACAGTGGAGGATCCTGGACTGAGAAGAGACTCAAAATTGTTCAAGAACACATACAGTCCGACATTGAGATTTTTAAAGTACCTCAAGTTAGAAAAGGTGAAAACTGACAGCAGTCCAAAGAAAATGTGGTCAGCTCACAGTGAAGCACTAGCAGAAGGCAGCCTGGTCGTAGGTGGCCTCATTGTGAGAAAACCCCGGGGTACTCACCTACTCAAGACTGTCCAGAAGGGGGCAGCCAGGCTGTAAGACACCTGGGATTTCCAGCCCAGGAGCCTGAACCCACAGAGGAAAAAGATTTAAAGGGATACTCAGAAACAACCTTTAAGTAGCTCCAGAAGCTCTCGTGTGGGCTCTGGCACAGGCTCCCTGGCAGTCAGGGAGCAATAAACTCATCAAGACTCAGGGTTAGAAGGAGCTTTCTAACAACTAGAGCTCGCCAAAAATGCAGAGGGCTGGCCAGAGAGCAGGGAGTTCACAATATCACCAGAGGTTCCTACAGGGTGGAGAAGTACCATTTGACAGCCCAAGTACTGTGTGGGAAGTTGGGCTGCAAGAATTCTAAGATCCCTTTCAATTAACCTCTGTGATTTGGTTAACCACAAAGTGTTCACCATTCTTGGGATCAGTACACTGTAGGAATACTACAGTACTCAAATCGTGGTGTCCAAGGTATGCATGATACTCTCTTTGATGGGGCTCAGAGGATATTTCAAAAGAATGGCTTTTCTATTCCTATTTTTAACTGAATATTACTTTAATTATAACCTTTCTTTGTTGGGATGCTTTCATATTAAGAAAATATTTGCATTCTCTTTAAAATTAAAGTATTTTTCTACATTTATAAACATTTTCATTAGGTTTTACGACTCCATTAAAAAAATAGGCAAGAAGTTCTGAAAACAGCTTTTACATTTCGATGGAAACACTAAGTACATCATTTGAAATATTTATCAGAACGATTATTTCTAGGCAACTATATACTTAATTTTTTTTACACTTTTTAAAATATAAAGTACCAAATAAAACATGTTTATTAATAAAAGCTTTTAATTAGAAAATACTACCTATGCTGGGGTGACACTCTGTCACATAGGGCATATTACTGAATCTGGGATTTTGCCTTTTGCAAAAGGTGGAGACATTCCTGCTACCTAAATAGTTGTGAAAGCACAAAAATAGTTTTTATTTAAGAAAGTCAGAACATCAGAATATAAAACAGCTTGTGTTTCAAGTCCTTTGTTTATACTGCTTAAATGAAAATCTCTTTGCTTCTTCAATTTAGAGGGTTGCATTCCAAGGAGTTTCCCTAAGAAATTACTGTGATTTTTGCTCTAATGGAGTGGAATCTGAACTCATCAGTCCCCACCTCCCTGCCTCCCCAGCCCAGACATTAAACATCAATGCACACATATCTAGTATCAGTCATTTTGAAGCCACGTCCTGACCCAATGAGGGGGATATACTAGAAGATGAACTGGTGACAAACCAAGTCAAATAACCTAGGTACCACACAAGCTATAGAATTTGTTTTGTTATGGTGGTTTAAATGCAGTTCCCAGAAGTGTCCAGATCTCACCCATTTTCTATAGAAAGATGACAGCATTGAAACATTTCTGAAAAAATAAGTGAACTGATACACGTGGAAACAGCAAGAATGTATGGGAAAGCCATTCATCGTAACCACATTCAGCTATGGGATGATTAAGTGTTAGGCCTTTTTAGCAATTTCTCAGCCATAAGTTGGCTGGTTTTGCTTTTGGCTATGGGCATGTGTTGTTGTTGTTGTTGTTGTTTTGATACTGACATGTTCGATGCTAGAAAGAAGACCTATTTGTGAGATTAGTGATGAGAGCATGGGTCAAAATGGTGACCTAAAAGGATGGTCATTTTCATGCTTATGAAGATTTCTTGTCTCAAAGCCTTGGATACTCTTAAAATCTGCTTAATCCCTCAGACCCTCCAGAAGAAGGAATAGGCAGCCCCTGTCAAAGAGATTTCTCTAAAACACATTTTGCCCCACACTGGGCTTGTAGGCGGATGATAGGGAGGGCGCTGGTCTCCTTAGTTTGCTGTGACTGCAAAGGTACTAAGCAAGTGAGCAAAGAGACCCCTCACACTATGCCTAGTCTTCCAAGAACAGGAAGGAAGCCATTGGTTTATTCAGCATTCCTATGAAATCATTCTCACATCTCCAAATGCAACATGCAAAGAAACAGTATAACACAGCAGAATGGAGATTCTAGTCTTGGGGACAGGTGAGACTGGATGACCAGGGCCCAAAAATGTTTTTTTGTTTTTCAATTAATAAGCTCAATAGAGTAAGCTCCAAAGAGCAAAGGGATTTTTTTTTTTTTTTAACTTAAGGATCACAATTGTTAAAACCCTTCTTAGTGTAAAATCCAGAGTGACTGCTGTGCCAAGAAAGACACCAGCTACACAGGCAGAGACTATCAGCTCTCGTCTTTTCTCATGGCAATGATGTCAAGAGCATTCTTCTCTGTGGTGAGCAGGCTCATGATATTAGCTCAGGAGTCTGTACAGAGCTCCCTCTTTACTCTTAATGAGGGCAAAGCCAATAAGCGCTAGTGCTCTTCAACCTGATTGCTTACCACTCACATGCTCCAAAACCCTCCCTCTAGAAGTTCCGGAAAGTTCCTGCTAACCAGCTGAATAAGCTTTACAAATGAAGGATGAGGAGCCCCCTTCCCCCTTGCTTTCAGTGTACATTCCAAAAAGGGGGGGAAAAAACCAGCAAAGCCAGAGTTTGTCCTTGGTTTTGCAGTGAGATAGATTTTTCATGAACACAACTCTGACTTCAGGCTAAGTCCATTAATCTTTCTCTAGGTACAGAACCTTGCAGGAAAAGCAGGCAAGGAGCTGTCACCCATGCATGTACATCCTGGCCTCGAAATGTATTCTCTGAAGTGAATATTTCATTTCCTCTAAATGGCAGGAGGCATCTTCCATCTCTATTGCGCCTGTTGCCAGAAATAGTCAGCAACGTCAGAAGCAGCCTTCTCTGATGTAAACCAACTCCTCAAAGAGCAGGGGGATGGGCAGGTAAAGTCAGACAAGCGTGTCAGCCTGATCATCCCACAGCCTAAATTGATGCCAGCTGCCCAATCTGGTGCACATTCCTTAGGTCCCTGTAACCGGCTCCTGACAAGAGTGACAAACCCTCACCATCAGCTTCTAGATGATATCAGCACTGAGGCCTTCTGGAACAGAAAGCAGAAAACCACCAATTCCCACTTCACAGCCACAGTCTCACACTGGGGGAAAGGGGTGGAGGGGGTCATTTCAGAGGCCAGTCAGTGCTGTAAATAAGGGATGGGTGAATTCTCTGATTGACATCCTGAAAATAAAAATACCCATGTTTTTCTTTTCTTCATTTCTCTGGGTTTTACATTTGGAAACAGATGCTGTCATGTTACAAAAATAAACGGCAGGTCTGGAAATGAACCAAAGCCCTTTAATCCAGTCTTCCTTTACAATGCAAATGTTTTTCTACCAAACATTCCAAAATATGCTAATGTCACCTGCAGTACAAATTTTCAGGGAGCTATACTTACCAAAAATGTAATCAAACTTTTCTCAAGGAAAGCTTCTATGCACACAAATTGTTCCATATCCCGGCTTCCTCTTCTCTCACAGCTCCCCAGAACCCCTTCCTCTGTGCTCTCTTGTCCTCAGAGGCTTCATGCACCAGGTAGAGTACCCCAAAGGTGCCCAGTGCAGGGCAAGGGGACAAGCCAGGTTACCACCCTCAGGTGTGTAGCTGCAGCCAGACGAAGTGTGCAGGTAAGAACGGCAGTTTAGACAAAGCCTTCAACTCAGACGGGCTGGGAACAGACCAACTCAGAGTCCGTGGGGTCCAACCCCTCTTTTTGGATACCACAGACCTACACCTTGCTATTCAGCCAGGTTAGCACTTAATTGGTTTAAGTTTTCCTTAATGGATACAGGTAGCATTAGAAATGGTCAGTTATACCAACTTCTGTGCCTAAACAAAATGTACTATTCTCTAAAAGGGGAGAAAGAGGCTTCTAAGGAATGCAGAGGTGACCAACTATTCAAAAAGCTCTTTTGTGATAAACAGCAACTGGTCTGAAAGCTGCCATTTCATTTAGCTTAATTATAAACCTATTTGTTTCTGGGGGAAAAAAAACTGGAGCACTTGAGGCAGTTTTCATTCCTAGTGAGGAATGTAGTAGCTCCTGTGGGAAAACCACTAGCGGTTCCTACTTGAGTGAAAGGGGCAGGGAGATCAATGCTCCATCCTCTTCCCTGGGGTCCTGCTCTCTGTGCCTCGTGACCCCACTCTCCACAGGGCAGTTCCCAGCCTCTTAGGAGAGATCACCAGAGATCCCGAATCAGAGACTGATATCTCTTCTAGTAAACCATTATCCTAAGTTCAGGTCAGTGTCAGTAGGGACCTTGGGACATGTCACCTAGGGGCTCAGGGCCTGTTTCCCCATCTATAAAGACAGAAGACGGGACGAGAATGGTGGTTTCCAGCCTGGGCAGCACTTCTGGTGATACTGATTTAATTAGGCTCAGGTGTGGGTAACAGGGTCTTTAAAAGTAAGGGCTGAGAACTTGATTAACTAGAGCCCCTTCTAATTTAAAACAGAACAGTTTCTAAGCCCCAAGTACCAATGAAATCACCTGCACGCCCCTTCTCAATTAGGGTGGTGGATGGGGATGAAAAAGGCGAGCTCTTCACTGAGTAAGTCAAGTCTCTCATAGGAAAAGGCATCTCTAGCCAGTCTAGCCCCGAGGACACCTGAACACTGAGGCTGCAGGCTACCTGAATGATCTAGAAGTTTCCAGTTCTAAAATTTGGAACTTATTTGGAACTGTATTTGGGATTTATAGTCCCTCTGTTGCCTAAAACATCAGTCTCACAATAAAATATCTTAAACAAAAATTATGTGGTTATTTAAAAATAAGTCTCTGGCTAACAAATGAAGCTACTTGCCACTGTTTTTTTTTTTCAACATACAATGAAAAACTGCCTAAAACATTCATTCATTCCCTCACTTTTAGTTGATTATAGGCTGCAAAAAAAGCACAAAACAAACCCTAAGAAATGATTAATTAACATAACAAAACGTGAAAGAAATTATTATACCAAATACCAAAAATACTGATTACATTTCAATGACTATTTGTGCTTTCATCTGGAAAACATATCCTCCATTGGAAAGTACCCAGTATAACAGCTGCATTGCTTTTTCAACTTTCACAAACACTCTAAAAGTTAGCCAAAATTCTGTGTTGGCTGACATCCAGGGTTTTATTATTATGTACTATTAGTTCGTAGTGAGAAATGTGGGCTAAGGAAGGGAGAAAGCAAAGTAACAACAGGGGTTCCATAACCATCTACAGATGTGAATAAACGTTTTTGAAGCTTTATCTGCCAGAAAATGCCTCCCATATTATTTCTATTACCTGTAGCCTTTATTAATTTAATTAGATAATTACAAATCTGTTTTTTAGGGCATCATTTAGAGACTTTAAACAATTTTTCTTATGTCAGTGGCTGGGCCATGCTGACATTTTAATATTTTTCATATGTAAAGCAAACTGTCGGAATTCCTCCTCCCTCCACTTTTTAGCAAGTGCTGAAAGCAAATCAACAGACAACCAACCATTTGCCTTCCTTCATTATGTCCATTTCTTCTCAAATTATGGTCCAAAACCTCTCACTTTTAGTGTTTCATAAATGTGGGGGCTTATATTATTTTTAAAAAAGGTTTATATAAACCAAAAAGAATAGCATGGTCTCGCACAGACTTTTCAATCTCATGAATCTGTAAAGTTAAACAAAAAAATAGAGGGACCAACATGGTTTCCAAATTTTATTTAGTTAAGGGTAAAAATTAAAAGAAAAAACTACTATCCAATATTCCCACTATTTTGTAAAGAAGAACTAAAATAGGAGAACAATAATCATCTTCATCTGAGAATTGAAAGATCCTTTGCAGTTGAGACAAATGGTAATTTGTACATCGAGGCTTCTGAAGTGGGTGGTGAGTGCCTCAGGACACATCTGGCCTCATAGGTGCAAAGGACAGTGTGAGCTAACGGTCAGGAGGTGGAAGCTGAAGTACCCACAAGCTGACCAGGAGCAGGAACAAAGTTTTTCCAGGTTTCTGGGTCTAAACCTAAACATTTACCCTACTTCTAAAGTCTCTTTCTGTGCTAAACATCCACAAACATTAGATAAGAAAACTCTGCTAGATTTTACCTATTTTATTAGGATGAGGGGTAAGAGCCAAGTTTCCTATGCCCCCACAATGTGTTATCTCCAGCACTCAGCACAGCACTTGCCACAAAGGCCTCAATAAATATTAAATGACTTTTCTGATCTCCACAGTACTTGAAAGGTTTAAGGGAAAATGCACTGATAATGAATGCATGGGAGCTTCTTGAAAGAAAATACAACATGGAACTGGATTTATTTATATATATATAAATACACACACACACACACTCGTAAAATTTAAAATTTATATATATATTTAAAATATATATATATGCGCATTATTTAGCAAACACTTATATAGCTCTACGTGCCAGGCCCAAACCCTTTACAAATATTAATTCATGTAACCCTCAAAATAACATTTCTGAGGTTGGCACTATTGTCTTTTGTACTTTACAGATGAGAAAATTGTGGCACAAGTGGCTAAGGAACTTGCCTAAGATTAAGGAGAAGTAAAAAGTTAGTGGAATATAGACTTGAACTCAAGTGGTCTAGTTTTTGAATCTATCCTATGCTGTTCAATATGATTGCTATGAGGCACATGTGGTTATTTAAGTTAAATGAATTAAAACTGAATACGATTTAAAATTCAGCTCCTAAGGGCACTAGCTATATGCACTTAGGAGCCACGTGTGGCTCATGAAGACTCAACTGAGCAGCGTGGACATAGAATATTTCCGTCACCTCAGAAAGCCCCACTGGAAACACTGGTCTATGCTCTTAGGCAATAAATACTCTATTGTTGCCTCTCAATTTGGGTTTGGTTCCAAACTCTGAAGTCCCATCTCCATGACACACCCTCAACCTCATAAAACATAACAAAGGGTCTTTCCAATTGGGACTCTAACATCCATTCTTTAAGCAAAAATATATAAGAACAAGTCGACAACAGCTTGGTTCTTAATGGATGTCCTCAATAGGAAAGCCAACTATAATTTTTTTTCCTTTGTTATTCTCTCTTCTCTTGGCAGGATGTGAACAGAAATGGTCTCTGGCTGTTAGGTCACTGGTGCACACTTGCACCTGTCCTGCTGTGAAGGGCCAAAACCCTGTATTTATGGATTTTGCAAGCAGAGTTCAGCCAGAGGGTAACCCTTCCCAAATATTCAGTTCCCAAAATATTCGCAGGCATTTTTCAAACTGCAGAAAGCGCACCACAGAAGGTTCTTCCTGTAACACAAGAAACAAGGTTTTTGGTATCAAGGAGGCCTTTAAATTCTATGTATTGGAAGAGGATTCAGGGAGAGCTACCACTGTGGGCTGGGGTCGGGGGCGGGTGTTATAATTTCTGTGATTCCTCAAATAGTTACACCTTTGATAAAAGGGAGCTGATTATGTTCAATTACCCGAGAACGGTAACACACCATGCCATTGTTCAATATAACATCTACATCCAAAAGGACTTGAGAGGAAATGAGACTTCATTTGAAAGGGTATATTTTGGCAGGAAAATAAGTAAAGTCCTAGCACCGAGGAGGGCATGACAACAAAAAGGTAAAGAAGAAAACTCATTGGGTGGAGCAGGTCTCAAGGGAAGGAGAAAGATGATACTCAAGTGGGCTTAGAGAAGACTGGAAAAACAAAACTAATGTGATGTTCTGCTGTGGCTGGATTTCCTAGCTTTAAAATTCTGTTTCTGCATTTGTTAAATGGAGTTAACATAAGAGATATAACAAAATATATTCATTCCTTCTCTCTCTCCTCTAAGCCAGCCATTTTTTATGATGCGTATTTTTAGAGAACCCCAGAGAGTTCCCCAAGGAAACCCCAGGAGTTCCTTGGACATGCATGTTATGAGTCAAGAGATGACAAGTTTCTTCGGCACTGCAGTAAGCACAGGAGGAAGCTGGGTATGCTGGTTCCCTGGTGGGGAGCCAAATACCCACAACCAGGAACACAGGGCGTGCACAGATGTTGGGTTGTCATGTTTTGCACTGTATGTTTATCCCTGTTTACTACTTCCTGAACAACTATTTCCATAAACACATGCCCAAATTATTGTTTTTGGTAGCTGAGCAGTGTTCTACAGTTTGGATATACCATAATTTATTTAACCGAGTCCTTTCTATAAGACATACAGTTGTTCACTATCCTCAATGATATTTTCATGAATGTGGTTAATATTATTGTTAATCATTATTGGCCATTATTTTCTTAGGATAAATTTCTAGAAATCTATTGCCCTACAGAAATGGACTCTCCCGCTAGCACTGTATGAGAGGGCCTGTTTTCATTCTACCCTGATCGACACCAAGTATTATGGTTAAGATCACAAAAGGTCTCTAAAGTGACATCCCATCATTATTTTAATCTGCATGTCTTTGCCTACTAGTGAAACGGTGTTGACTTATCATAATCTAAACTGATCACTTACTTATTTGGTTAAATTACTAAGCACTCTCTGTGCTTCACTTTATAGGTAAAACAGGACTAATAATTAAACGTATATCTCTGAATTGTTCTGAGAATTAAATGAGTTAATGCATATAAAATGCTTAAAACAATATATGGAACATTCAGAAAGCATTACTGTTATTTATATGCTTTTAATTTATTTCTGATATTTATACTTTTTAACTTATTTCTGATAAAGAATAACTCTTCCTTTGAAACAACAGAGTTCACATTGGTGGTTACTTTTTGTGAACAGCACAGATGAAGTAATTATCACTGGGTAACAAAAATACCACTGTATGTACCCATCTGTGTTTAACTGTAGAAGTGGACGTCCCTCCTCTTCATTTATTTATTTTTTAAAATTTTTATTCCTCAGCATTGACATTCAATATTATTTTACATTACTTTCAGGTGTACAGCATAGTGGTTAAACATTTATATAATTTACAAAGTGATCTCCCTGACTTGTCTAGTACCCACCCACCTGGCACTACATACAGTTGTTACAATAGTAATGACTATATAACCTATGCTTTGCTTTACATCCCCATGACTATTTCATAATTGTCAATCTGTACCTCTTAAACCCTCTTCTTTTTTCACCCAAACCCAAACCCTCCTCCCATTAGTTCAGTTATAATATCTACTAGACCAAGGCTATTTTTCTGTAAGACATGAAAAAACACATTTGAATAAATTGTACATTCTTCAATTTACCTTTTTTAAAATAAAATTCTGACTTTCCCAGAATTTAAAAAATGTTATAACAAAATTTTGTAAGAACAACAACAATAAAACATTCCAAAAAGAGCTTGGTTAAATTATATAGAAAGAGACCTTCATTATATGGCTATAACACAGTTTACTTATCCATTCACCTGTGATGGACATCTGAGTTGTTTCCAGTTTGGCCACTACAAATAAAGCTGCTGTGAATATTTGTGTACAAGTTTTTGTGTGGACATGTGCTTTCACTTCTCTTGGGTAAATGTCTAGAAGTAGAACACCTGGGTCATATCATAGGTCATGTTGTTATTTTTAAAGAAACTGTATCATAGGGCATTCTTATTCAATTAAAAAAAGGGGGGGGGCAGACAAGTACCCAAATGCACCAGGGGACTATCCTCTTAAAAGAAAGATAGTAAGTCCTTTTTATAAGGAATGAGTCATTTTATAACGTGAATAATCATTCTCTGTAACTTTTAAAACCCAATCTTCACATCTGAAGTTA
Organism: Pteropus medius; assembly: GCF_902729225.1. Lineage (NCBI taxonomy): Eukaryota > Metazoa > Chordata > Mammalia > Chiroptera > Pteropodidae > Pteropus > Pteropus medius. The sequence continues at coordinate 30,191,664 of NW_024349800.1, forward strand.
ACTTCAAATGAGTCATGCCTGTATTCATTACAGTTACATAAAAATTTGCACTCTGTCCGCTGCCCAGTTCTCCTATATTGCACCTCACTGTTTTCAGGATTTGGATGCCACATTTAATTGCTTCTTTCTCTTTAATTCTCTACAGTGCTGCTGTAAGAAAAGAGATTGTGTCGTGACTGTATCTGTCTTGAAGAAGGACCCTTTCTTTGTAGGTGTTCCAAGACAAGACAGTAATCCGCTCATGTGATTCTGGGGAAGTCACATTAACTTTCTATGTCTTCGATAGGCACCATATCGGCACCTAAAATTAGATGTAAGATTTAAAAGGCTTCCTGTTGAAGAGGCCATTCAGCCGTAAATATTACGTGAGCTAAAAATAGAAAATTCTAACGTGAAAATATTCTACCTTGGCACATAGGCTTAGACCCTCTCTCCCTGCCTTAACCTACTTAAATTTAGAACATATCGAAGCATAGGGTGTATAGAATATGTAAGTAAGAGCAATCCAGACCACAGCAGAAATGATAAGAAAACTGAAAACACTGAGATATACTCTTTGGTTCTAACTAAACGTCAAAGGATGGGATTTTCCGGCAAATATTATATTCAATATTCTGTAGACACATTAAACTGCACAACAATTTTCTAAACAGTTTTAAAAGAATCTGAGTTTAAAAGCATAGTAGAACTAAACAGAGTCTGACAGTTTTTATTATTTCTATTAACTTTTCTGCTCAAGTTTATACAACCCAATAAATCTCATTCCTAGTCCACATTAAAGGGAAATTCACCCAGTAGTCAATTACATTTCTACTGTAGGCTGGGAATATCTTTGCTTGAGACATAAGACACATGTCCATGTGTCCTCAGCATGAAGACTCCTGTGATCTACATAAATGTTCCAGAAGCCAACCTTTAAAGTAAAAAAAGACAAATCCCATATAAAATGCTGCCAGCTTGCTTAAGTTTGAAGACATCTGCCACAGGAGTAAAGCTGGTCAACACAAGAATAGTAAGAAGGTCATGGGAATGCACATCTTCAGAAACAGGTATTAAATAAAACTCCTTAGACTCAGCAATTACCCTCTTAGGAATCTATGGGAAAAGGTAAATGTGGATAAAAATGTGAATGCAATGATACTTATCACTGTGCTTTTGATGGTGGCAAAAAAATCTGAAGACAACCTAAATGTCCAGTAATAGGGGAATGTATGGGTACTTACACAGCCATGAAAAAATGTTATTGAAAAAAGTTTTAAAAATGGATACAATTCATGACATTACAAAGTGAGCACCATTATGTAAAAAAAGTATGTGAGAATATGCACGTGAGCAAGTGTGAATAAAAAAGACCAAGAAATATGCCAAAAAGTTAACAGGTGTTAGCCCTGGAATGATTACATGAAAGCTCATTAATGTATTACTTTCATAATTAGAAGTTATTTTAAAAATTACAATGTATCCTTGAAATAAATATTTTACAGGGTTTTTTTTCAAGCTCTTAAAGTACCACATTATTTCTCTGGAAACATATAAATAACTACATTCACCAGCAATGCTGAATGTTTGTTTCTTTAAGGGCCTATAGGCAAAGCCTAATAGGAAAATCTAGATTTTGAAGAGAAATAAGAATTACTTAAAAATGACTCCTTAACTCACAGAAGTTTCAAGAAGATTAATTTAAGTGGTGCATGGCTATAATGCACTTACAATGTTGAAAATTCTACTTTGCATGCAAGTCTTCAGGAACATTACTCAAAAAAAATTATTCTTACATAATATGGCCAAAAATTACCAATTTGTTCTTCACCAAGAACATTAACCACAACAGTTCAAATTGTAATATCTGGCTGATAATGAAAATTATAAAGTCCTGTTAATGATGCTGGCAATCTTCGAAACCCTTAAATATGGATTTGGAGACTTTACAACGTATGACTATATGGGAGAGAGAGTAAACCCTCACAGTGACAGATTATGATGTATGGGGAATTCAGTTTTTCCTGTCACATTTATTATTAACAATTTCTCTGGAGCCAGAAAAATTAAGAACCATAATCCTGACCTACGTGAAGTCCCTCAGTGTTTCTGGACAGAATTATTGTCTACTCTTCCATTTTGCCTTATTGAAATTCATTCTCTTTCATAATGGAGCTCTAGTGAGCTTTGAATAACACATAAACTTGCCTAAAATCTTTCAACACCCTCTCCCTTCCTTTTTTGGGTACGACTTCCTTTCAAGGCATGCAAGACCTTTCGCCTTGCCTCAGCTCCCTTCACTCTGTTCTGGCCACAACAGAACACTTCCCAAAACACACTCCTCTCTCCATGGCTTTGTGTAATGTTGTTCCCTCAGCCTAAGACTCTCTCACAGCTAATCTTTCGTTCGTTCTTCAAGAGTTGTCTCAGGCATCATCTTTCTTCAGAAAGCTGTTCCTATCCTGTCTGGCACCTACCTGAATAAGACACACCAATTCTGAGTCTGCAGTTTATACACTAATCCTGGCAAGGACTTGTCACTGGTTCCCCATTTCCTCCTCTGAACTCTCGCCCTGTGAGGGCAGAACTGTGCTCTGATGCCAGCACAGACCCCAGCAATGGGAAGTACTCCACTTTCTGACAGAAGCTCCATGCCCATCTATGCTACTGAAGCAGTTATCCAGCTTAGTCTGAGAAAACACATCCACAACTAAGGGAAAATTCGGACACAGTAGATTAATCAAAGCATTCAATTATTTCTAAGTGCTTATTCCCAGTCAGAAATTTCTGGAGAAACTGCCTTTTGAAGGAACTCTCTCATCACTATTTCAATGTTTTCAAGATTTCTCAAATGTCCTGTTTTCCCTTTTTTTTTTTTTTTGATTCTACCTGAATTAAAGCACTACCAGTGGAGACCCCTTAAATTCTTTCTGAATTAAAAGACCTCTTTATAAGAAGACCAAAAAGTTGTTTTTTATCTTTTACATCATCAACCCAGCACAATTAAGCAGATTCTTGGGCTGGCTCTGTAAGAGCAGCATGAATGATTAACCTTAAGGTGCTCTCCTAGTTTCCAGAATCACAGCTAGGGTTCAAAATATTTTAAGCTCAAAGATCATAGGTCCTCTATCCTTGATCCAGAAAAATCCAACTAATAAAAAATCAGTGAAAAGATCAAAGTAAAGAACATTTTCTAGAAATAACTCACATACTTACTAATATTATGCGAAACATTATTCGCAATTAGGGATTTCTGTATGCATGCTCCTGTGAAAGCTCTTAATTATTTGAAACCATGTCAGCTCTCAAGTCAGAATTATGATTTCAAAAAATCAATAACTTGTATCTGTATATTGCCATGTATTTTTCAAAGTACTTTCAATTACATCATTTTATTTGATCCCATTTTTGGTACTCTTTTCTCAATGACAAAACCCAAGTATTAAAAGTTCTTAATTTTCTATTTCTAGAAAATTGGATTATTTTAGCATATGCTAAAGATGTAAGACAGTACAAATGATGTAACAATGTAAGAGTAACAATACCTTTAATTTCTGCCAACGGAATTAAAGATGTTAAACAAGTGTGTTTGCTCAGCGATTAGTCTCTATACAAAATGAGTCCTTTGTAAGATTAATACATTCAATAAAATTAAAAGTAGGAAAATAATTCACAAAAAAGTGTGAAAAATTCTGTTATTTTTTCCCTATACAAAATGTACCATCTGGAGTTATTCTGCAGCCAAAAATATATCGAGAGATAGAACTTTTTTTTTTAATGAAGAGAGGGAGGAAACTGTAAGTCACAAAGAAGCCACCAGGATGAGATAATGCAAAACTCTAAAATCTGAGAAAAAAGGTCCCAGAGATCACTCTCCAAGTTCACACCGGGTTTATGTGACCTGTGACATGCCACCTGTTGTAATGAAGCAAGAAACAGCGCTCTAGGAATGAAAAAGGAGAATACTGCCAAAAATTAAAAATAAAATGAAAAGAAGTAAATTTCAGTAAGACTATAGTATAAATCAGACATCACATCAGTCTAAGGTAAAACTAGAGTCATAAATTCGCAGGGGTGTAAGGGACCTTAGAAAGGTCCACGATCTAATCATCCCTCTCTAATCTAACTGGCTACCTTTAATTGCAAGGAAATCAGTTCACTTCCCTAGTCCTTAGTTTCCTCATCTGAAAATTGAGGCAAACCAGTACGGCCTATGGTCCTTAAACTTGGCTGCTTAGCAAAATCACCTAGAAATTTTAAATACTGATGCCTGGACCCAGAGCCTGCAAATTCTACTCAACAGGGATGGGATGCAGCAAACCTGTAATTTTTAAAAAGTCTCTCAGGTGGTTCTGAGGTACTCGTCTGGAAACCACCAAACAAGATGATCCTGAAGGACCACACCTCACCCTTTTTTTTTAACTTGCAACTTAATCTTTGTTGAGAACCCAGATCTACTTATTTCTAGATTTCGCATATACTATATTAAGAACTGCAGTACTTCAGAATGCAAATTTTCAAGGGCTTAGAGGTAAATTTTCACTTGCCCTTTAAAATTCAATTCTTAAAGACGTCCAAAATCCACAAACAATAGAGGACCTCTCTCGAGTTACCAAGATGGCGTCCTACGCCACACGAGATATTAATTAATGCTTGCTTGCTTGTTATTCTTCTTGTTGGCCTTCTCAATCTTCCATTTTCCTATTTTTAAAAGAAGTTATTAACATTTCCTCCAGCTCTCTAAGCTCAAGAGAATATAGAAAAACAGGTAAAATAAAAATGCTGAACATAATTCAAAATAAAAGATGAGTGTTAACAAAATGTATAAAAATTGACAATGGGAATGGAAAGGAAGGAAATATGCCTCCTTCCCCAGCAGTCAAAAGCAGAGTGGACAGGTCCTGATCACTCATTCCTCAGGAGGATAAAGGGTGAGTGCTATGTGGTTATCACTTCCCAATACAGATATTTAGATACAACCCCATGAATAACATTTAACGTGGCAAAATGTTAACAAAACAAGGAAATGACACCTGCAACAGTCCCTTAAACTTAATCCTGGATTAATAGCAGACAATGACAAAATAAGGAAAAATTCAAGTTGACTCACAGGCCCTGCTAAGCCATTGTGACTCGTGCCCCTGGACCACTTGCATGCTTCTGATTCATGCACTGGCAGAGCTTTTCCTACCCACTCTCTGCGCCCATGAACACTTGGCTTTTCCTTTTTGGTGAGCTCAGGAAAAAGCAACAGAAATCTGTCCCTCGGGAGGTGCTAATGTTCAGGGTAATACGAGACAGGAGGCTCACCAAAGAGCCTGAAGAGTACAGACTGGATTACTGGCCTGAGGGTTTCTCGCTCCTGCAGGATGCAGATTCTAGAAAGACAACCTGCCTGAAGAAAGCATCATTTAGAAAGTCCACATTCTTTGGCAAACTTCATTTTCCCCCTTTCTCCTTTTCATGACCCTACCCTACTTGCATTTTTATGTGATATGTCTGAATAAAAATGATTTACTTTGATCCCCTCAACTCTTCCCTGCCCTATTCCTAAGAACATGGGGCCCACATAAAACTTTATTTCACTGGTAATGCGTGCTAACACTGTCTTTCTCACCTACACACTAGAGATGAGCCAGAAGAGGCAAATAACTGAGGCAGGTGTTTTACAGCAGAAGGGATAGAATTCTCTCTCTCTTAGTTTTACCCCAAATACCCATGCTTCAGTTCCTTAAAGGGCATTCCTCAACTCTGCAGGAATAAAGCTTAATTCTCTCTTCCCTGGCTATAGACCCTGATTCAGAGTTCACATTTCCTGCCCTCAGTCCTTACCACACCCCTGCAGGCCAGCTTGCTTTAAACAGGGCCTTTCAGCAAGTTGTGACACATAATCCATTGCACCAACTGCTGCAGGGCTTGTGGTGCCAAAAGACCATTGAGAAAAAGGCTGCTAAAAACGTATGCGGTAACTCAGCACTGGCAGGTCCTGTTGGATTAGCCTTATTCCCAGCCTGTCCTTCCTGTGTTAGACTTCTCAAATGTTCACCACTCCTGCCCTGTTTTGTTGACATTCCACAGACAGCCTAAATCTAGGCTGTCCAAATATCTTTCTATCATGTTGGAAATGTTCTATACCTGCACTGTCCAAAACAGTAACCATGAGCCTTACATGGTTACTGAGCATTTGAAATGTGACTAGTGTGACTGAGGAACTGAATTTTTAGTTTTACTAAACTTTAATTAATTTAAATGTAAGTAGCCATATGGGGGCTGATGACTACCTTATCAGATAGCATAGGCTAGAGCCATAATTCTGAGAGTAGACCAAAGGATAACTTGCAAACTTGGCTATGTATTAGAAACAACCAGGGAAGTCTTAAAAGTCCTGGTGCCCATTCAATACCTCCAGATAATTAAACAGAATTTTCTGGGAGTGGGACCCAGACATCTGCATTTTTAAAGGCTCCTTAGGTGATACCAATGTGCTGCCAAAATGGAGAATCACTGCTCAAAAATGTAAACATTTCTACCATTAACATCCAACCAGACACATATGAACACTAATTCCATCCATCGTGCAAACTGATCCTATGACACAATGACAAACGTTGGGTTTTGTTCCTGAAGAGCAAAACAGTGTCCAAAAGGAATAAGCCACTAAGGAAGCAATGAGGAGAAGAGAAGCAAGCTCAGAAAGGAAGGTAAAAGGAGGAAAAAAGTTTCTCAAAATAACTATCAGCATCCAAAGCCTGGCTAGCATGAGTCTTTATATACAAAGAAATTATTTTCTGGAAAGTCACCAGTTAACAACAAAATACACCTCCAAATCTGGTACTCTGAACAAACAGCTCTAATTGAATTTTTTTCCCCTTGGCTGATCCACCTACACACTATCTGTGCCTGATAGTAAGCTCTTACCACTGTGCATTTTTCTTCAAGTATAATCTGAAACTTGTGGCTTTTCATTGGGTAAGCTTTTTAAATGGCAGCAATTACAAAGCCAGTACTGGTCCAAAACCCGTTTGTTCTGGCATGCTCTTCTCCAGTAGGCACAATCTCAATTTTCACTTACCATTACTAATTTCACCAAGTGTATCATTAACCTGGTAAAGCTTTTTCTCTGGGTCCTGACTTAACAGTCATCATATCCAGAGTACAAAAAATGCAGACTCTCAGGTTTCCACAGGCCCTAATCTTCCAATCACCATTTCCCAAAGGCATGCAGTGCCCTTCAGAATGAATACTGACAGAGTTCCAAGGCTAATGCAAAAAATTCACCGGCATTTTCTAGGCAGTACTAATGAAAGTCAAAAACAGGAAGAAGAGATTTTAATGGGAAGAGTATTTGAAGGTCACGCTTAATGACAATAGAAGTTGTTCCCTCTACGTTCACAAGTGAAATATAAATGATGCAAAATTAAACTCCCTCTCCTCAGAGTATTACTAAAGTAATTCAGCCTCAGAACTGAAAACTCCCTGAGTTGGCCAAGGCTCCAATAAATCACCTTAACCAATGGACTCCCCTCCAAGGAGAAAGAGCTGGCTTAAGTCCACCCATACTCACAGCCAAGAAGTTCTCACACAGCAAATGTAATCCCTGCTGCTGTGGCAAACCAGATTGAATTCCTTTTTATCTTGGCCTTACCCAGCAGCAGCTACTCAGTAACAACTTCTCAAATGTCCATTCCAATGACGGGTAAAAAAACATGGACTTTTAAAAGTTAACACAATACTTATAATAGGAACTGGACTATGCTTTTGTAGACACATTTGAATGTGGGTTATATTGAACAGGGTAAAAAGTCTCTTTAGACTATATAACTGGATTACCAGATAATTACATAATGACAAGTTAAAGCTGAATTTCAGATAAAAAATGAATTTTTAGTTTACATGTGCCCCAAATATTGCATGAGATAAACTTTTACTAAAGAAGATGTGTTTATCTGAAATTCAAATTTATCTGGGCATTCTGGTTTGTTTTCCCCAAATCTGGCAATCCTATATGTCACTATGCTAGGAGAAACCAACTTGAGAGAGGCAAGGAGATCTAGTTTTGGCACTCCCCACCCATTCAACAATTCCAATATTTCAAGGTCAACTGTAAAAACTGTTCTTTCTAGTGTGGATACTAATTAGTCACCACCTAATAAACAAGTGCCCAATGCCCATCCTTCTCTGGCCCACAGATGCTACTTATCCAATTAAGTGCCAGATACATGGGTAGCTGACAAAGTAAAAGTAAATTTTACTTTCAGGGCCTTCACTTGAGTAAAGGGCCTAGATAAAAGCAAGTAATTAAGTTTGAGTAAGTGCCATAAAAGAAAGAAGTTATTAGTAAATGTTATTAATTCAATAAAATTAAAAGCAAAATTTGCTATGGAGAAATTATATGAAGATAACAGAAAGTATACTGGATATGTAAGTGATTATTATGTGAATTAAATACTTTAAATAACAGTTTTTAAAAAATAGATAACTCTATTGAACGGTTAGGCATCAAACATTCCAAACTCTTTACATGTTTTATTGCACTTAATCCTTATCCCCTAAAAAATGAATACTATCATCCTGCCCATTTTATAACATGAAGAAAGTAAAACACTGAGATTAGGTATTTTGATAAGACTCGGCTGACCATATTGTCTGGTTTGCCTCTGATAGTCTCAGTTTATGCCTGCTGTCATGGTACAATTGTTTAGAGTGTCCCCTTTCATTCCCATAAATTACACAATCTGGATGATAAATTTTATGGTCACCTACCAAAGAAACTAGCAAAGGTAGGGTCTCACCCATGTCGTATGGCTCTGAAACAGAACTCAACCATGGAAAGATACTCCTTGCCTAGTCTTACCTTCCACAGAAGAAGATTCCAAGGGAAGATGGGATTAACTTTTTTTACTTTCACCCATTGTACCCTAGATTTCCTAAATGGTTACAAATCCATGTGGGGTGAGGGGTTGGGGGAGGTGAGGATCATGTTTTTCAGAACTGTCCTTTATCCCCTTTTAAATCACTGATAATACACAACACAAATCATCTGCGAGCAGACAGAATTCCTCCGTCCGCCCATATCTACAACCCTGGGTCTGAAAAATTTTAAGCATATTCAACTTATCAAAGTAATGTTTAACCAGATCCTTTTCTATCTTGGAATGACTTTCACCTTCCTTCAGCCCAGCTGGGGCAGTGAGGGCACAGTTGTTTGCTATTTTTATTAAGACAAAGGTAGACATGCTGTATGTGCTGACTTTTAGTTCCATACTTCTTTCCCTAAGTAAAAAAAAAAAAAAAAAAATCTCTCTTTTAATCTTTGGTAAAATGTAATCTATTTTCCCAATAAATGTTTCCCAATAAATGTTAATGCTAGTTTGACAGAGCTGTTAACTGCCCACAAGAGCATTAACTCGTAGGCTCACCTTCTAATATAATTTTTAAATGTATCACAAGTGGTCAAAATAAGCAGAGGTAAGATGTCTCTCAAGGTTCAGCACTTTAAAGATGGTCACAAGGAAACTGAGTGTTCCTACATATCTACAAATGGCTCAGAATAATGCTCCCTGACACTGTGTGAGGCTGTGTGAACTCACCTGGCCTCTCTGAGCTTGTCTCCTATTTTACACAATGGTGTGGATGTACTGAAATCTACAGGATCATACCCAGCTCTGAAATTTCTAATTCTATGTATCCTCTACAGTCTTTCTGACCATGAGCTGCAGCCAGCAATGTGAAAACAGCGCTCGACCACAAACCTAACAGCTGCCTTCCTAGCTGGTCCACAGGGTGGTCCATGAGGGGACCGCACTCCAAGTCCCTGAAGTGATGGAAATAAACAATCCTCTCTCAAAAGCAGACCTACAGCGAGGCTAACGGTGCTGAAACCCAACACAAGCATCTGAGGTCACCAAATACCTGGGAAGCCTGCAACAGGCAAGGGTCCTGGGACCAGGCCTGGGAGCAGCCCTGCAGTGAACAGTGACGACTCTCATGTTTGTAATACTCCTTGATATATTAAGTTTGACTCCTGTCAGCGTCAGGCCATGTGAAAAACATTTTTTAATGTTTGTTTCGTGGTGGGTCATGAATGCTTTTTCTACAATGATTCTAAAATCAACAAAAAGGGCAAAACTGGAAACTATGCTCTAAGGAAGGTTTTTCTGCCTCAAATCTTCACAAGGCACCTTCAGAAGGCAAGTCTACCACTGGTCAATGACAGTGGGAAAGAGGAAGAATGGGGGACTGCTGAGTTACTGAGAGATTTAAAAGTGTGTCTCCTGTCAGGAAACAGCAACTGACCTTCACACCTTTTCACTAGCAAAGGAAAAAAATTAAACAGCATGAAAATTAAATTCTCAGCCTCGATTTCACATTATTTCTAATAAAAACTGAATTCATAACAAAAAAAAACCATAATGCCATAAATTCAAAGGTCTGGGGAGTTAGTCTTTATAAAGTTTTACTAATACATAGTTATGAAAGAGGAGATCCTTCTTACCTAAAGCTTTATTATACGAAGTTTATAGCCACATTTAAGCAAAAACTTCCATAATAAGATCTGTTACATACGCATGCATCAAATCCCTGGCAACAAATACTATGTCTTAATCCAAAACCTTTTGGTAGAGAAAGAAGTAATACCTCTTATCAGAGCCCTCATTTCAGTAGTGTCAAAACTTTCAGAAAATTTGTTATGGAAAATCAGAGAAAACCAAGAACAAATGGTGAAGCCCCCAAAAAAATTACATGTTTTGGGGCCATCTGTTCAAACCAATTTAATCCTTTATAACCACTAAGATGTGTGGTCATGGCTTGTTTAACCTTATTCTTTCCAATGGTAAATTTAGGACACAAAAACAACTAAATGAAGAAAAAAAATCCTATGGATTCAACACAGGCATGTTAACCAATAATGACTAAATTTAAACACACACACACACACACACACACACACACACACACACACTGCCTGCAATTAGATTGATAATAATAAAAAATCACTCATCAAATAATGAACTCTAACAAAAGCAAAGCTTCTTCCCAAAGTATGGAATAATTAAAATGCGATTCTAACATTTCTGCTTTGTGTAAGAACAGATTAGACTAGGGTGTCTCAAAGCATGTTCTACGAAACCGTGGGCCTAAGAGAGGCTATGGCAATAAAAGAATTCCAAGGTCAGGTAAGTTTGGGAAATACCGTATATTATTCTCTCCCCTAGAATGCCTATTAAGCTTAGAAAGGCTCTGACAAGTCCTTCACTAAAGGACAAAAACAAAAATCACAAATGATCCCACCACTCTCCCCCCAAAATATTTCCTCCTTACCTCTTTTTCTTTGTTGTTCTACATAGTTGAAATCATACCATTTATATAAACTTGTGCCTTTTCCCCTTAAATTAAAAACCTTCCTATGTTATTAGGTTTTCAATAATAATATTTTTATCAATATAGTAATAACCAATAGTTAAATAGTTATGTATTTGTCAGACATTAGGTTAATCACTTTACTTATATTAATTTATTTAATTTTCACAACGACTCTCTACGGTCTGTATCAAGATTGCCCCCATCTTACAGATGAGGAAACTGACTTGCCCAATGCCACAGAGCCCATGATGGAGTCAGGATTCAGACCAAGGCAGCCTCTCTTAACCACTACAACACTGTACTATAAAATTCCTTCTTCTACTTATCAATGATGGACATTTGGGCTATTACCAATTTTTTTCTATTACAATAATGTTAAAGTAGATATCTTCATAGGCATCTAAAGCACTACTTTAAGCCTACAAGAGAGCAAAACTCTTACCATTCCAACAAGTTCAATTTATTTTCAGCTAGCTGACAACAGCTGTAGAAACATCTAAGATGGCTAGCATTTCATAAACCAGCTCATTACTCCACCTACCCGTGGTATGAACTTCCACATGGTCTTCACCTGTCCAATTCATTGCCATGTAAGCAGATTTCTGTAAGGTTTCCATCTGCCTTTCCACTGCACAAAAAGCCAGTTAAAACACTGGTTCTGTTCTGTGCAACCCCAATACATATAAGCAAATTCTGTCAACTTTTATGTCTGGAATATTTTATATGCTAATCTTGTATGTTCCTAGTCTCATGAGCTTATGCCAATACAAGGCATACACAGAGAGGTAACATTCAATATGCATGTGTAAAATTAAAATTATTTTTCTAATTTGGACAATAATCCAGAAAATAGAATATTCAAATATTTTATTTTTTGCCTGCTTATCTGATAGTGAATGATTGAAGACTCTTGCAAGATTAAAGGAATGCATACTCTAGATCAATGGATGGTCTAAAGTAAAAACTATCCAAAAGCAAGTTCACACAAGCAGATCAGATAATAGTATGCTAAGCACAAAGAAAACCAGTGGCTCTGGCTCACAGTTCACACATCTCTGAACTCAGTTTATCTATTTGACTATCCAAGAGTACGTTTTTAAAAACAAGGAATGTGTACGAGAAGGGAAAGGCAAAAACATAATTTAAAAATTTTTGAAATCATTGGCTCAATAAAGAAATTTTCCAACATGTCACCAACACCATTTGTCATGTAATAATGAGATCAATACATCTAAAGAAGCTAAGTATCCCCACGTTTTCCACAAAATGTTTTCATGTTTTAAAAACAAAATGTATTTTTCATATTACAAAAACATACCTAAAAAAATAACCTCAACTCTACTGACCAAAGGGTTAATAATTACAAACTATAAATCTCTGTATAAGGCATTTACATAAAGCCAGAAATAATGTTTCTCTATAAGGAGACCCCCTCCGCAATATATGTAAGATACCAAGAGTGACAAAGCAAAATTCAGACTTATAAATCTGAAGACAGCAATACAAAGACATAAAATCATCCGCGGGCTACTATAAAAAGCTATAAAATTACTGCAATGTCTAAATCCAAATTTCTAATACACTCTGTTACAGGATAATTAAGATATCTGTTAACATCACCTTTTAAGAAATTCTTAAATAATAGAAACTTGGTATGTATTTAAGCCTCTCAATATAAAATTCATTCACTATTTTCATATTATATTTAACATCTAAATCCTCTCTGTTTTCTTATTTCCATTCACTAATCCAAATACTGCATTTTAAAAAAATTCATCTTCATAGCAACCAAATTAATAGGTTGTTAGGATTATCCCGGCAGGCAGCCCCCACCTCTACCTATCCCCCCACTATCTGCAGGCACTGATCATGTCACCATTAGGCTCAAATCAGTACAGGACCCCTCCTAAAGACTGCATTCCCTCCCACGTTTTTACCATCCTGACTTAAAAAACAAGCCTATCTACTTCTTAAAAATTGAGAGACCACAGTTAGAAAATAAATCAATTACAAACAAGAATCAAGTATTGCAGACAAACTGCCAAGGAACTTAATACTAAGTCAAAAAGTGAATAAAAAAATAAGATTATGCAAGACAGTAACAAATGCCTTTTACTCTGCTTCTACAATGTTTTAGTGTTCAAATATCAATATATCAGACATATAAAATATAGGCTTTTATTTTAAACCTCCAGGGCCCCAACTTTTATTTAAAAAACGAAGACTGCATATTTTGCAATAAGTGTGGTGGGTGAGGAGAAGCTCAACATGAAAACTGGGATAATACATTAGTAATTAGTCCAGGTAAAACCATGCAAGATAAGTAGGCCCCAAAGTTAGATTACTTAAAAAATCTTGTTGTTCTCCATATAAGACTGCTTTCCTTATCTAGTATCCGATTCCTCACAGTTATGCAAACAAATAAATCTGTCTTTGCATTATTTTAAAAAATGCAAGATAAGAGGTTGCACAGAAGTATTTTCCTACATCTAGATAGTCACTAGATTTTTTAAGACTGTCGAAACTAAAAGATGAATGAAATAAACCTTAAAAAATTAAAAAACTTGATAAACTAAAGAGGAAAACAACCATCTCTCTTTCTTGGTCATACACTTAGAGGAGCAAATTTGCTTGAGTGAAGCAACAAATTTTAAGATATTCTGTTGAACTATAGCTATTTAAAGGCAGGCTAAGGTTGCATTAGTGCTTGCTCCCAATCTCTTGGCAGTTCTCCAACACATTCCAACTTTTTATGCACAGCCTTCCTGGGATCACATTCCACTTATCTCTGAAGACACATTAAGAAAGATGTTGCCACATTATATAACCAATCTGTCATTTATTCCCATCAGGTCACTTCACACAGTGCCTGGATTTTAAAAAAAAAAAATCAAACTAATTCCCATGTGGATGTGACTTAGTCCAAATGGTTCACATTGGTCCCCAAAACGAGTATCAGAATACTGCTCAAACTGGGGGAGAACGCTGTGTCTCACTGCCCAAAGAAAGGTTGACTACTCACGGACTAAGGAAAGATAACTGATAAGGACGGGGAAAGAGCAAGATCAAATCTTTAAAAAGGGACACCTTGACTATAGATGCTAAACTCCAGCTATGCCCCACTGCCCACACTTCGAAGCACAGGGTATATTTGAAAGGATAATCTTAGTATTTAATGAATCCCATTACCTCCATGATAAGAACAGTTTAACATAGCAGTACATCCTCTAAGCCAATGTTCTAATTGTTAATATTTGGCAAAAAAAAAAAAAAAAAAAAAGTGCTCTTTGAAAACAAACTAGAATGGTTAACCACATGCTGCTACATTCCATTCCTGCATATAAATATAAATATATATATATATATATACATGTGTATACACACACACACACACACACACACATAAAATTAGCACATCTGAGCCTCATGCTTTGCACAGCTGCACAACATTCCAGTGATAGGCCAGCTATCAATATACTTTACATTAAATATCTACTTAACTTTAAAAGTTGAGAAGACGAAAAAGCAGTTCTCAAGGATGACCCACTAAAGATATATTTAATTCATGTGAACAAGTTTTCCTTAATAATATAGCCCAACAGATATACATAATATAATTAAGAATAAAATATTCATACAAACGTATACTAACAAAATAATTCTTCAGAGCTGGAAGTATATATATGAAAAACTGCCAAATAAGAATAGTCTTCTTCAGGAATAAGACAATAAATAAGCCTGCTCTCTAATTAAGTTTTTGCCCTTTAAAAATCAAACGAGATTTCTAGAACTAGACTGAAAGCTGGTATTAATGTCAGAAACATATACTTCAAAAGCAAAATAAGCCTTTCAAAATGACAAATCATCCTTATTATCACGGAAACTCAGGAATTCCTTTAGCAGTGGGTGTTGATTTAAAAAACAAGCAAGCAAACAAAAAAAAACTTACCTTTAAAACAAAGAATAAAACCCAAGGTGTGCACTGGTTTCTTTCCTGCTCGAATGGCACACAAATATCTGCTCTAAGACCTGTGATGTGTCCTCAACTCCGCCCCAGGAGATAAATTGGGTATTTAAGGACAGCTGGCAGCACAGAGTTGTCAACCCCACTGTGAGAAGGGCCAGGTCCCTCTCAGAGAAGTCACCCGACTGATATCTCTGACCACCACTCACCTCCTAAAATAGCGGCAGGTGTGCTCATCCGGTCAGAGGTCCAGATAAGGCCACATTCCAGCCTCCTGCTCTCCCCTAACCTGGGGCACAGGGACCAGTATGCTCACTGTCTCAGCTGGATGCCTCTCTCAAGTGCTAGGCCCAACATTTGCAGCTGCCTGGAGGTTAAGTTGAGATCCCTACTCCAGGCTTCGGATAGCATAGGCACATTAACCATCAAGCATTTCCTTTGAAGGGTTTTAGTCACCCCCAAAAGGTATGATTCCCATCAGGTCGGCAGTTTCTGAAGAACCCGTTTGGACAGAGGGAGTCTATTAGTGCGGCTGAGCTCCATCACCAAACTCTACTCCATCCCTCACACCACCAGCTCAGATTTTCCCTCTAAACTATGAAAAGAGCTGCCACTGGCCTTCAGTGTTTAAACCTGGGAAGAAGGTCATTTGCCACTTTTCCTCAGGGCCCACCACCCCAAAGAAGACCAATAGAACACCTTGTGGAAACTGCTGAAAAGGGCTTTCTTTCTCTTCCAAGGAAAGGGTATTTCTCCCCTCTCTCCACTCCCTCTTTCTTTAGGACATGAAGAAACCACTTTAGCACCTTCTTCAGGAAGAGGTCAAATACTAGAATTAAGACAACAAAGAAGTGCCAAAAAGTCACCTCCACCCATCTCATGTAACAGAGCTTAAAGAATTGACTTGCATAACCAAATACAAATATTGCTTTTTCTCCTTGAAACAGATCCTAGATTCAAAGGTAGAATTTTAAAGAATTCAGTTAATAAATAGACCATAAGAAAGCTGAGTTCTTATGTATGCTTTCAACAGTTATAACCAAACCCAGCCCGGTAAAATTTATTACATTTAAAACCAAGATTATAATAACCACATCCATTCCATTTTATGGGGTAGCTATTTCAAAGACTCTGAAATCTGAAGACAAAAGTAAAATCACATGTTGTCTGAAGTATATGAAGATATCTCTCAAGAGAATTAAGGCAATTCTGATGGGAGTTCCTTTCAAAACAAAACAGAAAGCACACATTATCTAATGAGAACTTAATTTCTGGTGTTTTTCCACTGTAAAAGTTTCCGCACCCCCCTCCTGGCAAGAAGTATCTATAATAAGCAAATTTGACATTCTGTTTCTTCACTGTTTTTCTTTAACATCTCCATCACGAAAAACAGCTCAGAGCAATAAACAGTATTTACACCATAGCTTTAAATATGACCAGTAAAAGATTTTGTTTTGCAATGCTACAAGTATAAACTGAAAGCGATAAACATCAAGTGATTATTTAGACTGTCAAAATTTTACATCTTCAGCCTAAGATTTGAGAACTGATCCTTATTTGTGACATGAACAAATATGTGCACCAGGAAAAAAAGGTTTAAAGGATAAACACTAAAACGTTAACTCCAAGTTTATAGGGTCACTGAATTCACCTAGTGATTTTAATTTTCTTCTTTATATTCATTTTTATTTTTCATATGACCCACAATAAATATTATTTTGGTTAATAAAAAGAAAATATTTTTAAAAATTTTTTAACTTTATGTCATGATTTGTGTTAATTTATACTTTTATGAAAGTATATATTCTTCAGAAGCTATTCGGAATAAAATTATACACTCTGTGTATATTACCAGATTATCAAATATTCAGGGATTCTAAAAAGGTAAAGAAATGAGTATTTTAACTTTTAAGACTATTGTTCTCACCCTAAAAGTATGTTACAGGTTAAAAATACAATGGGGCGGGGGTAGGTTGGGGAGAATGGGTTGAATGGTAAAAGAAGTACAAATTAGTAGTTGATAGATGGTCATAGGGATGGGGAGCACGGCAGAGGGAATGCAGTTAGCATTAATGTATTGGCTAGGTGGAAAACCAGAGGAGAGAAGAGCAATTAGGGGGGATTGTTTTATAAACTATATAAATGTCTAACCTACTGTATACTTGAAACTAATTAAAAGAAATAAATAAATTTCGGTAAAAAAATACCATGGAAAATGTTTAAACATCATGGAATGAAGTAAATAGCATCATTTTAGGGAAGAATCTAGGTTTTCTTTCTCCTTTAAATAAATAAGATAAAAGCCCCCCACAAAGGTCCTAAGCCACAATAAGAACATGAATTATCCTACCCCAAAGATGCTGTACAGCTGGTGAAGAACATTCCAGAAAAATATGAATCCCTTGAACATTTAGATTTGGTCTTAAGACAAACACACTAGAACAAAAATTATCCCTGAAGCAGCCACCCAAGAGGGTCAGGAACAACAAGAACTTCATCCAGGGCCAAAGGCAGTAGCCATGGAGGCTGATCTCCTGGAGGATGTTTGTGAGGCTCCCTTGGGGCCCAGTTCCTACATCTTTTCCCACACTCCATGGAAGTAATGAAATGGCAAGGCCCTAACCAAATGCACATTTAAATGAGGAATGGAAAAATATTTTTAAAATTTTGGGGTTCTCTACACCTTCAGTGTTAATATTACTTTTCTGAAATTTATGGTAGAAAAAATTTGAACAGCAAAAGGCATATTAGCTGATTAATCATTTTATTTCATTCTTAGCCAGCTAAAATGAGGTATTATGGTGTTAGACTATTTTTGATAAAAAAACAAGAGTTTATTGTGAAGCATTTACAAAAATTAGGAAAATATGGAGAAATGAAATTAGAACTCTTCCACGATTCCATCACCCAGAGATAACTTCTATCAGGCTAATGAACTCTCTAAGCACAAACATATTTAATTACACAAATTAAATACTGAACATATATGCTTAAAAGAATACAATTATATTTATATATCGCTCCAAATTTCATCCTAGTTCATTTGTTGGGTAAAAATCTGTAGTTATGTTCTCATACGGATTTTACTACCTAACAGCTTCAAGTTTATATGTTAAAGATCAGAACAAGCAGAGATCTCTAGATTCTAGAGCAGAGATATCCAACTGTTCTAAAAGCCATTCAGGAGTTTACTCTCACAGTTTAGAGTTTACTAAGAATGGAATTAATGACACGTATAAAGGAGGGTCAATTTTAAAGCCATCTTGAAACTGTAACATCTTACTTTCATATCTCAAAACACACTTAATCCTAAAACCTTCCTCAATCAATTGTTTAAGGTTCACAGCAGGAAACATACAAAATTCATGGGAAGTAAGTTAGTTCACTTTTATAAGATAAATTTTACAAAGTGCCAATACAGTTAGGGACTTGGTCCATAAAACAGAAAGTACTATTTTCTCCCAAACGTTTCCCACTCCAGCTACGGACGTGACTCATTCCTGGGATTCATCTTCAAAATACTCTCCCTATAATATTCCCCAATTAAAAAGCCTTAAAATAGCCCTTTGCCTCCCTTCATGATGGAGATTACTCAATCACACTCAACTCTCTCACCTATGTGATACAGATATATAGATAAGATAGAACAGGTAGATGCTTCATATTTGTATATATAAACATCATATATAACATTACATAAGAATTTCCTTTCATATAAAAAAGGATATCATTAAAATTCATTCCTCCCACTCTTCGCCTACAATATTCTCAAATGCTGAGAAACCATTAACTGGAAGTAATCTAAATCTGGAGTCATTTTTATTTTAAAATTTTCACTTGGAATTTTATCTATATTTCCAACCAATTCCAATGATACATGGTGGTCTTATGGTTACAAAATGTGTTCCAACAGCAGTATGGGTTTCCACAAGTGAGAACAAGCACGTCACAGAATTCCACTCCTCTCTCCCAGCAAGCTTCAAGTTCCGAAATACCAAAATGTCCTGGTCTTCCCCACTTTATAAGCTGGCCCAGATGACTGCAGAGACTCGAGGCAGCATTCCATTACCCTGGGATGCTTCACTTCTCTCTCAGACCCACCCCCTCAAGATGCTGTTACACACTTCCCCACTGTTCTGAGGTAAGTACAGAGAAGGACGGATGTGACAATCCATTGGAATTTTAAACCATTCCTTAACGAAGATCTACACCTGGCCAGGTTTGCTTTCTTCTTTCCTTTTTTAAAAATTAAAGTGTTGATTGCTTTTTGATTATAAAAAAAATGATCTCATGGTAGTCTATTATATTATTGATTGTACTCTTCTCTATGGGTAAAATATTTCAAAATTCAAAATGAGAAACATTAAGTCATAGAAATTTCCTTTCATACAGGAAAGGAAATCTCCCATCAATCCACCATCCAATGCAAACTATTAACATTTTAATGTATTTTCTTTCAGTCTTCTATTTAATGGAACAAAACTGGAGTTATACCATGTTATACAGATTATTTCCACTGAATTATATTGTTAGCATTTTCCCACTTCAGTGATATTCTTCCAAACCATTATTTTAGGCACTACATTGAATTCTATCCTATGACTGTGCCATAATTTATTTGATTATGCCCCATTTGCCTTTTCACTGTCATTGTTGCTAAAACCCTTATTTAAAACTAACTGCTCTATTTTTAATTCTTTCTTTAGATTATAGAGCTACAAGTGAAAATTTCAGTCCAAAAGGTATCGACATTTAAGGTTTCTGTTATCTATATATGTATATATAACCTAACTGTTTTCAAACTAGGTGTATGTTAAGCCAAATATTCTCTCAACAGGTGCTGCAGTTGTCATCTCATAGCATCTCAGAGAGCATTCTCTACCTATCAACTTAAGTAGGAAAATTAATCTATTCGTTTTAATTTGTATTTTATAGTACTAGTGAGTTTGAACAATTTAATATAGATATTGGCTTCCCTGATTTCTTCTTTTATAAACTATTTGTTCCTAGCCTTTTCCCACATACTAGGGTTTTAGTGTTTTATTCATTAAAAATAAATATTAATCAGGTTTGCCTTTCCTATTTCTGCATTTTGACATAATACATAAGAACAAGTTTAATACAGATCTGATTCAGCATTATTTATCTGAATAAATGGTATTATTTACTGGAATGTATCTTTTCTGAACAAATCAAATTATTTATTTGAAAGAAAGCATAAAATTGAGACAAAGCAAAAATTCCACATTTTATGGTAATTAAACTATACTGTGATTGGGCACTGGATTATCTCACTTAGCTTTAATAATCCTTTTTGATAAGTACTGTCATTCCCTCTATTTTACAGATGAAGATTCTGAAGCACACATAGGAGCCAAGGTCACTTTGTCAGTGCCTGGAGAGACCTGGTTGTTTATTTCCAGGACCCAAAGCTCAGGACTCCTGCATCCAGTCGCCTCCCGTCAGCCACACTATCCCTGACCTAACTTCAACTTTTTGAACATTGTCTCCACTAGGTTTCTGCTGAAACCTCAAACAACATGTTTAAAGACAAACTGATTCTCGTCCCAACCACTTAGGCTCACTTCCCACCCACGTACCCTACAAATAGTTGTCACAGGGTTGGCTCTTGATAACCTTCCTTCCATCTTTCTCCTCCATCTCATTCCCATGGCCACCACCATAACTTGCTCCCTTACCCTCTGGACCCCCACAATCACCTTTTTGTTTCTTTACTTCTAGTTTTTTTCCATTCCACTGTATTTTGAACATGGCTGAGGTGTTACTCAAATATCTTATCATCACAGAATTTTAGAAGTTACAGGATCTTAAAATCTAAGGGCCAAACCTGGTCAATTGGTAGTTACTGCCTAGGACACAACACTGAGAATGTTACTAACCCTCTATCTCAGCTCTGCAGAAAGAATGTCATGATTATTTTCCATGTCTGCGAGGGACAAAGGGAGTAGTACCCATATCTGCCATGTTTTAACTCCACTACAATTTCATCTAAGTTTTTCACTTCATACATTTAAATCTGAGACTGAAAGGGTTAATAGCTTGCTGAAGTCACATATCTAGTCAGTAAAAGCTCTTCTATCTTCTGCGTACATATATAGGGTAAAATCAATATAGTAGAATATATTGTTCTTGCATCCAGGAACTAATTCTTATCCAACTTTAAGCTAGCCCACACCATTATCACCCTAACCCAACTTCAAGTCCTGGCAAGAGAAGGTATCCAGTAATTATTTACTAAATAATAATTTTTAAAAATTCTACAAAGTGATCTTCAAGTAGCAGACAAGAGAGAACATTAGTATAAATACTTGTTGGTAAAAAGAAAAATGTAATTACACTACTTTTTAAAATGGAAACCTGAACTGACCAGTAAGTGGTCTTATCCATATATATAAAATCAATACATAACTTCTAAAAAATAAAATAATCTGTTTAATAGCTCTTTTGACATCAAAATGTTAAGGTAGCTTTTGCAAAGCATTTCAAAAGAAGATGGTGGCTCATATAGCTTAGGCAGTCTGAAGAGAAAGTAATGGAACTATTATCAGCTAAACACCTATGTCCCCAGCACTGTACACTGCTGTCTCACAACTGTATAAGTATTATTATTTCGATTTTACTGATGAGGAAACTGTGGTTCCAAGAGTACTGAACTAGCTCAAGTCTAGAATTTAGCTATGACCACATAACTGGTATTCAAAAACATTAGGATTTGAGTCAAGATTTGACTACAAAATCCAAACTAAGAAAAAATTTTCTGCTATAAAGAAATCGCTCTCACAAACCTTAAAAAACAAAAACTAATTATGACTCTACTGAAATTATGAATTATTCATCAAAAAAAACCACAAAAAGTTTCTTTAAAAAACACAAACTGGGAGGTAATTTTTGTAATACTTATAATCCACAAAGGATTAGTAAGCAATCAACATAAAGAACTCCTACAAATCAGTAAGGAAAACCATCTACAAGATAAACGGGCAAAAGACTCAACAGGGATTTCACAAGTAAGGAACCCAAATGGTTAATAATATAAATAGATACTTAACCACAATAATTAAGGAAATTGCAAACAAAAAACACAATAAGATAACATTTCACAAGTATTGCCTGGACATTTCAAAGTCTGGTAAACGAAGTACTAGCAAGGTTATAGAACAACAGTAACACACACAACTAGGGCGAATGTAAACGGTATAATCACTTTGGAAAAAGTTTGGTATTATCTAGTAAGGCTGATCATAAACATATCTATGATCCACAAATTTCATTCCAGAAATAGAGAAACAGACAACTTGTATGTTTGTGTGTGTGTGTCTGTCTCCACATATGTACTAAGAGACATATACAAGAACCGTTTATAGCAGCCCTTTTATAACAGCAAAATATTGGAATCAAATTAAATTGCCATCAACAGTAATAGGAATAAGTAAGTCATTGTGGAATACTATACAGCAGTGAAAATGAATGAACTATAGCAACAAAATGAATGAATCTCAGAAATATGTTAATCTAAAAGTGTAAGTCACAGAAAAATACATAAAGTATAATTTCATTTATATAAAGTTCAAAAATATAAAAATACAATAATAATTCTAAAAAGGATAACCCATAAAGAGCAAGGAAATGAGAACCACAAAATTCATGACAGTGGTTGCTTCAGATGGGATGACAGAGGGGCACACAGGGAACTCTGAATGTATGATAAGGTTCCTCTTCTTGAGCTAGGTAGTCACTGCCTGAGTGTCCACTGGTTTATGATTTTGTAACATATTTTTTTATTATCACTGGATGTACAAAAACAACTTTAAGAAAAGAATGGACTAGAAGGCCAGGATATGAATATACTAAAAGAAACAGCTGATGACAGAGAACAAGATGCCAGAGGAGAGCAGAGAGGATCCTACATATCCTGGACTCCAGCTCTGCTGTCTCAAAGCCAATGCCACCGGGGGAGGGTGGGGGGGGGTGTTGTTTTTCAACTTTAAAAAAGAACCAAAAAAAATATTTTAAAACCCCCAAAACTAATTAATTTAGATAAACTATAACAAATAGTTATAGTTTATTCCACCAAATAATTTTATTCCACCAAAATGTTAAAGAAGAACTTTATAAAGTTTTTCTGTATTAAGTAATTCACAGTGAGTGCATCACTCTTCAATGCCACTTAGTGACACAAGGGAAAATAATGTGTTGATACTTCAGCAAAAGAAAAAAGTAAAATATGAGAAGGAACTTTTTGATATGGAGGTCCCTTAGCTGAAGCAGTGGAGCAACTTCTCAATTTAGTGTGCATACAAATCTCTTAGGGGTTTTGTTAAAATACAAACCATGAACTTGAAACCAATAATAAAATAAAAATTTTAAAAATGTTAATAAGGCAATAATACAGTCTACATATTTATACAAATATTTTCTAAAAATACATTATGACCAATTTTTATGATAGTTTTTGTCTACAGTTTACAGCATCTAGTATGTATATTTTGCATGCATATGTAGTTTTCATTTTGTTAAACTGGCTTTATCGATGCTATAAATGGTTAAGTGGTAGATCAAGAAATAAAACCTATAATTACTAACCAAAAAAAATACAAATTAATATTGGACAAATCTGGGTTGGGGGCTCTAAGAATCTGATTTATAACAAACTCCCAGTAGATCCTGATGTTCACTGTCCATGAACCTCATTATGATAACAAGGGACATTACTAAAAATGCCTTCTCCAGTGATGTTTAAAAATAGAAGTTTGGGTCTATCTAATTGGAATAGAGGTAAAGAGACTGATGTTATTCCTACACTATAAGAACCTGAATACAGGACAATTGTTAACAGAAAAATCAAGAGTATTAAACTAGATCTTTTGCAAGGAAAAGTTGCTTTGAGAAACAGCAAAGACGGGAAACTTACAAGAAAAATCCATAAGATGTTTTACTCACCTCCACAGACCTATAGAAGTAACTTTTCCAGAAGCAGTATTAGCCTTCTCCTTATGGCAGAAAGGTTTACATTCACAATCGTATCTCAGGAAGAAACCAGGACTACCATAAGGACAACCACAGAACATTAATTAAAGCCTGATTATAATGCAGATGTTGGTCAGTGCCCAACATAATTAAAGGAGCATCACATCACCACATGTAAAAAATATATATATTGGGTTTTAAAATTCTCTCTAAGAATACGCTCTTAAAATGAAAAGCTTATTTCAACAAAACCACATCAAATAATTTCCACTCATCATGTCTATTTGTTTACTAGTAGTAAAATCCTTCCATCTCAAAATAGTACTTCCACATGTAAAGTCATACTTTCATAAAGCAAGACAAAATAACCACTTCAACAAACTAACAATGAAATTCTGCCAATGCCAAGTCTCTGTTCAGGATGTGTCACACGTAGAGAGTGAGGTCTTCTCACTTGCTTTTACGACATCACAGACAGTTGTTACTATTATCACCCAAAAGATTCTCTTCAGAAACCCTGTGTGACAGGAGATGAGACTACCAGTTTCTTGGCTGGCCCCAAACTTCTCATTCTCTCAGATGAAGGTTTTGGTCAGTCCAGAAAGGACAGAGTTACAAAGAGCTTAACTTAACAGAATTCAGCACCTGGTGTGTAAGTCAGAACAGATAAACCTCCCGTGACATCAACACAGGATATTTTCTTACAACGTAGTAAATCCCAAATGTCTGGATAATCCATGCTAACAGTACTCCCAGACATCTTTATACAATACGATTTCCTACAACCAGCACAACAAAACCCAAATCCAAGAAGTTCTATATATTAATGGCTCTCTTTTAAGAGAAACTGAAAATAATGAACATAAACCACACAATCTGCATTCAGTTCTACTCTACAGAGCCATGTGTTATCAAATGCCACCAATCTGAATTAATGAGAAATTAAAAAAAAAAAAAAGTAGACACACCCTTGCTTTGAAACACTGACCTTTCCTTCCAGTTAGCACACTGAAATTCCTTTTTTCACCTATCTACATTTTAGAAGAGTCTGGATGACATATGAAATGCACCCATGTGCCACCCCACACTGAATAAATGAACTGTAGAATTGGCATTTAGAGGGGAAACTTCCTGTGTACTAAACTGATGAGAACACTGGCAACCATCTCCTTCTGACCAGATATCAGCCACAGAGGCCTTGGTGGTCTGTCTTCAATCCCCTCCCCAGCCACATCTGCAAAAAATACGTATACAAAAAAATATATGTAAATAAACATAAATGAAGTCAGTTACCGTCATAATCCCATTAGTTATAATTAACTTGGCTATCTAAATCAATAAGTTTGAATACCGATTCACCATCAATTGATGCTCTTTTACCTAATAATCCCTAATAAAGCATCCAAATATGTAATTGGATTTACAGAAAAAGCAAACAAGGAAAGCAAAGCAAATACAGATTAATCATTTACTACCTACCAAAAAATATATAAAACTTACTGAATGTTGATATTTTTAGAAATGTCTCAGGGACATAAGAACTAAAACAGAGTAATCGTTTAATTATTTTTTTTTAAAAAAAAGGTTCCCTGTCGGAAAAATTCATATTCTTAGTATTAACCATTGTAATAGCTGTAAAGACCCAATAAACATCAACTTTTCATATATGAAATTGATGGACAGCTTAATTGTGGTTAAAATAATGGGTGATCCACAGAAAGACACTGCGACTCCCAATACTGACTGCATCACTGCCTCCGCACACCAGTGGGCCGCGTCCTCCCTGCAGCCCCTCCCTACCACTCAGGTCCCTTGGTCCTAGATCAGATTCTGATCCGCAGCCGCAGGCCCGCTACCTCTGCCCGCAATAGCGCTGCAGGGCGCCCCTTCATCAGAGTACGGCCTAACAGGCTGGGCGGGAGGGAGTCACCCCAAAGAGAAGAGTCCACCCTCACAGCTAGGTGACCTGGTCCTCTAGACGCCATGTCCCACTGAAGCATGACAAGGTAGAAGCAGTTCCGAGCCTCTGCCAAGGGCAGCCTCGGGCCTGGGTGGGGCCGGGCGGGGGCCGCAGGCGCCGAGTGGCCGTGCCAAGCCCCGCCAACGAGAACCCGGGGAGGCTGCGATACTGCTGCATTGTGCTGCATCACGGCGAGGGAACCGTGAGCCATCCATCTTGCCAAAAAAGCACATCCCCACCCAAATAAATCCACCGAATATATTTTTCTCCTCTGCGGAAGCACCCCACACTTGCCCTCTCCTCACTATGTGGCATAGCTTTTGAATAAAAAAATAATGAACATGGTTTGTGTACTGATTCCCCACAACACTTCCCCTCCCCATCTGATGGCAGCCACTTGGCATCTTTCCTATCACAAAAACAAAATCTCCCCCCAAAAAAAGGCCGCGGGCGTGGTATGAGAGGATGAGGAGAGGGGCGTCCAGCCCACCACCCCAACGGCAGGCTCAGAGAGTCCCCGCGCTGGTACAAACCTGTTGAAGAGAGGATGGCAGGAGCTGAAGGGCGGGCGCAGCGGCCGCTCCGCGCCCGCAGGCGGCTCACGCCCCAGCCCTTGGGAGAGTGGGAACTGCAGGGAGGGGGCGGGGGGGCGGGCGGGGGACGCGAGGGATGGGCTGGATGGGCTGGATGGACTGGGGGACGGGGGGGTGACGCCGGGCCGCCGCCTCCGGCTCAGCTGCAGCGCAGCGCAGCCCCGACCACGCCTGGCCGCATCCCCCGTACCGTTACGCGCAGAGCTCGGCCCTGTCAACACCGCCCCCGCTCCCTACAGCCGGGCTAGAACGAGGGCACCCGAAAATATACCCTCGCTGCTGCCCACTCCGCACCCACCCCCGCGCCAGGGGCCGCTGCGTCCAGCTGGAGAGACTCAGCGGCGGAGACAGGGAGGAGGAATCGGCGGCCCTGCGCTGGGGATGAGGCTGGGCTGCCACGGTGCGCACCGGTGATCTGCTGCTCACCGGTGATCGGCCTCACCGCGGGGCCTGCCGCCCCTGCCCCCACAAAACCCGAGTACTAGTAAGCACTGAAGACCCAGGCTTTCTGCACCGCCTCCGCCCGGGCTCTGCAGCCTCCCCGCCCCCACGCCGCTCCCGGGGCGCAGGGCAGCGGCAGGGCAGCGGCGTCCTCCCGGCCTGGGCCCGCGCCCCTCCTCCCGGTCGCCCGCCCGCCCGCCCGCCGCCCAGGAGGCAGCCTCAGTGAGTTGGCATCTTCCTGCCTCAGGCCCCCTACCTACCTCCCGCGGATAGGGGGTGGGGGCGCCGGGGTCCCGTCCTCCTCCCGCTCCTCGGCGGCCGGGCGGGTGGGCCGGGAGGCGACTCCGCGGGGCTGTCCGCGGCTGGGGCCGGGGCTCACAGGACAGGACCGGTGGGCGCTGCTGCGCGGGGCTGCGCGCTTGCTCCGGGCGGAGAGGCGGCCGAGGGAGGGACTGGAGGAATCCGCAGCCTGCACGGCAACAGCTGCACTGATTCCGGGGGCTGGGCGGGAGCGCGGGGCGGGGGAGGAGGGGAGGGAGCAGGCAAGGCGGGGGACGAAGGGCGGGGAGAGGGAGCGCGCGGGAGCCGGGAGCGCGCGCAAACGCGCGTGCACAGTCCTCTCCCGCACATCCTGATTCCTGCTTCGATTCTTCCCTCTCTCCCGCCCTCAGCGCCTGCGGGGAGTCCCACAGCCGCCCACCCGGCGCCTGCTCCGCCAGCGCGTTGGACCTGGGGCGCGTCCTCCCTCTCCTCAGCCGAGGCTCTGTTCGGGCTCAGCCCGGATCTCGTCCCCTGCCGCGGGGTCTGGCCAGGGCTAGCCTGGGCAGGGTGGGCACAGCCGCCCCCGGGCAAAGGGACAATGGGGACTTTGTTCTCACAGCCGGCGAGGGCCAATTTCACGTTTAATTTGAGGCTAATTTGGTTATCGCCATGGAAAGGGGCAGCGTAATTGTCTAAGTGACTTGTGCAGCCTCTTTTCGCCCGCGACGTTTGCGTTTGGAAAGCGATGGATAGAGTGTTGAGGGAGGTTTTAAAGCGTCGTTTGGTTGATTTTGGTTCAGATCTAGGTGGTGGTGTTTTGTAAGTTCTGCCCACCCTAATGTAGAGCGACGGTGACCCCGTGAGAAACTGGGCGATGGGGGTAGGAGGGTTGTTCCTACGGCGAAGTCAAGATCTTTCTCCTTTGTTGAGTGCTTTTTCACCCTTTCCCTGGGGGTAGCTGGGAACAGACCCTACAAGTGGTTCGTCCTGCTCCCGCCTCTGGCCATAACGCCAGCTCCCTTTCACCTGAAGTGGGTAATCTCCCGGAGCCACTCCTGGGGAAAAGGGACGACCTGGCTGTAGTGAAGGCGCGGGCGAGGGCTTGAGTTCTCCCCCTAGCCACATACCCTGAGAGTGGCGAGGTTTCTGTCAAGTGCCAGGGCCACTTCTCGATCAGGTGGTCGACCCGGTCTATCCCTCAGGCTATGTAGAAATTATGGCACCACCACTGTTGGGAAGGAAAGAATGGTGTCATCACCATGACCAGGACTAGAAATACTCTATAGAAAGCAGAGTCTGGAGAAACTGATTTTCTGCCTGCTCTATAGATGCCCGACTGTGGAGGCACTGTAAGCTTAAGAGGGAAGAGGCCCCTTCTCTGTTGGAAAAGCCCCAAGGCTTTTCCCCTAAAGACTAACCTTAAAAAAATACAATTTTGGTAGTTACAAAATAGTCATGGAGATGTAAAGTATAGCATAAGGAATATAGTCAATAATATAATAATTATATGGTGTCAGATGAGTACTAGATTTATCATGGTGATCATTTGGTAGGTTATATAAATGTCTAATCACTACGTTTACACCTGAAAGTAATATTGTGTGTCAACTGTAATTGAAAAAAACATTAACAAAATTAAAATAAAAAATAGGAAAGATCGAGCCCTCAACCCCTGAATAACACACAAATAAAAGACGGGCAAATAGTTTAGATCATGCTTATATCTCAAATCAATAGAACTGAAACTTGATGGGTTTATACTTTTGTATGTATTTTTTAATGAATATTTTTGAATAAAACTAAATTAAATTGTCCCCAGCAAGTTATGAAGATGATTCTTCCTTTTAGGCCTTCACCATCACTTTGAATGTACCAATGCTTATATTTGATATATATGGAAAAAATTGAGAAAGGAAAATAATTTAACGTTTTTCTCAGAAGATTGATTAACACAACCAGAAGGTAAACTCTCCAAGGGTAGGGTTCATTTGTTTACTGTACAAAGCAGACACTTCAGAGGTACTCAAAATTTTTTGTTGAATTGAATTGAACAGAATCAACATATTAGGTAATAAGGGAAATCCACTAGGAATGGAAGTTGTTTCCCTTTCACTTATTTAGGGCCATTGCCCTCCCCTGCACCTCCCCACCCACAGTGTTAATGAAATACCAAAGAAAACAATGGCAATACTGGGAAATGCCTCAGTTTAAATTCTTCCAATGCTATTCTGAAATGTGACTCTTAACTGCTTCCTTTATCACAGATAACAGTACTTGAATAAATCTTTATTTGATGGATGAGTCACCTCCCCTACCCCATTCCATTCCCACTTACTTTTTAAAATATTTTCTTCAGAAAGCGAGACCACACACAACCTTAGCTAGGTACTCTGATGAAGTGGCAGTAAGTATTCCAGAAATGTAAAGGGCAAGATTTCAGATTAAATACCTGCTCACAATTTCAAATTTTTACCTTTTGGTGAAAAAAATCATCATCCAAGAGAGCACAATGTACCACTGAACAAAAAGGAAGTAACAGGTCAAAGAAAAGACAGTCTAAATCTGGAGAGATTATTGGAGAAAACATATATCTCTATGGAAGGCAGGAATCTAGAAAAGATAATACGCCTCAAATATCTCAAATATCTCTGAAGCAGTTTTGCTGAAGTTTATTATTTCACAATAGAATTAAGGTCAATTTAAAGGAATCTAGAACTCATTGATATCATGTCTGTACCATTCTACTCTCCATTTTTAGAACCATGTGATTATATATGGCTTTGTCTCCCACAGAAATAGTACTTTATTACAAAATTTTTACAGATATAAAGGATCTTCAAATTTTCTGTTACCAATAATAGTGATCATAAGTAGCAACTATAAAATGCTTTCCATTTTTTAAAGTCCTTTAACATATTATTTTGTCTTTTGTCAGTTCTGTGGGATAGATATTAGTTCTATTTTATAGATGAGAAAACTGAAACACCGGTAGGTTAAGTGAGTTGTCCACGTTTATTTACACAGCTACTAAGTACCAGAGATATCTGCTTAGAAGCTAGCATATCAGAGTTGTGTGTCTTGGAATTGTATATTAATTATTAAGAAGTATTCTGTTTGCAAGATGAAAAAAGTTATGGAGATGGATGGTGGTGATGGTTGCACAACAATGTGAAGGTACTTAATACCATTGAACTGTACACAAAATGGTTTAAATGGTTTTATGCTATGTGTATGTTATAACATTTTTTTTTACAGTTTTTCAAGTAATTCTGAATTTACACCTCTAAAATAGTAGAATAGATGCACTCTTAATTCTTCATTTAACCCACTTGTTGAATTGCCTCCCTCTGTTCACTCCCTCTGTGTTGTAAACATATTGACCCATGTCCATGGCACTCTAAACAAACTCTGCTAGTAGGCTGTAGTCTGCTACACCTGTAATTTCAGCTCTCTACAGTCACGCTGTATACTTACAAAGTCAGTTGTGTTTGTTCCCAAATTCGTTTATGGCAGTTATGCTTATTATACTTAGTAAGGACACTTATTATAATTAAACATTACATAAACCAATTAAATATGAGTGTGAAAAGAGAGTTCTTTCAGTGAAAACTAAGTTGCGTATTTTTTAAATGTCTGATTAAAGACTAAAAATATTGCCATCAAAATATATATGGGCAAGATAACAGTAAAAAAAAGTAGGGAGGGATGGAAGTCACAAAAACTGAAATATTTAGAGTCCAGATTGCTTTATAATTGTTTCTAAGTTCTTAAAAGAAAACCAAAAATCTGATAGCTGTGGCTTATGCAAAACAGAAGCGACCTTTTGCTCAGTAAACATGTTCAAAGAAACATTTTGTTTATCAACCAATTAGCGAGTGAATGTAAATTTATAAATTTCGAGTAAAATAAAACTTGTATTTTTTCAGGTATAAAGCTATCATTTTATTTTTCTTTTGAAATGTGCTTCAAGGAATAAGCAATCGATAATTAAATATGACACCAAAAAGCCTGACAACAACAACAAAAATAGACAAACTGGACTCCATCGAAATTTAAAATTTGTGCATCAAAGGACATTATCAAGAAAGTGAAAAGACAATCTACAGAATAGGAGGAAATATTTGCAAATCATATATTTAGTAAGGGTCTAGTATTCAGAATACACAAAGAACCCTTACAACTCAACAACAAAAAGACAAACAACTCAATTAAAAAATGGACAAAGGAGTTGAATAAAATTTTCTCCAAAGAAGATATACAAATAGTCAACAAGCACATAAAAAATATGTTCAATATCATTAGTCATCAGGGAAGTGCAAATCAAAACCACTAGGAGATACCACTTCATACCACTAGGATAGATTTAATTTTTTTTTTTTCGTAAGTGGAAGAGATCAAATTTGGTGGAGTGGGGGAATGGGGTTTGGATAAATGTGGTCAAATGGTGCTACAAGATAAATAAATCCTGGGAATGTAATGCACAACATGATGACAATAATTAACACTGCTGTTTGATATATATGAAAATTGTTAAGAGTAAATCTTGAGTTTTCATTTTAAGGAAATAAATATTCTTTATCTTTTATTTTGTATCTATTTGAGATGATGGATGTTAACTAAACTTTTTGTGTTAGTCATTTCACAATATACATACATCAAATTATTATAATGTATGCCTTAAACTTATATAGTACTATATATCAAGTATAGCTCAATAAACATGGTGGTGGTGGGGGGGACAGAAAATAACAAGTATTGGCGAGAATGTGGTGGAATTAAAAGCCTCTTACCATCGCTAGTGGGAATGTAAAGTGATGCAGCTGCTATGGGAAACAGTTTGTCAGTCCTTCAAAAAGTTGAACATAGAATTACCATATGATCCAGCAATTACACTCCTAGCTATATGCCCCAAAGAATTGAAAACAGGTACACAAAATGTTCATAGTAGCACTATTCACAATAGCCAAAAGGTGAAAACAACTCAAATGTCCATCAATGGATAAATTAATGAGTAAAATGTGGTACATGCATACAATGGAATACTATTCAGCCATAAAAGGAATGAAGCACTAGTACATGTTACAGTGTATTAGTACATTGTACACTTAGTGTAGTATATTTAGCATATGTACACAGCATAATGCAAAAAAAGCCAGACACAAAAGGTCACATATTGTTTTCCTATTTAAATGGAATATCCAGAATAGGTAAATCCGTAGAGATAGAAAACAGATTGATGGTTGCCAGGGCCTGGGGAAAGAGGCAGGAAAGAGGATTAATTTTACTTAATTTTAATTAATTTAAATTTAAATTTAAATTTTGAGTCTTGGTTCAGTTATCAGAAAAGTTTTACGAATGTTTGGAACAAGTGGGGTATCTGAATCTACTTATTTAACTGTGAATTTTATAAAATCTACATACACATCAGATTCAAAGACAGTTAAAAAAAGAAATATAAAATTTCAATTTTTAAAATATCAATTATATGTTGCAATGATACTATCTTAAATATAGTAGGTTAAATAAAACCTATTTTTAATATTTCACCATCTATTTTTATTTTTTCAAATATAACTATTACAAAATTTTAAAATAAAACACATGGTTCACATTGTATTTCTGTTGGGCAAGTCTGTTCCAGACACTGTCAACGAGGATCGCGGTAATTGGCATCCTCACTATTTAGGCTCAGGAAAACTAAAGAAAAGCAACGAGAACTTGGAATATGCCACAAAGCAAGAACTCCAAAGTGAAGTTGTTTTTGAGTTCCAGGCTTCCCGTAGTGCATCCATCAGAATGGCCTTGGTATCTGCGGGTGCCAAGCCATGATGCTGTCCTATGAGCAGAAAACAAGTATGGCTAATATTTTCATGACTGGTGTCATTCTTTTGATAGTCCAAAGATAACCTTGGCAATGTCAGAGTGCCATTACTTCAAGATAAATCACCTGTCACCCTAAACCCCCAATTTGACATAGTTTTCCAGCCTGTGTAAAGGATTCCAGAAGTGGGCTAGATTCATGCCTAGAATTCATCCAAGAAATTGCAGAAATTCATAGGCTGATGGGTGAGGAACAAAGAGAAAGAGAGAAAAATCACTCCCCCACAGAGTTCAGAGAAATTTAACATGTAGCTGATTTGAGGAGAAACTCTTTTGCCTGGATCGAGTGGTTAGATCTTGCTCTCTAATCATACTTCCAATGTTGGGGTATCCTCATTTCCCATCCTATGCCTTCTGATGCTGTGTGGGTGGGGATGCATGGTCACAACATAAACGTTACGTCTCATTTTCAGAGGATGACTAAAAGCACTAAGACGATCTGAACGCTTGCCATGGAGGCAGTGAAATTCTTTCCTTGCTTATTTCTCATGGTTGGCAAGCTAGTTTCTTCTCTTGAGTTCTTTCTTTTATACACAGTTTAGAACAAGCAAGAGTTCAATTTCAATGATAAGCCCTTATTTAAGATGGAAATCGAAGCCTTTAAGAATCACAAAAATGAAGAAGTATTTGCTAGATTTTGGTTAATAAGCATTTCCCCCAAATCAGATACAAGGCATAATGATTTTTTTGTTATTGTTTTAACATTATTATTTTTACTACTCATATATATCTCTAGGCCCTCTGCTAAGCACTTTACATGTAGGTAGGTTCTTGAGTAATGTTTTGTTCAACATCATTTTGTTGTACTATTGATGAACTAACTCTTGTTTTTATATCAATTAGCCTATGGTAAAATTGATTTTGTTATACATTGTTTTGCCACAGTTCCAAGAACACCTTGATGTTGTTAAGTGAGGACTTACTGTACTCATTTAATCCTCACAACTAATCTATGTGGGATATACTGTTATTAT
The DNA here is from genome assembly GCF_902729225.1 of Pteropus medius. Lineage (NCBI taxonomy): Eukaryota > Metazoa > Chordata > Mammalia > Chiroptera > Pteropodidae > Pteropus > Pteropus medius. The sequence goes on from NW_024349800.1 coordinate 30,226,068, forward strand.
TCCCATTTTATCAATGAGGAAATTGAGGCACAAAGAAGTTGGGTCAGTTGCCTAAGGTCTTACAGCTAATAAGTGATGAAAACAAAATTCAAACCCAGGTTCATCTGACACCAAACTGTTTCCAGCGTTTGAAAAGGGAAATAAGATCTTAGACATTTTATTACTAGCTTTAAAAGCAAACATAATGACTGGCGATATGTATTCAAAGGCATCCTTTTTTTAATTGACGTACTTTTAATAGAATTTTCAAAATACGTTTTTTAGATAAAGGCTATGGATGTATCTAAGTCTTAAAAAGTTTTAAACACCTGGATTCTGATGGACTAATGTTTCAAGCAAAGTTCACCCAAATTGAAAGTCATCCGCTCCTTAATAAATGCTGCCAATATGGAATAAGAAAAAAGACTTTAAACAGAAAATCCTCCTGTGTTTGGTGAACAGAGCAGTATTGTTGTTTGTTTTTTGAAGGAAACAGGAGATGGGGGTAGAGGTGGGGTGTTTGTTTTTATGAGGTCCACTTTGAAAAGCCCTTCTGAGGCTTTCCCAAGAGCAGCCAAGGAGGAGTGCTGGGGTTTGGTGCAGTCCATGCTGGGTAAGTATGGGCCTGTCTCAGCTGCAAGTAATTTACACTCTCAGGATTCTCTGCAAAGAGGACCTTGGACCAAAGCAAGCTGAGAAAATTATACACTGGATTTCTAATTGCTACGGCACTCTGTGGTAGGAACAAAAAATATTTATAGATCTAAGTTTCTTAAGGCAGTGGGCTAACTTAATTTGAGAAAAACCTGGGATTTCACTCATTTGGTGGGAAGATTTATGCTATCTGAGAGGTAGATTCTATGGGTAGGCTAGGAAAGTTATTTGAAAGCTTCCTCCGAATTGTGTCTTAGCTATTGTAATGTAGGCATAGCTATTTTTGACCATCTTTAAGAGCCCTCTCTAATCATTTCTCTGTTAATTTGCCCTCCCAGAGGATTTGAGAATTTGCTAGGCTGACCCTCCGTTCTTCCTCAACAGAATTTTCCCAGATCCTCCAGAAAGAGCAGGGGTGCTGATTCTGGTACCATTCACCTTCCACACGATCACCAGCTACATCCCAGATGGATGGAAGCGTCTGCTTTCTCAGCCATCTGCATCAGGTGGCATGAACTGGAGAATCAATGTGGCTGGCCTCACAAGAAAACTCCAGGAACACATTAACTGTCAAGTTTTACCTTTGTAATGACAAGTTTACCACGGGGCTTCATACTTTAGTACAAAGCTGCAGCAATAAAGTAGTGAATCATTCCTTAGTTCTTTCCCAGCCCCATGGAAAACTGAAAATAAATAAGATAAACATCTGCTTTTGTTTAAAATACTCATTGTCACAATCAGAGGTTTCACTTTTAATTTTAGCTTTTTCTTCGTGTAGGAAATATATTCACATGAAATACATTCACATTTTGATTAAAAAATCAAAATAATACTAAAAGGTATGCATTGAAATTCTCACTCTTATTGTGTGCCCATCCACCATATACTCTACCCCAATTCCCTATTGGTAACTACTTTTTAAAATTTCTTATATATTCTTTTAGGGTACCTGCCCAGTGTCTCCTTGAGCATATATAAATAAAATCAAATATATATTTCTATTACTTCTCTCCCTTTATTAGACAACAGGTAGTATACCACAAACAGTTCTGAACCTTGCTATTTTTTCACTTAATACATCCTAGAGATCTTTCCTTACCACACAAGGTAAGCTTCCTTCCTCCTCTCCCCTAAACTCCTCTACCTCCTTTTATTCCAGCTGCATAGCATTTTATTATTTGCCACACTTTATTTAAGTAGGTTATTTAGTCTTTTGCTTTTACAAACAGTGCAATGTCTGATCAGACATTTCTGACTCAAACTTCATTCCTTCTATTCACTTGAAATTCCACTTGCCTGTATGTAGCTGCCCAAGAAGGGTGTACTAGACTTACAGAAAGGTAAAAATCGAAGAGGCTTTAGAGCTGGTCTACTCCAACCCACTATTTTAAGAAAGAGGAAACCAAAGCTCCTGTGAAGTGACTTGCCCAAGGTTACAGAGTGGTTGGCCAGGGACCAGAGCCCAGATTTCCTGGTTCCTAGTCCAAAGCAGGGGCTGGATTACACTGCTGGGTACTGAGTGTGTGTGGTGGTAATGTGTGGTGATGTGTTTGGGGCTAAGTGTGTGTGTGTATGTTGCTCCTCCAGGAGTGTAAAATTCACTGGATATAAAGTATAATCTGATAAAAGCCAAGAGAGAGCTATAAAGCCCTGACGAGTTTCATTCAGTGAGGGTGAAAACCGGGGGAATCTGGACAGGCTTCACCAAGATAGTAGCATTTGTGATGGCCTGGGAAGGATGGACAGGATATCACCAGGTAGAAAAGATGAAGAAGGGCATTCTAGGTGAAGAGATCAGCAAGAACAAAGACATGGACATGGGAAAACATCAGGTATCCTTGGTAGCAAGGAGCTGACTGTGCCTAGAGCACAGTGTATAATTAGAAGATAAGACTAGTGGTAGCTTTATTGAGATTATTGAGCACTTTCTTTATGCCAGGTGTTATTCTGAGTGCTTAATCTATATTAAACTTTAATCTTTAAAACTCTATGAAGCAAGTACCATTATTATCTCCATTTTACAGACAGAGACACAAAGAGGGAGGGTAACTTGCCTGAAGTCAAAAGTCAGCTAGTGAGGTTACATCTCCATGTTACTGGAAGATGATATTGGAGAAAGTAGTCCTATCACAGAGAATATAGGAATGCATGTTGAGACAAAGATTTATACTACCATGGATTGTAAGTGGAAGGAGATGCATATTTATTTAGCATAGAATCTGTTTTCAAACATCATAAGAGATAGATATTATTTTCTACTTCTTAATTCAGATGAGGAAACTAGGATTTTAAGAGGGTAACTTGCTCAAGGTCTCAAAGCTATTGAGTGAGCCTTTGAGGCCTCTGTGTCTGAGTGATAGGCGACACTCTTGCACAAGCCAACATTTAATCAAAGGTAGCTCACAGAATACTAGTGCATGGCCTAGAGAGGAATGGGGTTCTGTAGTCAACTAAGCTTGGGAAATGCTAAGATAACCAAAAATAGACCTTAATTGAAGATTTTCTCTGATCCTTTAATGTACTGCCAGGCTTCATAAGTCAACCAAGAGGTAGATGTTGCATCTCAAATTTTCAAAACAATATTACCACAATACTCTGCCACTACTCTCAAGTCTTTTGTTCAAGTCACAGTCAGTGAAATAGTGCTAGGAGGGGTACCAGCTTGGGAAAGCCTAACTAGACCATCATGGAGAAAGGAAGGTGTGCTTCTTGATCACCTGTGTATGTAGCCGCTCTTTACAATTTATATAATGCTAAAATATTGGTGAGCATATTTTGAATCTTACTTCCTGAGGACTGCATAGAAAGGAAGTTATCTAAACTTCTACATCTCAGAAAACTGGTGTGTTTTGTTCTTTGTTTTGTCTTTATTTGTTTTATGTATCAAATGGAAAAGCCTGATTTTACTTCTAGAGTAGAAATCTCCCAAATTCTATTCTAGTTCTTTTATACCCAAGGTAAAGATGTTGGGATGTTGGAAACCAAAAAACATATGTAGACTATGCTTATCTAGGTTATGCCTGTAAACTTCATTGCTAATTAGCTGATGGTTTAATATATAATCCAGTGTTGCTATCATAGCACTGTAAAAGAGAGTATGTCCAAAAAAGAATACTTCACCCACTCCCTCTGAAAATCCTCATGAAATGTAAAACTTACACACATGGCATGGCTAAACCAAGTAAAGCTTTTGTTATTGAGAAAAGATTCTGTAAATCTTAAATATGGTGTGATAATAGTACACTTTGGCTACAAATTCTGCTTGTCAAAGGACATTTTTGGTAGGCAGTTATTACATTTGATAAGTTGAGTGGAGCTACCTTTTCAATTCAAGGAGTATTTTAAGAATTTTTGAGAAGGTTATTAGAATGGTCAGAAATGCTTTTGGTGGGGGTTTTATTACCCCATAAGATAAATGAGAGGACTACTTAATAACGCTCATTCTTATTTAGAGAGCTGGGGCGGATACAACTTCAAATTCTTGCAAAAACTTGTAGGATCACTAGTAACAGAGTTATTTCATAGTTTTGGAGCTGTTCGATAGTGATCTCTTAAGATATAAGATAGGATTGGCTGTTGGATGTTTTTCTTAAGTAATTTTTTTGTAATAAAGTAGTTTGCTGCTACTGTAACTTTTATTAAAACTTAATTTTAATCAGTCCAAGCTGTGAACAAAGTTCAGGGTCCAGTTATGACTGGAAGGTAGAATATTTGAGATAATCATCAGTTTATTTTTGTCCTCAGTGTATAGTACTAGAGGAAACCAAAGGGAAAAATACAAATAAAAAAGATGTATTCATTCAAATCTTTCTTAGGCCAAAATGAACAATATATAGTGATATAAATGTTAGTGATTGGAAAAAAGAACAGTGCTAGAAAATTGAAGATGATGTTAATTGCAAAAAAAAAAATACAGATTTGTCTCAAACCTAATTAACTCAATATAAACATTTTTCTTTTAGACACCATGTAACATATACATAAGCACTAGAATGTTTTTCAAATATAGGCAACTGGGATCCCCAAACTATGAAACAGTAAAATGGTTTTCATCTTAGGAATCGCAGGAATTGGAATTCTGTACAATTTTAGTGGCTTCTTGGTTACAGAGGTGGATAGAAATTCAGTATTCAAGATCTTGGCTGAAAGGAAACCTGAGTAGGGCGTCCTGAATTGTAACCTTGGCACCACCCTTCCTGTCAGCTCAGACAAATGACTTAATCTCTTGTGCTTGTTTTTTTTTTTTTTAATCTCTCAATTTCTATTCTTGTTCTTTTATTTCCAGAGGTACATGCCATCTGAAGCCTTAGGCATTTTGCATAGTAAATCAGGAGCAAATCTTTGGAGGGAAAATGAGACAGAGACAAGTACCTGATAGCAACACTAAGTTTCTGCATAAACTTTGTATTAGGTTTTATTCATGATGTTTTATGCACTGGACCATTACTTACACATTTATACATTTTCTCTCCTGGCCCTTGAAAAACTGAAATCTCTTTGAAACATTCCATGAATGATCATCATTACTGCATTCTACTAAAACAACTGGGACCTATTTATAAACCACAGGGAATTGTTCTTGCTCAGGATACAATCTGAATAAGTAATTTGAAAAATGGAAAACACTATCAGTCATCCATATGTTTTCTCTATTTACTGTTTCCAAAACTAGCCTTGACAGTTCCTAACTCGATACCTTTGTTCATGCTTTTCTCTCAGCTTGGAATAACCTACCTCCTTATTCAAATCCTCTCCTCCTTTAAGGTTCAGCTCAAATGCCACTTTTTTTTTCTTTTGATAGAAACTTCTCTACTTTTTGACATGGCCCCTCACCCCCACAACTTGGGGATCTCTTTTTTCTTGCAGTTATGAGGCATATGTAACCCCTAACACATTGCTTAGCATTTAAGTCCTACCCTATATTGTTCTGTCCTTTTTGTTAATATGATTTCCAGAGAGACTACAAACTCCTTGAGGAATAGTCAAGATAGCATCTAACAGAGCTGAGAACATGAACAACACTTAGTGTTGTTGATATAGGGTGGTGGTTTTCAAATGACCTAAAGCCAAATGAAAGAAAATCACAGAAACCCAATGTGCAAAATAGATGAAAGTTGAAGCTGTGGTAAAGGTAGGTGGCAGAAGCTGTGGTAAAGGTAGGTAAACTGACATCCTGTCAACTGGACCCCACGCTCTACCCACTTCTTTGAGCAGGCTCTGGAGCACCCCTAGGGCTTACCTGCCCCGGTTTCTGTCCTGCCCTGTTGGTGCCCAGTGTTCTCAGGCTTACTTGCTAGGAACCTAGCATTCCCCAGCACCTTAGCTGTCTCATTCTGTCCCCTCCAAGCATAAGCATAAATGTATCTGAGCTGAGCTGTTAGGGCTCTTGAGTGCAAATGTATGCATTCTCCCCCTGATGTATGCATTCCCACTGAGTTTGTCTAAAAAGTACACATTGGCCTGAGCCATGGATCTCCACCCAGTCAGTAAGAGAACTCAGTGTGGCCGATCATGGAGCAGTCCTTTAGACCCTATTTCCCCATTCCTACTGCCCCTACTGCATATTCCAGTAGTAATGCCTGCATGTTTGAAATTCTGGTGTTCCTATGAGCTCAAACTTTCAATCAACACAAACATACTCTTACCCCAAAACGAACTTCTCCTTCCCCTTTGTATTCTCAGTGAACTGCAAGGAAACAGAATAAACAAGCTTCTGGTGGTACGAGACATCCCATCAGAGCAGCAGGAACAGAATGAAGAGTGCCTGTACCATCCACTCCTTGGCTCTGGCATCACTCTTTTATCCCACCTCTAGCACTGTACTGCACTCCTTTGTCATTGACCACCTTGGCCTCGTGCTTGCATTCTTGTTCTTCCCTTGTCAAACTTGATTATTTGTCCAATTATGGGTTTGTCCTTGACTTCACACCTTGCTGATCTCCTCAGATGTAAGGATTAGTGTTCTTAGTTTTGTTCATTGACCAGTGCCTCTTTCAAGTCCATTGATCTTGGCCAATTCAAGACACCAGGCCCTGCCATCCACAAATGATGAGCCACACTTGCCAGCTAGAATCTGGGGCTGTTTTCCAAGAGACCCTCTTGCCTGGCCCTGACCCATTTGTGCTATAAGCCAATTTCCATTCAATTCCAAACCCTTAGTAACCCCAATCTCAGTAGCCTCCCCTCTTGGCATTGTATGTGTTCTTCCAGCTATTTACACTTGGGCTTACCTCTATAAATACCTCTGTGGTTCACTGTACCCTCTAGAGCCCTTTGCCTGCCCTACCCCACCAGTATCTGCCCCACCACAAGGAGAAGTCACACTCTCACTATCACCAATTTGAGACATTCCACTGGCCCCTGAAGAGTGAGCATGACCCAGTCAGGGATGTCATTTTAAGAGGAAAGGCTTTTTAATTTCCTTAAATCCACTGTGTGAGTCATGAGATTATTCCCAGAAGAAGATATAAAATAGGGGATGTAAATTTGAAGTCTTAGTCCAGCTGAGAAGGAGGTACACACGTTTTATAAAAGAGAAAACTGATTTAATCTCTCTCCCATCATTCCACCAGATGGGTTGAGGCCTGCTGGGAACGTGTTACAAGGGAAATGTTTGTCAGGAGGATAAGTAAAAGACTTAGGACTCTTTTGTAATCCATCATCCATAAGCGCTCAGTTCTTTTTTTCTTTTGTAGTTTTTTTTCTTTTTTCTTTTTTTTCTAGGTAGAAAAATGTGTTGGCTTGAACTCCTGGTGCTTTCTTATGTAATAAAAAAAAAGTCAAGCAAAGGGCATGTCTTGGTTTGGCTTGGACTCGGCAGACTGCCTGCATTATTACAAGTGCTAGGAGTTGGAGGCTCTTTGCTCCTTGAGGATTATCATGCAATTCCTCCTAAAGTTGTTAAGCCAAGCAAGCTCTTTCTATGCAAGGGTACTATCTCAGGGCAGGCTGTTATGATGCATAGTCTATTGTTAATATTAAGCAAGGGTTAAATCAATCTTTATGGCTTTATTATAAGGGTACTAAATTATAAGGGCAAGATTTGCAAAACCAGTTTTCCTTCTAACTGCTATGGATACATCACTTAGCCCAACTGGGTCCCTTTTGCTCATCTAGAAAATGATGAAGATTGATCTCAAGTAACCTCAAAGATTTGAAATTCCTCAACCTAATGATATATCCTAATTGGCATTTAGGCACTAACTGGAAATCTATAAACCAGATAAGATATTCTACAATTGATTATATTGGTGTCCCTCATCAATCATAGTAATAATTAGAGTTTTACCTTCGATAGGAAATCAACTTCTCCTATAAATAACCAAGATTAAATGAGATAATATATCCTTGAGAACATCTAGCATGGCGGAGTACAATACTTTTCAGTTAAAGGAGTATTTCCCATACTCGCATTTCTCAAAATATAATTCTTGAAATCCTGTTCTTTCATCTAGATTTACCAAGGTGATTGTGTCCTAAAAAGTCCTTTATAATGATTTTATGCATACAGGCTCCAATCAAAGATCACACATTGCATTTAGTTATCGGTTCTCTTTAGTTATTATTTATTGTCATGTGGCAAAGGCTTTATTTAATGTAGCATAAAAAGATGGGATGTCACTTATCAGCCTTAGTAGCCATAAGAAGAGACAACCTTAAAGTGACCTGATCACTGGGTTTTGAGAATTACAGAAACATTTTGCTGATCAGTACAAAGGCTTCTCCCTTCCTGGAGTTGTGCGGATTATTTTGGCAGGATTAGTCCGGGAGTGCTAACTCTCTTCTAATGCATGGGGAGGCAATGCCCCTGACCAGTGTAGGGGCTTTGGGCAGTCCCTTCCCTGATTTGCACCACAGGCTTCTCATCTGGAAAAATAATCTCTGAGAGGGGAGCTGTGTGGCTTAGCAGAGATGGTGTGGAGACCTGAATGGCTCACAGTAGAAGCTCAGAGGATAGCAGAGTTCCCGCTCAGGGCCCCCAAATACCGTGTCTGGGCAAACTCCCTAAAATAAAAATTTCAGTGAGTGACTCTTTGGGTAAAATCTCGTGACTTTATAAAGTCAACATTCTTCTGCTTAGTATTCAAGCCCCACCAGGATCTGACCCCTGCTATGGCCTTGCACTATGACCTTCAGTGTTCCTACCCAAGAGAGGGCAGGTAACCCTTGGAGCTCCAGCCTCTGTCCTACCTCCTCTCATGTCCATCTCCAAATACTCTCCCTTGTTCCTGTCTCGGAACCTTTGTTCGTTGGCAGACAGGCCTGAGTTCAGACTCTCTTCTATGTCATTAGGATTCTAAGCAGCAAGTAACCGAAATCAGTTCTAGCTGATTAAAGCAGAAAAAGGATTCGCTAAAAAGGAGAGTGAGTCATGATGGAATTGCGCGAAAACTAGGCTGGGAGGCAGTTCAAAGTAACAGCTGAAAGTAATAGCAAACATGAAAGTAACAGCAACCCAACTCAGAGTGACTAAAACAGCAAGAAAATACAGTGTTCTCTGTAACAAGCTTAAGTCCAAAGGCAGGGCAGCCTCTGGGGTGGTTAATTCAGGGGCTCTGTGATGGCTGCCTAGGACCCAGGTCTCTCCGTCTCTTTGCTTTTCTCTGCTCTCCTAGTGGTCACAAGGTGGCTGGAGCCTCATGTCCTGAAGGAGAAGAGAGCCCCACTCCCACTGTGAGTTAAGATTAGGGTTAGGGTTAGCCATTTCTGGGATTAAGCGAATTTCCCAGCATACCTTGGAGAACCCTCTCCTCATTCTCATTGGCCAGGTGGGCATCACATGGCCAGGCATCCACCAGTCATTGACAGGGATGTGGACCAATCAGACGGCCTGTTACCGCCTTTGGTAACAGGCTTGCTATGGCCATCTAGAGGTGGACATTTACGTGCCTCATGACCCAGCAGCCAACAATATATTCAGAGAGAAGGTACGTTTATGATATTACAAAATGTATAAGCATTACTTCTTATAATCTAAAAAAGAAATTGTGCATTTTGGCAATCATGCCGATGACATAAGCCTACCAATGAAGTAAAAAAGGGAAATGATGCAGCCTGGATCTGGACAGGTGCCCTGGCGTTGGGGGTGGGGCAAACCGTTTTCTTTTGCTGGGCTCCATTTTCAAGTCTGTAAAATGGAGCTAATTGCCTCCTGCGTGCGGTCATTATGAGGATGCAGTGAAGCAAGAAGGGTGAGTGACCTCTTTAGTTATTTTTAATGTAGAACAGTCTTATGTTTTATCTGGAACGGTCTCTTCTCATTTTTTATAATATTGATAAATTGAAGGACTCCGGACTGTTTATCGTGTGGAATATCACAATCTGAATTTATGAAACTGTTTCCTCATGTTGAGATTCAGATTTAACTTGTTTGGTAAGAAAACTACTTAAATGATGTTCATACTGTTATTTTTTAAATAAGCTCTGGTAAGAAGAGCATCTTTAGAAGACTCTGTCCACTTAATTTTCTCCCACCTTGAACTGCCGAGTTTAGTTCCATGGTTGCTTATCGGCAGGCTGCAGTTTGCAGTTAGGTGCACTGTAGGCCTAAATTCAATCTTTAGAAATCTTTCCAAACAAAAACGACTCATGGGACAAAGTTTCCTTCTTTTTGTTTTGTCTTTTCTATTCCAACCAAGTTGGATTCCTTTCCTCACAATTTGGGTCATGTCATTGCATTTTATATGAGCGAGATCGTCAGCTTTAGAGATACCTAATTTAGTGATCGTGAATTATGTTCAGCATTTTTATAGTGTTCTCTTTAATCATCTTTCCTGGTTAACTGGACATGCTGGCTCTGTGCCTAGTACAAAAATTAAAGATTAGTTAACTGGATTCACTAAGTATACCTCTGCCAGCTCAATTTAGGAGATTAACTCTCCTACTTCCCCAAGTGCTGCCTTCACTCTTCTGGCCTAAAAGTAACACAGTTCTTTCTTGTTCAGTATTATTGACTCCTCTGTAGAAAGAAACAGGAAAAAAGTCTCCAACTTTTGATACCCCAAAGCTGCATTTGTTAACAGACTGGTATATATTCAGTCTCCAGTAATAAAACATTTTTATGTATTGCTTGAGGGAGTTAGACTACATTTCCTTGGAATTTGATTTCACTTGTGTAGGTGGTCCGCGAGGGCAAAAGTAAGATATCCACCCTCAGCCACCATCACAGCCAAGAAATAGGAAATAGAGAAACAAACATATATTCTGAGTATTGACTATGAAATCAACAAATAATGGCACTGGATAGGGATATGTAAAGTCTTCATAAAGGGGTAGACATCAATCATCCTAGGCCTTTAAGACTGCTGACTCAAACATCAAAGAATATTCAAAGAAAAAAAAGAACATGCTCATTATTTGAAAGGAAACGTAGAAATGCGACATGACACTTTTTTTGGTTGTTATATAATATAGGTATACTCATTTTGTTTTATCATTGCTATTCTTTCTATCTGCATTTTTTTCCCATTGGAGATTCTCAGTAGAATAAAAATATTTTTCCCTTTTATTTTTTCTAAATATCTCAATTACTAGCATTGTGGATCTGCTTCAGAGCTGTGATTAAACACACTTGACTAACAGGGTTGGGGCAAAAGCTCCTATACCTACTCAATTTGTTAAGCTACAGCTGAAATATTTTGATAAAAAAAGAAAACAGGAAACAGCTCTACAAATAAACAGAGATATATTCAGGGTGGAATCAAATCTTTACTTCATGAGAAATAAACTAGAGATAGCTCTGTTTTCTTTTGAGCAGAGAAGAGCTGGTGTAAACTATGGCTTATTGTATCACCGATATTTCATTAAATTAGATATTTCATTTAAATTAGGATGAAAATAGTAACTATCATATCCTTTGGTTTGACTCTTCAGCAGCTGTCCAACAAACTAAGCTTCATAAACAGAACGTTAAGAAAAATATTTCTGCAGCTTTATGGACACACCCATAACACAATGGTCTCCCTATAGCACACAATGGTCTCCCCATGCCCTGAACTTCCACACTCATTCTGTAGTACACAGCAGTCAATAATCAAATAGATGTTAGTTTGATTGTTCCATAAGGATATTCATCCTAGCTAATCATCTGTAAGGCATATTATATATCTCCTGAAAACTTTTAATGGCTAAAGATTTTGACTGAATTTTGACAGTTTAAATGTTCCCCTACTATCCCACCAGTTAAAAGAAAAACAAACAAACAAAAAAACACAAAAAACAACCACACTGTTCATTCTTCTGATTTGAGTGATTGCAATGTGATTACTTAATTTGCTTTTCACACTAAGCAGAGGAATTTAAATAGCTCAGATGTTTAACTCTTGAAAAAGTTTTTACTAGTCATAAGAGAAGCTACTTCCTTTAAGAAATGTCACAAGGGTGTTTATAATTATTGCTGGTCTTGTTCAGCATAGCATGCAAACTAATTTACCTATTTTCACCCTGCCTCAAATATTATCTTAAAAACAAAGGTACCACTTATATCAATTTAAGCAAGTACCCTCGTTGGCAGCACCATGGTGCTCCTTTTCCTCACTCTAGCATTTTTCCATATGTTTAAATGATCCACTGCTATGATGTAGCAGTGATGTATGTGGTCAGAGCCACTGAACACAAATAAAAGACGATGAGGGTACCACTTCCTGGCTGTCCATAAAACTCAGAGCTGTTGACCATAATGAGAAGGGGACTCCAAAGCAAAGGCCTCAACAGAAACCATAGCCACAGGGATTTAATGGTCACTGCTCATAGGCCCTGGGGAATAGCCATGCGACCAGCCCCAAACCACAGTGACACCAATGAATTTGTGGAGTCAATTCCTAATATACTTGAAAGCACCGATTGGGAAGCATTTAGGCTGAATAAACAGATTCTGAGGTGAGAAGGATTTTGGAATAAGCCTGCCATTCCTCAGGACCACCACCCTGGCAAAAACCCTCTCCAACTGCTGACTGCTGTCTGAAATTGCCTTATTTCTTTGGCTTAGGACTTCCTTAAGCCTTTTTAAAATGAAAAATTTGAGAGGGGTATTATAATACTCCATGCTGTTCTTAAGTTACTTATGGCTTAATGTGAATAAGGAATAGAACATTCCTAAGATAAAATGTGTCTTTAGAGCACGGAGATGTAGGAAGAACCTGCCTGCAGTGGGTCCTTGGAGAGAGGATGCTACTGAAGTGAGGAGCTGGAGGCTTGATGCTTGATGTTTTGCTAATGGCCTCTCTGGTACCCTTCTTAAATTTCACTCCCATGAGTGAAAGCTTAGATACCAGAGATGAGAGCTCTGGTATCTAAGTTGCCTGTTGGTGATCGCTCACAAAGTCGAAGCAGACAGGGAGTGAGTTGCCTGGGTGCTGAGTAGAAGAAAGCTGCTCATCCACAAAAACAGTGTTGTGTAGCAGAAGGCAGTGGGACTTGTGGTTTGGAAACCCTTTTGTAGCTCTCTGTGGCTTATGGGTATTGTGTGATCAAGTATCCTCTTATGGAAGATCAGCCTTCTCTAGATTTAATTTACAAAATTAACATTTCAAGTTAATTCCCAAACCCCGCCCAGACTGGAGAGCCTGCCAATGCACAGGGCTGCAGAAACACTTCCATAGCAAGGAATGGCAATTGGTGGATCTCAGGAGAAGGGCCAACATCCCTCCCCCATTTCTCACTTGCTGCCACCATCACATCTCTGCCTAGAGATTTAAGATTTGTTTTGCACCTTTCTGAGTGGATCTCAAAGCCTTTACAGACAAGAATGAGGGTTATTCCAGGACAGGACTCTTAGTTTGTATTCATCAGATTACACTTGGCCAAAGCAACAGTCACAGTTGGAACCAGGAACAGGCTTCTTACTTCCTAAGTCTGGTAGGGATTTTGAAATCACAGGATGAATATGGAGTACAAGAAAAGTCTCAAAGTAACTAAAACATGTGGCAGAGGTGTGTCTTACTGTGACCTACACACTGCACATGCTGTTTCCTTTAATCCAATTGGCCAGGTGGTGGTAGTGGGCAGTGGATGATAATAACAACTAATATTTACATAGCATTACTATGCTCCAGACACTGTTCTTAAGACCCTTACATACATTAATTGATAATAACCCATAAGACAGGTACTGTTAGTATTCTCCAATGTGACAGATGAGAAAACTGAGGCACAGAGAAATTAAGTAACTTGCCAAAGGGCACATAACAATAATAAAACTAATTACTTTTTAAATTCTCAAAATAACTGCCATTGTTTTGCCTTCATTTTGCAAATAAGGAAATTGGGACTCAGAGACATAAAGCAACTTAATTACGGTCACACAGTGTTGAAGTAGTGGCGTAACCCACTCCTAACATTTGGGGAGCCTAGAGGAAGAGTACAAATAGAGAGCCATATACCATGGCAAAAGTTATACGTCAAGCTAATAGGTAAATAAAAATAAAATACGTTCTCTCCTCCTGCTTTGAAAAATAAACCTTCATAACAACCTGGAAAGTGAGATTCAAATTTAGAATTTTTAGACTCTGTTGTGAGTTAGAAAGAGGTGCTACATAGATTGTCAAGCCCCAGTCCCTGGCCTGGTGCTCTTTTCTTTCCACCCCTGAAACTCATGGGCCTGTACTGCAGCAGGCAACAACCAACTCTTGTCCACACTCTACAAACAACGGCTCTTAAGACACCCTGAAATCAAAATACACACCCTTGAGAGGATATGCCTAGGAAGAGGCCTGCCCAGGTTCTGGAAGCAGGACTCTGGGAATTCTGGTGTCTCAGGACCTGGAACATGGTGTAGAGGAGAGAGATGGGCTAGGTGGGCATGTTCCTTTGACCCTGTGGACTCTTCAGTCCATGGGCTGGAGCACTGCTAAGAAAGACCAGAGTAGGGCTCTCTAGAGCTCATGGCCCTCAAGAGGCCTCTCTTGCCTGGATCTGAGAGTAGCTATGATGGTACTACCAGGGCTTTAAACATGTCTGCTTGACTACAATGTCCTTGCCCTAGTGATCCACCATTAATGTCACTTCCTTCATCTCTGACTGCAGTTTTCATGTTACTAGGACTTGACGTGGTAGAAGAACACCATGGAAGAAGGAGACCCTAAGAATGGGGGGCACAGTGGTGAGAGGAAGGAGCCTTAGGGATTTCCCCTCACCCACTCCCACACTTCCCCTTTTCTGTTGAGTCCTGCCTCTGGCAGCTGGCCTGGACTATAGAAACACTGCCCTGAGCTAATCCAAGTTGTGACCACACCCTTTCCTTGTTTATGGACACAGAGCAAGGAGAGAATAGGAACCGCCTTGAAAATGATTCAGAAACTGTTAATTCTCTCTTAATTTGGAAGATAAGACTTCTGAAAAAATAAACTTGCCTAGAGAAAAGACCTTTTTCTTCAGACTTTAGGATATCCAAGGGACCTGCCTGCCTGGCCAGTCCCTGCTACTGCAGTTAACTTCCTGGCACCTGGCATGAGCTATTTACATGGATTTAGGAGGGATCCTGACAATCTGTCCAGGCTTCTAAATTTAGTTTCCGTACATAAATGCAATTTCCTATGTTAGCTATCATAATTAAAATTTTCCACAGGCTTAAATGTGTATTGTTGACACTCGAATGTCATTATTCACGATGTCATGCTTCCTTTTTTAAAGAACCATGTAACACCCCCACTAACCAACAGCTCACAAGCCCCTGGAATTCAGAGCTAAAACTCCAGCTGGTGGCAGTGACTATGAGGGCTGGGCTCAGTTGTACCTTCTCTCAATTTTCCAAGGCACTGGGGGAGTAAAGACAAACCTCCTGCCTGAACCAGAGCACTCATGCCATAGTCCCAGGACTTAAGCAACCCACTTAAACCAGCAGGAACAAAATATGGTGTTTTGTCATAAAGAGCATGCCAGACTTGGGTGGAGAATATATCAGATCTCTCCAGAGGATTGGAAACAGAAACAGCAACTCCTTATCCCACCGTAATGGTTTATTGTATCTCTTCTTTATCCCTTCTGTCCACTTTTCTCTGCTTCCTCTCTCCTTTCCACTTTAAATCGCGGGGCAGGCAGCCCTACTGTTTCTCTCATTTGGAACACTGGCTTAACTACCGCCCAAATCCAAACAGAGCATTTGATTGGCTCAGCTTGAGTCACGTGTCTATGTCTGGTCCAATCAGCTGTGGCTCAAGAGGATGGGTAGTATCAGTGATAGTACAAATAAGTCTGCAAGTCCGATCCTTGAGATGCAGTAGGTGAGAGTTTTTCATCCAGAGGGAGTAGGCAAATACTCTAAAAGCAGGTCTAGGTTCACTACTCAGATTGTACAAGTATTTAAAATAGACTGCTGTCTCTTTACCTTTGCCTTAACTTTTTTGGGTGATAATCAGTTTGAGGTCAGGTTTCACATCTGTGCTTGTTCTGTTGCAAATAGTTCACCCTTATTTACCAGGAATTATTATCAAGGATATAATATCATCAAGGGCACAAGGATAATAAAGCTATGATACTATCCTTTTTATCCTACCTGTTATCATTAATACCTTTTCTGGCTTTCTATTTTGGAACCATACCTGAAGCTCAAACTCAGACGTAGGAAGAAATATTGTACAGAATCCAATATGACCACTACTTAGCCTTTTGCCTGGTGTAAGCCTGTTTAGAACTTGCATAGAAAATGACTATTGTCAACTTGGTTCACTTTTCAGGCCCCAAGCCCAATCGCAGCTTTCACTGCATTTACTTGACTTGTCTAATATGTAAAACAATAGTCTATTCTACACTCTGCAATATTATAAACCTCGCAGTTCATAAATCCTAGACCAGGATATCTGAGGAATTTTTGGCAGATCCACCAAGAAACATGGCCAATCTAGATGTTAGAGGAATTTCTTGAGTTTCAAGCCAACCAAGAACATTAACACTTCACCCATATTCCAGAGGAATGCAGTTATTTTGTACAGTTGGACAGTCTTTAGGGAATGGGCAATATTACTGTTATATATTTTAAGAAATGTGTATTTGGTTTCCCTGACATTTATGTTCATGGGGAACAAAGCACTCATTGCAAACTAAATTTGGGGCATAGGATAGCCTGTGACACCAAATTAGTTTCATTTAAAAAATTTTTTTCTTGCTAGTATGACTAAAGAAAAATCTTGTGCCAAAATGAAAATATAAGTAAATTTCATTAATCTCTTTATTAATTCATTTGCTGTTCTTGGGCATTTGCTATGTGGTGGGCCCAGCACTAGATACTGTGTATGCTAAGATAAAGGACATGGTCTTTGCCCTCATCACATCACAGTCCAGCAGCGAAGACAGATTTATAAACCAAAAATGACATTGCAGTGTACTAAGGGTGATAAGTACATGGAATGTGAAGGGAGGAAAGAGCAGGGACTTCTAACTCAGCTGGGGTTGGGAGTGGTGAGGGGAAACTTCCCGGTAGAGAATGAAGCCTGAGCTGATTTTTAAAATTTAAAAGAAGTCAACCAGGTAGATGAAACAGATGAAATCGAAAGAGTATTCAGGCAGGAAGAAAGCATCAAAGAGCATGATGCATTGTGAGTATTGATGATAGCTCGTTTTGGCTGGAGTTTAGGCCAGGAATAATATAAATGGGGCTGGAAAGGTTGGCCTGGGAACCAGGCTGAAGTATTAGGACTTTATTCTAGAGTGATATGGAGTCTTTAGAATATTTCTTTTTAAGAATAATTTTTATCGAATTGTAAAATATATGCAGAAATGTGCACATATGATCAATATTCAGCTTAATGAATTTTCATGAACTGAACACAGCTGCATAGCCTGAAACTAGATCATAAAGTAATCAGAACCCCTAAAACCCTATTTTGTTCTTTTCTGGTCACTACTCCTTTTTCCAAGGGGGACAACTGGGACCACATGATAGATTTGTTTTGCCTGTTTTGGAACATTATTTATGTGGATTTTTAAAATATGTGCTCTTTTGCATCTGGCTTCTATCAGATGGCATTACGTTTCTGAGCACCATCCATTCTGTCATGTGGAGATGTAGTTCATTCAGTCTTATGGTTATATAATATTCCTCATATGAATTTGCCATAATTTATTTTTCCTTTCTGTTTCATATCAACATTTGAGTTCTTTCCATTTTGAGGTTATCATGAATAGTGCTGCTGTGCCTGTTCTTGTACTTGTCATTTGGTTGGTACATGTTTGCATTTCCACTGGACAAAATACCTCGGAGTGGAATCTCTGGGTCATAAGTATATATTTGGCTTTGTTGGATTCTGACAGTTTAACAAAGTGATTGGACTAATTTAAAGTCTCAGCAGCAGTATATGAGAGTTCCAGTTGTTCCAGTTTCCAGCAATTTATATTGTTTTTTTTTCATTTTAGTCATTTTGCTCTGTGTGTGTGTGTGTGTGTGTACTCGCACATGTGTGTGTAGTTGTTATGGGCTGAATTGTGTCCCCTACTCCCCCCACTCATTTGTTGAAGCCCTAACTCCAAATGTGACTGTGTTTGGAGTTAGAATCTTTATTGAAGTAATTAAGGTTAAATTAAATGAAGTCGTAAGAAAGGGGCCCTAATCTGATAGGACCGGTGTTCATATAAGAAGAGGAAGATACACTGTGTGTGGGTGTGTGTGTGCGCACGTATGTGCATGTGTGTCTGTCTCTCTTTCCATACATACAGAGATAAGGCCAGCTACAGGTCAGAAAAAGAGCCCTCACTAGAAACCAGCCCTGCTGGCACCTTGATCGTGAACTTTCAGCCTACAGAGCTCTGATAAAATAAATGTCTGTTGTTTAAACCTGCGGTCCCCAATCGGCAGGGACTGATGCTCCCATGAGAATCTAATGCCTAATGATCTGAGGTGGAGCTGAGGCGGTGATGCTAGCATTGGCGAGCAGCTGCAAATACAGATGAAGGTTTGCTAGCTCACCTGCTACTCACCTCCTGCTGTGTGGCCCGGTTCCTAATAGGCCACAGACCGGTACCAGTCCATGGCCCGGGAGTTGGGGACCCCTGGTTTAAACCATCCAGTCTGTGGTAACTTGTTATGGCAGCCCAAGCAGACTAATAAGAGTAGTGAAATCGCATTGTAGTTTTAATTTGTATACATTTCAAATAAGAGAAGGAAGTTATCAGATTTGTATTTTAGTTGCAGGACTAGAAACAAAGAGACTAATGAAAAAGCTAAAGGAATAATCTAGGCAAGAAGCCTGAACAAACTCAGGCTAGTTGGATTAGATAGAAGGGGTTAGTTAGGTCAATAAATGGGAAAGAGAATTGTCATATCAATTAGATGTCAGGAGTAAAGGAGAGGGAGGTGCCAATTTAGCAGTTTGTCTAAGAGTCGCCCTGGAGGCAGACTACAAAAATTTAAACCCTTGCCCCCTCATTTACTAGCTGTGTGACCCTGACCTATTTATTATACAATACTAAACTTCCATTACCCCAACTATAAATTAACGAATTAATAAAAACAGTAACTTCCTTCTGGAGCTACTGTGAGGACTAAATGAGATAATGTGAAGTAAATATTTGGAAAAAAAAAACTAATATAAACCTCAAATATATTTGATTCAGCCTTGATTAAAATTAAAGTTAAAACCAGAGTCTACAATTTTTTATTATTAAAAGTTATTAATTATTATTAAACTTGCATGAATGAGAAAAATTTAAGTTTAACCTGCATTTGTTTTCTATTTCTTTGTGAATACATATAAGTGTGGAATACATCTAAATGTTGTGTCTTATTCTAAATGTAATATCTTAGTGAATATGAAAATGTACTTTATTGAGGATGACAAGATTATATCTTTCAGTTTTCTTCATCCATATTTAGCTGATGAAAAGCATAGGAGAAAATGCCCAGAAAGTTCTTCAAGCCATTGTTGGTTCAGTCTAGGGCAAAGAACTAATAAATCAAAGGTACATTTAAATCAGGGGTCCCCAAATCCTGGTCCGTGAACCAGTTCTGGTCCATGGCCTGTTAGAACTGGGCTGTACAGCAAGAGATGAGTGGCAGGCTCCAGAAGCTTCATCTGTATTTGCAGCTGCTCCTCAATGCTAGCATCACCACCTCAGCTCCACCTCAGATCATCAGGCATTAGATTCTCATGGGAGCACTAGTCCCTGGTGCCAAAAAGGTCGGAGACCGCTAACTTTGTGACTAGTCATGTGAGGTAGGTCAGAAAATACAGGATGACTCCCAGTTTTCAGGCTTAGGCATCAGGATAGATGGTCTGATATAGATGGAAATAAATGTAATGCAAGGGAATACCCTGGCCCTACTGGCCTGTGACTAAAACATAGTTATTATTCCTTGGTATATTAATTTCTTATAGCGTTGGGCTTGTGTGGAACTACTTGCTGGAAACCAGCTGCTGTCATTGTCCTATCAGTTATTTCTGAGAGTATCTTGGAGCGCTTCTCAGTTGAGCTGCAGAGCAAGTCCCTTGGGTTCTTCCCCTCTAACCTTCTAATACTGATGCTTGGCTGCTACTGCTGCTACTGTTAATGCCCTTCTGAGATCCTGACTCCCTGGGATCAGCCAACTTATGAGTGACTGCTGCCTATGTATCTCCATTCCAGCCTTGGAAATGGCTTGTCCCCTCTGAAGACTAACCAGGTCCATAATTGCTGCCTCAGTCTGGCATCTCCAGAAATTGGCCCCTTTTCTGCCTTGCCTTTTCAGCCTCCATGTTGCTGCTGGATTAGAAACTTGGTGTTAACATCCACTGCCTCCATGTGATAGCAGCAGTTCCTCTGCTAGCAGAACAACTCTAGGCTTCTCTATACTTCAGATTCAGACTTAGTTGGTCTTAGGCCCTAGATCTTTCTCTCTTTCAGTTCAAAGCATTCTTCATCTCCCATTTCTTGTTCCAAGAGAAACCACTTCACGTGATGACTGAGCAGAAAAATCTATTCCCTGCTGGGAAAAACTCTATTCCCATCCACCAGCATATAGTCATAGTCTGTTGCTCAAAAGATGTATTCACACAATAGTTCAAGGTTAGCACATCTCTCATAGTCTGGGTCACTCACTTTTCTCCATGGTTACCTTGATACACTGGGAATACAGGAAAAGATTGCTAGGAAGATCATGTGTCTGTTTTTCCCTTGATGATGTTGAGAAGATGTGAAATTCAGATAGATTTGAGTCTGGACAAGAGAGAGAAAGAGAGCATGTAGGTAGTAATTGAAAGGATGGGTGTGGTGGTATGCTGGAGCTAGCTCATACAGCTGGTAAGGGCTGATTTTGTGCATCAGCTCCCAACTCCACAATGATTGGTAGCTTGAATCCAGCAGTGGTCAGAGTATTTACATCACAGAAGTTAGCAAACACTAAAATCTGGACTTTTTAATCTCCCTGTTTGTTAACATTTACTACACACTATTGTGGGCTGAAGGTGAAATCATCTAAGGAGAGCAAATACTGTGAGAGAGGAAAAGGTCTGAGAAGGAATACTAAGGAAGTTACATGTAGAGGGTGGACAGAGAAAGAGGAGTTGTAAAATTGAATAAGAAGCAGCATCCAGGATGCAGCAGAGTTGTGTTTATAGACACTAAGGGAGGAGAGTTTACAAAGCAACCTGTGGGATATGTGTCTCAAGCTCAGATTATGTGATTAAGACCAATCGATCAAAGATGGTTTTTATTTTTTTAAGCCATTTTAACTGTTTTGATTGCTGTTTTTTCCCCCTGGCTTTATTGAAATATAATAGACAATTAGTTGCTTGTATTTACATTTTACAATTCAATGAGTTTTTTTCAATTATAATTGGCATACAATAATATACCAGTTTCAGTTGTATAGCATAGTGATCAGAGATTCACATAACTTGCAAAGCAATCACCCCACTAAATCTAGTACACCTCTTCCCCTTACATATTTATTACAACATTATTGATATCTTCCCCATACTACACTCTACATCTCCATGTCTATTCTGCAACTATCTCTTTGTACCTCTTAATCCCTTTGCTTTTATTTGTTGTCACCCCCAAACCCCCTCCCATCTAGTAGCCTTCAAGATATTCTCTGTATCTATGAATTTATTTCCGCTTTTGTTGTTGTTTATTTTGTTCTTTAGATTCCACATGAATGTGAAATGATATGATATTTGTCTTCCTCTATCCGACCCATTTCATTCAGCACAATACCCTCTGGGTCCATCAAGGCAATATCTTTTTCTGTCCCCTTCCTTTTAGTCTGTGTGTGTCTTTTAATCTGAAGTGAGTCTCTTGTAGGCAGCATAGGTAGGGGTCTTGTTTTCTTACCCATTTAGCCACTCTATCTTTTGGTGAGAGCACTTAATTATTTTCCATTTGAGGTACTTGTTGATAAGAATGTAGTTATTACCATTCTTTATTCCTGTTTTTGATACATATTTTTCCTTCTTAAAAAAGTTCCTTCAACATTTTCTGTAATATTGGCTTGGTGTTGATAAACTCTCTTAGCTTATTTCTGTCTAGGAAGCTCTTTATCTGTCCTTCAACTCTAAATGATAGCTTTGGTGGATAAAACATTCTTGGTTGTAGGTCCTGGGTCTTCATCACGTCGAATATTTTGTGCCAAGCCCTTCTGTCTTGCACCGTTTCTTTTGAGAAATCAGCTTCCAGTATTATGACTGCTCCCTTGTAGGTAACTGTTTTTCTCCTGCTGCTTTTAAGATTTTCTCTTTGTATTTAACCTTTGGCATTTTAATTATGATGTGTCTTGGTGTGGGCCTCTTTGGGTTCCTGGTTTTGAGGACTCTTTGAGCTTCCTGGGGTTTTATGTCTATTTCCTTCACCAGATTAGGGAAATTTTCCATCATTATTTCTTCAAATAGCTCTTCAACATCTTGTTTTCCTTCTGCGACCCCTACGACATGGATATTTTTACCTTTACTAGTGTCCCTTAGGCTCCTTAAATTATTATTATAGTCTTGGCTTCTTTTTTCTTGTCATTCTGATTAATTGTCCTTGGCTCCCCATCCTCTATGTAGGTCATTTGATCCTCTTCTTTATTCACTCCGTTTATTCAATTTAATATACTTTTCATCTTAGATAATGTGTTCTTCATTTCTGACTGGTTCCCTTTTAGAATATCCATTGCCATTTTTATGTTTTTTATCTCTTTGTTAAAGTTCTCGCTGAATTCATCTATACTTCTTCTAAGTCCGTTGAGCATCTTTTCGATTGCTGTTTTAAGTAATCAAAAGGACTGCTTCATGGTCAAGCCAGTAAGTAGTTAAGGTTGCTACAATAATAAGCCAAGGGTTTTTAAATTTGGTTACCTTGATCATTCAACAATGGAGTGATATAGCCAGTTTATTTTTGGGCAACAGAACTATTCAAACTTTCTGCCCAATCGCACAGAGTTATAAACATCAAATCATATTATTTTGAAACTAGAAAAGATCCTAATTATCCAGCTAAAGAAATTAAAGCTCAGAGATAGAAAATAAAATGGCATGATCACAATCAACACACAGCTGGCGCTGGTACAGGCAGAGTAAAGCCAGGTCCGTGAACTCTTCCTCCCTCATGCTTTCCCCACTTCTTCACAGAGACTGTCCCTATAAATGAAAGACTAACATGAGTTCAGCTGAGATGAAGCTTGAAGCAAAAGGAATCAGAAGTATTTCTAGCTTTTTTATTAAAATTCAAAAAAATCAGGATCACGAGGTCTGTTTTCTTCTGCTTGGGGATATATTCCAGTAGGACACAGGATTTAAGCTCACGATGGGCTCTGACTGCAATAACCAAGGGAAATGGGAGGGTCTGGGAGTCATTTTGTTTTCAAGATGTTTCCAGGAGGGGCGTGTTGGGTGGACATTCTCAGGCCTGGGAAGCTTGATAACAGCTTCCTTTGCTTGTCCTGAGTGCCAGGAAAAGCTAGACTGCTTGTTGCATCAAAAGATAAGATTTTAAATCTGATTCTAAATCACAAATATTATACAGGGTTTATTTAAAATATGAAAGTGTCTACCAGAACTAAATAGGAAGAATAACTTTGGTTTTACTGGGAATTCAAATCTATCCACTAGTGTTATTTTTCCATTTAAGCTCTTTCAGAGGACCTGTGGTTTACAGTATCAACTTACTGAACAGCCTCTTTTCCTGACTGCTGTTCAGATGCTCAAGAGACACCTCCATGGCTTAGGGAGTATGGGGAGAAAATTCTGCTCCTTTCCCTCATCAGAGGGGGTTGGGGGTGGAGGATAGCTGCTAATTGAGTTTTCTTATTCTTTGACTTGAGTGGATTATGTGGCTTCCTCCTGCAGAGCTAGAGTTCCGAATTGGAACCATAATGATTCCTCTTATTATTGTTGTTTATCTAGTGAGTCAAACACTGTGCCCCTGTTTACTGTTCTCCAGGAACCTGTAGGGCAATGAAATGACAGAACACTTAGTCCTTATTGTTATTCGCTTATATGTATGACTACAGTCACCCAATGCTCCCCTTGGGCCCTAAATTATTAATTTCTTAAAATGGCGTCTAATGGGCTATGACATATGTCTCAGCCCCCCACTTCAAGTATGAGCTGGCCAACGCTTCCTTGGCCTGGAATATTTCTCTCCTCCTTTTACAGCTTTGTTTCCAATCACTGTCATTTGTGTTCTGCATATTCTCTGTGAGCAGATTTTCCTCTTCATATAAATTAAGTCATCTAAGGAAATTATTCACATTTCCATTTTCAAAATATATTCTCTTTCTCATGTAGGTGTTATTCCTAAATAAATTGGTTTAGTTGTAAATGAATAACGCTTGATATCATCTGCCTTGTTTGGTTTTGTTTCTTAGTTGCCCCAGTAGACCAAACATTTTTTTCAATTGTCTCTGTTATTTGTGCCTTTTTATCTTATTCTTTAAAAAATATTTATTTTTAAAACAATTTACAGTGAAATGAAAGGAAATTCTACTTGTGTTATATGTGACATAACTATATTAGATGTCTTAGTCATTAGTTTCAGCAGGTATGTACTAATTTACATATTAAAATTTTTAAAAAATATTTTTAAAGAATTCTTCCATAACGCATTAAACACACACATACACACACATCTATGCACACACACGTATATTTATTATGTTCATATAACCTTTTTTGGGGGTATGTCTAGGCTTATAATCAGTTAATGTATGGGAAAAAATTCTAAGTAACATTTTAATGTCAAGTTTCCGAGATCACCTACTCACCTATACATTACAATACCCTACTAGAGAGTATTTATTAGAGAACTTTATTTGGCCATAGACATGTAGAGAAGTACAGACTTGGGAAACTTGTCTGTGATTAGTCATTGACCTTGAACCAGTCACTTAAGTCAGTGGTTTCCCACTATGTCAGTGGTGACATTTCTAAAGGACCATGGCACAATGGAAGAAATAGTCAGTATAGGAACTTTTCATAACACCAAGTTTATTTAGTTTTTAAAAACTATGAAATTTACATCTTTTCTACTTTTTGGAAATTAAATGTTCTTTATTTTATGACATGATGGTGATGGTGACAGTAGATGATAACTTTTCCCCTGATTTTATCTTACTTGGCAAAATAAAAATAAAATGATTACTCTATGTCTTTCACTCAAAGTTTTTTCTGGACACTTAGAAATTATTTGGAATCTTGATGTGTGGAAAGTGAACAGTTTACTTCTTCATGTTCTTCTTGCTTACCTCCCTCCCTCCACACATCCTGTGTTCTCCTCACCATACCAAAGGGGATTTACTATCCCCAAATCAATTTAGAAATTCAAGGTCATGTCTCAACTGGTGTCCCCATCCAGAGCATAACAATGAGTTTAGCCCACCGATACAGGGTTCCCTCTCAATTACTCTTCTAATTTTGAAAGCTTACTTTCCTGTTGGGCCCAGAAAAGAGAATATAAAGATTTCAGAGATGCTGAGTCTGCTCAAACACCAAGATAGATTTAACCCAGTCTTCCTCTATCTAATCAGTGTAGATTAAATTTGTTTTGCATCGAATAGTTTTGATTTCCCATTAACTAGGTTAGAGAACCATCAGATTCCTGACCCCATCCCTTTTTAAAACTATTGCTGTCTTTAAAGAGTGTCCCTTTTTCCTCTACGGGTTTGAAAATCATTTAGAGAAGCAGAACATTTAGAAAGCAGTTTCACATGGTGTTTCTCGCTTTGAGTGAAGGCTGTGATGATAGCCTGGAAACTGCTGAAGCCTAATGGAAGAGTATGGCCTTATATTCTTTTGTATTATATTCTTTATTGTTATTCTATTTTTGAATATTTTTGGCAAAGGAATAGGACAGAACAAAAATACTTGCCTGGAATTTGAGAAAACTGAAATTTATTTCAAACTCTCGGAGTCACAACCTTTCTGAGAGTCTTTCAAGTAAATAGGGCAGGCCTATCTGTATTAGCTTCAAATAGAATATAATTTTCAAGAGGGAGAAAGCATATCTCTTAGGCAAATATAGTATGAATACATGTTAAAGATTTTATTTATTTGCCTCTTTACCAGGCACAAATTTTCAGGTCTGTACCTACAGAGTTGTAAAGTCAATAGAAAAATCACGCCCAGTACTGCACTAAAAGAAGGTCTGGTAATCTTTTCTGCCAGTTTTTAAATGTCAGATAATTTTTCTGACAAACATATGTAAAAATAATACTGATTAACATTATTTGAGTACTCTTTATGAGCTAGGTAACACTCGACAGGTGTTATCTTTTTGGATGCTCACCACAGCCCTATGAGGTAGGCACTTTTATTATCTCCATATTATAAGACAGAATTTTGAAGCTCAGAATGGTTAATTAACCTGCCTAAAGTCACACAGCTCATAAGTGACGGGTGTGGCAATCAAACTGAGGTCTTATTCCAAAATCTTTGTTTGAAATCCTACTTATTATCATTATTTTAAAGGTCAAAAGAAATAATGAATGTGAAAGTGCTATCAAGATTGTGAACATGCTGTGAAATAAAATGCACTGTTAAATCTAGATCCCTATTAAAAAATAAAACAGTAAGAGTTATTGCCAGCCCAGTGCAGAGAGAGACATGTTAATTATGGAAAAAGTCTAATGTACCTAGAATGCCTCTGAAATTTTATCTTAAATATGTTCCTTGAATTGAATAGGTTTCACTTAATTCAGCCTAATTTTTCCTTCCTCTATTTTATTTTTGGACAGTAGATTTTATTGAGAGGGTTTTTCACTCCATTTTTTATTATATGCACGAAGAGGTATCCACTCTGAAACCTTTCCTCACTTCTTTTTGTGTTTTCTTTTCTTAGCCTAGTAGGGTAGAAGGAACACAGGTCTCAGAATTGGATGGGCCTGAGTATGAGTTTTAGCACCATGATTAACTCGGTGAGATTTTGGGCAAATTACTTAGACTGGCTTGTCTCAAAAACTGTCTAACTGCATCAAAATCCTTTGGAGGAGAGGGTTATTGCTTATTCCATGTGCAGGAGACAGTCCCAAATAATCTGAAACTTCAGGTTCTCGTTGGTGAAAGAGCAATATCAGTACCTCCCTGGAAGGTCATTTTGAAATTGATATCTAGTAGGACATTGGAAATGTTAGTTCCATTCTTCCCACCTTCTTTCCATTTTCTTCTTAATAATTTTGCCATTCTTCTCTCCCGTTTTCCCCTCCCTATTTGTTTCCTCCCCTCCATTCTCCTCTTGTCCGTCCATCCCCTCCTCTTCCCTCCTGTCCATCTGTACTCTCCTCTCCAGTCCCCTTCCCTCCTTTACTTTCTCCTCTCATCCCTATCTGCTCTTTCCTCCCTCTATTTATCCCTTCCTATGCCTTCCCTCACCTCCCCTTCCTTCCCCTTTGTCCTTTCCCATCTCCGCTTTTCTCCTTTTCTTCCATCACCTCCTGAACCTTCTCCTCCTGTCCCTTATATTCCCTTCTGTCTTGTTTCCCCTGCCACCTCTGCCTCCCCTCCTCTCTCACAAGGACCCTGAGACCAGACATCTCCTAAACAATGAGACCTGGGCCTGACCTTACTAATTTGAAGAAACTATGGAATTTCAATGTAGCAGGGACTGCTGGGGCCTTTTTCTAGTCCAACCCTCACTTTATCAGCGAAGGAACTGAGAACAGAGAGGTTACACCCAAGCCTACACATGCTGACTCCTGGTCAGTGCTCCTCCTAATGTTGCTGGCCTGCCTCTATGTCTGTGCTTTCAACATGCTGTTATGGTTCATCCCTGTCTTCACTACACAGTGTATCAGGAGACTGGGAGAAACAGGGCAATGAATCACTCCTGTAGTTTGTGGAGAGTGAAGTAAAGTCTTCTAACCACTGAGACCGCTAAAGAGAATGTGCCGTGGTGACAAAAAGGTCAAACTTCACCAGCAAATGTGCAGTGTCTTCCTTAGCTAGTCAGGAAATTGCAGCAAACACAATCGCAAGGAAACTCATCTGTGGTCATTTCCACAGAGAACTGCAGCTTTTACACTCAGTGTCCCTGGGAAAGGAACAAAACAGTCTCTTGCAGGCTGGAGAGGAAGAGATAATGAACTTGGTGAAGGTGGCCAGAGACCAAGCCACCACAGTAACCATACCTTGTGCAAGTGCTGGAGTGGAAAATGAAAACGCACCATTTCCTTTGCGTGTGTTTGTCCAGGAAGGTGTGCTTCCTGCCCCACCCTCATGCTCTCTTCGCACTGGTTTTCACTGGTCCTACTCTCTTGGCTCTAGATATCAAGGAGGAAAGCTGGGAGGTGGGAGCTAAAATGGGACTCACCTCAGGGAGGAGAAGTTCAGGTGAGGATTGTGACCTTGATAACCCCACAGAGCAAGCTACCTGTTCTTATAACATATTTTAGTTTTACATAGTCTATATTTAATTTACTGTGTTATGTCTGAGGCTTTAAAAGGTGGTACTTACTTGTGTTCAGACAACTACACTCTGGGGAGGGCCAATATCCCACTGGGACCAGAGCATCGAATAGGTGCTGCCTCTGCTTACTCAAGCCTGGGGAGGACAGCAGGGGTTTGGGAGGCTTCTCAAAGGGCAAGGTAGAGTAGTAGTTGCCACAGGCTGGAAGGAATAGTCAGTGACTGCCAATGAGTTCCTTTTTACAGATGATGAAAATATTCTGGAATTATGTAGTGGTGATTGTCGTACAACTTTGCGAATATGTTAAAAGCATTGACTTGTATACTTTAAATGGGTGGACTTTATAGTGTATGAATTATATTTCAATAAAAAAATTTTGAGAGAAAAAAGAAGCAGAGGTAAATTTCAGAGCAATGCTCTCCCTTCAGGTATCCTGCCTGCATATCGTACATGTTTAAAAGTACCTTATATTACTTTTCCTAATTTTCATTCTTATGGTAGAACAAAGGTCCATTGTGTATCATAATTCATAAAGAGATATTTCCAATGTTGGTGATTTAAGAATGTTTCATTTCTTGCTATTATAGACGGCAAACAAGGGCAATAAAGCTCTTTCTGCTCTGCCACAAATTTTGGTTTTCCACAAACTTCCTCTTGAAAGCGCTATTCCCACAGTACTGGACTCTCACTGACTCTATTTTAACTCTCTGAGCCTTTTTGCCTATAGGTTCACCTTGTCCCCTTAGTAAGCCTTCTCTCAACCCTGTCTTCTCCCCGCTCACCTACCCTGCTTAGCCCCCATCATCAAAATCTAGTTCATTTCTGTTAGAATAGCTATAATCAACAGGACAAGTAATAACAAATGTTGGAGAGGATGCGGAGAAAAAGGAACCCTCATACTCTGCTGATGGGACTGCAAATTGCTACAGCCACTATAGAAAACAGTATGGAGGTTCCTCAAAAAACTAAGAATTGATTCCCATATCCAGCAATCTCTCTACTGGATATTTACCCCAAAGACTTGAAAACTCATATCCATAAAGATATTTGTACACTGATGTTCATAGCAGCATTATTCACAGTGGCCAGGACATGGAAGCAACAATAAGTGATTGGCTAAAGAAGCTGTGGTACATATATACAATGGAATATTACTCAGCCATAAGAAGAGATGAAATAACTGCCATTTGCAACAATATGGATGGACCTTGAGATAATCATGCTAAGCAAAATAAGCCAGACAGAAAAGATTGAAAATCACATGATATCACTTATATGTGGGATATAAACCTAAAAGCACCAAATGAACAGGACAAACCAACAGAGACTCATGGACATGGACTATAGACTAGTGGTTACCAGAGATGGGGGAGGGGGAGAAAAGGGGAGGTAGACGGGGTTAAGGGGGTCAAATATAGTGGGGTAGGGAGAGGGTGAAGTGAGTAAAGGGGATCAAATATATGGTAGCTGAAGGAAACTGAACTTTGGTAAACACACAATAGGATATACAGATGTGAAATTAGAATGTACACCTGAAAATTATATAATTGTATTAACTAATGTTACCCCAATAAACTTAATTTTTAAAAGTCTGATTTATTCGACTTTATCTGTGTTTTTATTGCTGGACTTATTACACCATTCTGTACTGTATTTACCTACCTGATTCCTCCGCTGGACTGTGGTCAGATACAGTGTCTTATTAATTTCTGATTCCCTGTTGTCTCTGCTTGGCAGGTGGAAGGTGTAAAATATAGTTAATTGAATTTAATTGAATTGCTAAGACTCTGAAAAACAGTGCTGAGTGTGTCTCTTTGCTTCTGTTGAATTATTCTCCTCAGAGCTAATTGCAAAAACAGGAATTACTGGGTCAAAAAGCACGAATGTTTCTGCATGCTTGCCATAGTGCTTTCTCAAAGGTAGTATTAATTTGCAGTGCCACCTGAAATGAATGAGTGTGCCAATATCACTGTCACCTCGCCAGCCATCATTTTTAAAAATGCTAATTTAGTAGGTGTCAAATGACATTTCAAGGTTGCTTTAATTTGCATTTCTTTGATCACTACCAGGGCTGAACATTTTCTCAGGTGTTTATTTACTGTTTCTGTTTCTCCTTGGGGGAATTGCATGTTCATATTCTTGGCCCATTTATCTATCAGAGTAAAGAAATATAGCTAATAAATTTGAATAAAATCCTTTTATATTTTACTTATGACCATATAGTCTGTCATATTTGATATATTTTTTGTATTTTGTATTGTTTTCTTATGTTTTATGGTTTTGATTGTACAGAAGTTTAAAATTTATATATGCATTTACCTTTCACTTTCTTCTTTATGATTCCTTATAAAGTTTTAAGGAAAAAAAGTTCTTCCTCATGGATTTGCTAAATCTTTTATTCAATATTTTGTTCTTTTTTCATAATAAAAAAATTAACTCATTCCATCTGGAGTATACTGAGCATTTAGTTACTTTTAAAACTGCTATCACCAATTCTAGTACTTTTTATCAAATATTCCTTGTATCAGTTACGATTATGTGACTGCAAGTAACAAAATTCCAAATAACAGTAACTTTAACAAAAAGGGGTTTACTTTTCTCACTTTAGAAGTCCGGAAGTTGCTAGCATTCTCAAGATGTACCTGTGGAATTTTAATTTATAGAGGTGACTGAATGACGACATGGAGAGATCAATGCCATTACAAAAAAATTTATTTACATTTTTTGATTGAAGAGCGCATGCCATGCCTCATAGAGCCGCAGGAGAAGCATCAGGTCTTGGTCCTTTTTTGAGATTTCCGCAGGAAAGGCAAGGCAGCGTAAACAGCTTGGCTAGTTTGAATAATTCTGGTGGGCTTTGGGCTGTAAGGATGGTCTCTAGTTGTCCGGTACTTGGTCCTGAGATGATTTAGGGCTGGGGAAATATTGGCTTGGTGTGTGAGAGAAATAAAGGGGATGGTTGGGTTGTACACAAGAAGTGTACTTCCTGAGTAAGTTGTTTACTATTTTTAGGCATTAGCTAGCTCTGAAAGGGCAGTTTCTACTTGGCCAGCAAGATTTTTAAGATATTAAAATATTGTAAGGGACAGAAAAATTCGAAAACAGATTAATGATTAATATAGTATTAATATAGTAGCTTCTAGCATCATTTCAGTGATGCTGGCTGGGACTGGAGACTCCAAAATTCTCTCTGCCTTTCCCTCATGCTTATCACCTCAGGGTTCCAGTATGGCTGTTGGACCTCAAGTTCTCATGTCTGTATTTAAAGCAGGAAGAATACTGTATTCAAAGCATGAAGGAAGGGCAGCGAGAATTACATCAGTTCCTTCATCAGGAAAACAAAAACTTTCTCAGAAACCAGCAGATTTTCACTTATGTCTATTAGCCAAAACTGCATCATATGGTCACATCCAGCTGTAATAGTGGCTGGGAAAGTATTTAATTCTGCTGTAGAAGACAACAAGGGACAAGGGAGTTGAGAACAATCATTGAAGCATGCACCTAGAAGTGTTTGCTACATACCTTCCTTCTCTCCTTATATTTGAAAAAACTATTTTGTAATAGGTACATATATTTTAAAATGTGTGTGTGTAATTTACGTAGTTATGTGTCAATTTGTTCCACACAAATGCTTCTGCAAGTTTTCAGGCCTTTGGAAGTCTCTTGATTTGGTTCCATTAACTTGTGATCTAGTTAGCTTATTATTTTCATCCTTATTCTATTATGTAATAGGTTTTGGGGAAGAAGGGGACATACTTATACTAAAAAATTCATTCTTTGTTTATCTGAAATTCAAATGTAACTAGATGTCTTAAATTTTATTTGGCAAGCATACTTTCAGGGAACGGGGATTCCCTTTTCAGTTGCCTAACCCTGGAGCGCACTTTCTCTTAGAAAGGAACATACTTAGTCATAAAAATAAGGACAGGCTTATTTGCACGCAGCTGTACTGTCTAATTAGATAGCCACCAGCCGCACATTGCTATTGAGGATCTGAAATGGAGCTGGTCTAAATTCTGTAAATACACACCTGATTTTGAAGGGTTAGTATGAAAAAGAGAATATAAAATATCTCAGTAATTTTTTACATATTGATTTATGTAGTAGGTTTTAATGGGTGATATTGGTAGAAACTTTCATTGATTTTCTTTTCTGTACTCCCTGTTGATGGTATTATTATTTTTATATATACATTTTGGAATAATTTTGTGGATTGGAAATAATTATTGGGCTTCAGGTGAGAATATATTAAATCTATAAAGTCAATTAAACACAAATTCAATTATGTTGGCACATTTTAATGTTATTAAGTCTTTTCACCTTGGAACTGTCTCTATTTCTCCACTTGAATGTTCTAACAAATGTTCTAACAAAGTTACAAAGTCTTTTTTTTTTTAAAGTCACATTACGTAGTTCCTAATTATTTTAACTTTGGAAATTTGTGAGTGTGATTGTGTGTGTGGTGTATGTGTGTTATGATTATAAATCAGATCTTCTTTTGAATCATGATGTTATCTAGCTGGTAATTAAGAGTATGTAGGAGTCATCCTGTATTTTATATTTGTCTGAAAAACAAACTGCTTCATTTAAATGAATTTGTGAATTGTAGATCTGGGACTTGCCTACTGCCTTCTCTAGGCTATTGGCTACTTTATTGGTCAGATCTCCTGTATGTTAGGTTAGGTTTGATTGTAAGTAACAGAAAACTCAAGCCAAACTGCCTTAGACAAGAGAGGCTCATATCATTGAGGTTGTATTTCAGCAGCTCTACCAAGTAATGAAGGGTTCAATTTCTTTTTTTCTTTTTCTTTTATTTTTTCAATTTCTTTTTAGCTCTTCACTCTGTGGGACAACATAGCCTTCCTGGTGAGTCTGGTGGTCCAAAAGTAGGGATTAGGCCTATGCATTTCCTTATTCATGTCCACTAAAGAAAAGACGAGTGTTTCTTTTCCAGACCTTTTCCCCCACCCCCACCTGAAAACCACTTTTTTTTCAGTTTTATCAGCCCAGCTTAGGTCCTTGCTCACCCTTGAATCAATAACTGTGGCAGGGGGATGAAGTTGTGCTGTTTAGTTTATACTTGATTTTGGGGAGTGGAATTGTTTCCTGCAAAGTATGAGGGCTTCATGTAGAAGGTATGAGTTCCCCTACTCCAACCTCCAAATTAGGGTAGGCTACGCAATGGCTATCAAGAAAGCAACCATACCATCCACTGCACTTTAGATGTCACTTTTTCCAGGACACCTGCTCTGCTGCCCTAGGTTCCAGGTTTCAGGTCCCTCTTATGTGCTCTTCTTAACACAGGGGATCATAGCCCAGAAGATCTGCCTATTTATATATGGGACCACAAGAACAAAAAACAATGTATTCATAATCCCCTGGCAATCTTCCAGGGAGGGGATATCTTGTTAATGGAAGGACCTTTGTTTGACACCTGAGATGTAAGACTTATGTAGCGTGCATAAGGAAGGGAGAACCATAGAGTTGTCTGGAGGGCAGACCTTGGGGTTTGTCCCTGGACTGGGAGACTGGGAGTAGAGTAGAGTGGGGTAAGTAGCTTCAGGACTGATGTGATGGGGAGGACAAAAATGTTTGTGGACACTTGGAGAGCAATTCTGTGTGTTGTGAAATATAAACTACTTTCCCTATGCATTCTTTAGCAAAATATCCTTTTCTTCCTAGAGTAGATTTATTTTAGGAGGATAAAGAGAAGGGCAGAGGTTTGCATTCAAGGTAGCAGGGCAAGAACAAAGGTGGAATTTGGGACATCATGACATTTGGATTTTGCCTGTCTGTACTCCTCCCCAGACTCAAAGTCCTATGAGAGCAAGGGCCAGGTCTATCTCGTTCACTTCTTTGCCTACCTCAGTGCCTAGTACACAGTACCTTAATAAGTATTTGTGAATGAATGAATGAATGAATGAATGAACAAGCTTTCTAAAATCAGAGAAATCTTTGTAAAATCCTAAATCTGTTATTTTCTCATCAGTGGAAAGGGGAAAATGATAATCACCTTATAACCTTATCATGAGATTTAAGTGTAATTTAATAAATGGTAACCATGATTACGATTATTAGGTCATCTCAAATTCTACCAGCTAATCTAAAAATACTAATAACAACAACCACTAACATTTATTGAATATTTTCTTTGACCAAGTCCCTTTGGTAAGCATGTGTTACTTCCTTTAATTTTAATCAACCCAATCATCCTGTACTTATCCAGATGTCAGCTATTCCTCCAGAACATCCCACATGCCCAACATCCAACAGTATCTTTCATCACTCACAGACACCAAAATCTACATAGGGCAAGAAGGAATCCTTTGCTACTCTGTTATTTGCTACTCTACTTCCCAAAGATGCACAGCTCAGTTCTAACAAGATTGGATAAAATGTAAGTGACTGGCAGTTTACATTTACTAGTGAAATGTGATAGATTCACGATTGTTCTAACAGCAGAGACCACATGACCTTAGAGGCAGGCAGAGGCTAAGCCTGTGGTCATTAGTGATGGGAAAAGTTGAGGATGGCTTTGTGAGCATTGGGAATTAGTGGGCTTTATTTTCTGGCAGGCTCTATTCCTGGAACAGCCGAAAATACTGAGGGCTAAATTCAGACTCCTGGACAAGTCTAAAAGATTGCCTGGTGAGAAAGAGAAGGGAGAAAGGGACCTTATTTCTGTTCATTTATGTCCTCTGGGTATTTTGACATTTTAGAATGTTAGTTTTCTCATTTATAGAATAGGAATTATAATATCTATTTCCTCATCTCTCAGGAGTATTTGGGTGTCTAATGAAATGATGTTCAGAATTTCTCTATAGAAAAATGCTGCGGAGATAAAAATTATTTCAGTAAATAAATATATAGGAGCTCCCTATGCACTCTGAAGTGCTGAAGGAAAGATAGCACTCATTCAAGATTGCTTTTCCCATGAGTTTCAAGACGCTTTGTGCAGCGAAATCTCCATTGTGATATGTTTACAATTCCAATATGTACATATGATGTGCGATAAATGCGCTCTTTTAGTCATGGCTGCTTTTACATGCAGAATCATGTGCTTGCTGCTCTTCTTAGCTCCTTAGATTTCTAACTTTTCAGAAAATACCAAGTGATCAATTTGACAGTATTGTAGCAATCATGAAGTTGTCACTTGCTTTACAAGTCAAAGGGAGTACTCAAAACTTAAAGCAACTGGTAAATAAGGTAACACGAAAAGCTGACTTTAAGGATGTCAGATCTTCTAGACTAAAATAACTTCATTGTGCGGAGAAGTGTTTTAATCAAAAGCAGTAGAAGATTTTAATCAAGAGTGGTAATGATGATGATAATGATTATTATTAAATTTTAGTGATTAAAAAGGAACAAGCCTCAGTTATCTGAAATAGATCCCCTGACATGGAATGTTCAGTTCTCTAGCCATGAGCTTTACTGCAACTAATTCCAAAGGATTCAGCATTGGGAGACCTGTGTTCTGGTCTGAGTCCTGCCACTAATCTGGTAGGGGAAAGTCACCTAATCTTGCTGGATCTCTGTTTTCTTATCTGTCAAATTGAAGAGAATGGATTAATCTCTAAAGTTCTTTCAGCTCTAAGGCGTTATGATTACTTTCAGTCATTTCCAGAGATCTTAGTGCTTATCTTTGGAACACTGCTAAGCAACAGCCTGAGATAAGAGCTAAACATTAAATGAGACTCACTGGGTTTACAATAATCACTATGGCTGACATTATGGAGTAATGACACTGCGTCAGACCCTGTGCCTTATATTTTGCATTTATTATTCATTTAATCCTCAAAAGAACCTCAGGAATACCTGAGTAAACATCTCAGACAACCTGTGGAACCTCCAGCTACCAGCCAACTAGTCCTTACAGAAATCTAAATCCTGTCAGTGTCACTTTGGAATAGTCCAGAGAGAGATGGTTGCTGGTATTGCTTTCAATGGCCTTTTATGCATCTTAGGCATCTGGGAGTCTACCAAGAGCCAGAGCATAACTGCAGATTAATTTCTTAGTCTTCATTTTACTAGACATTTTTGGTAGCATTTGACATAATTAATTGAAACAACTCTTGAAAGAATTTCTTCCTCTGGCTTCCAGGACCCTGAGTCCACCTGGTTCTCTTCTCCTGTCTCTGGCCACTCCTTTTTATGACCTTTGTTGGATCATCCTCATGTGCCCAGTTTTCCCTTGTGAAAGAGCCTCTTCTCCACTTGCAATCACTCCCTTGGTGATTTCATCCAGGCTTGTGGCTTTAAATACTACCTATATGCTGGTGGTTCTAAAATTAAATCTTCAATCCAGCTCTCTGCTCTGAACTCCAAACTAATATAGTCAACTGCCAACTGAGCATCTTCACTTGGACACCTAATCTCAGACTTAAGAGATCTGAGCTTTCAATTTTCTTCTCCAAGGGCCTGCCCTTCCCCCAGTGTTCCAAAATACTGTAAAAGGCACTATGGATTCACCTAGCCAAGAACCTAGAAGTCATCCTGGATTCCTCCTTTCTTTCCCTTACATGTCACATTAATCCATCAGCAAATTCTGTCAGCTCTAGCCTGAAAATTATCCAGAATCTGATAGCTGTTCACCAACTCCATCACCTTTATCTTAGTCCGAACCCCTAGCACCTCTCACCTGGACTATTGCAATAACCTCCAGCTTTCACTCTTGCTTCCAACATCTCAAGCCAATCTATTCTCCAAACAGCAACTTGTGATTCCTTTAAAATGTAAGTCATTGCAAACCCAACTACTTTTCCTCATACTGGGAACACAATCCCAAGTTTTTACCTTGACCTATGAGAGCCGATGGGATCCAGCTTCCAAGTTTCTCTCCAGTCACATCTCTTACCACGCTCTTCCTTACTCCAGCCACGCTGGACATGCTTTTTTCTCAAAACATCCAGTATGCTTGGGTCCTAGCACCTGTTCACATTCTCTTCACTCAGTCTGGAAAACCATTCTCCAGATAGGCCCATGTCTCATTTTCTCACTTCATCCAGGCTCTGTTCTATGTCTCCATCAGAGAAGCATTCCCCGACCTGCTATATAAGAGAGAGGTTCCCTCTTCTCTCACACGTTCTCCCTGTCCTTATCCTTCTTTTCATTTCCTCATAACAGTTACCCTTCCTCTCTGGTTAGGGAGTTTGTTGTGTTTAATTCTGCACCTTAGTGCTTACAGCAATGCTTGGCACATAGGAGGTGCTCAATAGGTATTTGTGGAATGAATGAAAAAATCAACATTTTAATTACAAAGGCACAGTTTAGGATGTAAATATACAATTCACTCAAAAAGAAAAAATAACAGTAAGAAAACACCTTGGCAGTAATCAAAGAAACAATCTGTTCTTCCTTTTGCCTTGAAAAAGTCTGGTTTGTCTCCTGCCTTGCTGCAGGAGCTCATGAGAACCAGCTGCCTGCAAGCCTTTGATTCCAGCATCCTGTCTGCTAGACTGGTGTGGAGCTCTGTGCTCTGATCTCTGTGGACTCCCTAAGCCTTGGCTCTATTTCCATCTCTGTATTCCTGTCTTAGGCTCTTTGTGTTCTGATGATCTGTTTGGACCCTTTTCTTTACTTACACATCTGTGCCAGTACTATCGAAGATCAA
This sequence comes from Pteropus medius, assembly GCF_902729225.1. Lineage (NCBI taxonomy): Eukaryota > Metazoa > Chordata > Mammalia > Chiroptera > Pteropodidae > Pteropus > Pteropus medius. The sequence continues at coordinate 30,264,094 of NW_024349800.1, forward strand.
CTCATTAAAAATAAAATAATAAATTTTCAATGTATAGTTAGAAAAAAAAAACAAAGTAGAAAATAACAATCTCTCACATACTCTTCAGAGACACCTTTTAAATGATATTAGCGTTTTAATTTAACCTAGCTCTGAGTAAGAAACAGCCTTGCCCCAACTATGGTGGTATAAGATTCCCCCTGGTTGGTTTAGTTTCCTGGTCTCCCAGGCAGGAAAAAAGGAAAATAATGGGAACAAAATATAATATTTTAGATTTGGCAAATCAGTGAAAGGAAAAAAGAAGCATTTAAAGAATGATTAGCACTGTGCTAGTGAGGTTGTGATTAGAGTTTCAAATATATATATATTACTAGTGGAATTTTAAACTATAAGTCATTCTGGCTGCATGAGAATATGACAGTATTTTGTTATAAAATTATTCATAGCTTTTTTGCACTTAAAATAATCTAGCAGAAAAAATCTTACATTAGAAAAGATGTTTTAGCCCAAATATGGAAAATCATCTATGTGTTCAGAAATGGGGAAATGGTTAAGTAAATTGTGATATATAAATCTTAATAAAATGTATTTATTCATCAAAAATTATAATTATGAACAATATGTAGAAAAATTATGATGTAATATTAAACGAAAACAAAATTAGATTGTAAACAGGTAAAAATATGAATATGGACTATGGAAAGCGAGAAGACAATATGAAAAAAGAAGTCTTTGTAACGGGGACAGAATTATGGGCTATTTTTTTCTTTTTTCAAAGTACTATTTGAATATATTTAGTATTATTATTTTTATATATTTTTTGTTTTATTATAAAAGGACACAGAGCAAATAAAAATATGCAGTTATTGATTCCTAAAAGTTTATACTCCATGGCAGAAGACCACGGCCTACTCAACGGCTGTTCCCAACACACTTCCTCTTCTCTCGTCTCCTATACAAAAGGTCAAAGATGCCATATTGGATGTCCTAACCTCCTCCGCAGCCAGTGCTTTCCATGTGACCCATTCTTGGCCAATAATATCCAAGGGGAAGCTTGTTGCAGTGCTACTACAAAAAAATTTCCTTGCTGATAAAGAAGTGAGACCCATGAACAAAATCCTTTTTGTCTTTGTCTCTTTGCTCAGACTTTTTGATTATGAGGACTGATTCTGGAAGCTGTGGCAGTCATCTTGCAACACTACCAACTCTCTGGGGAGGACAGGGTGGAAGACCCTTACTGCTAGGCAGCATCACTGAGTCTCTGAACAAACTCAAGGATAGACTGCCTCAAAATTTCTTGATAACTAAACAATAAATATCCTTGGGGTTTGAACCACTATTAGGTTTTTTCTTGCAGTTCAATGCATTCTCATTGTTACACATTCTAATTGATACAGCCAGACAAAAATAAGACTCATTGGCACACAGAGCTATACAAGTGTGTAGAAACCACAAAGTGACAGAAAACATTGCAACAAATATATAGATTAATTTTAAAGAATGTTATATTCTTAGAGAAGGAAGTGAAAAACCACTAATAACCCATTAAGTACTTATAAGTACTTATTTGTTGCAAGGTTCCCTGGATCTGTTAATATGTTTGGTAGAAGAAAAATTATTTAATATTTCTGATTAAAATAAGAATCCAGACATCTTTTTTGGTTTGTAATCTTTTTCAATTTTGTATGTCTCAGGGAACATCCAGTTAGGGTATATGATGTGGTGGTGGTTTTTTTCCCTCTCAGCATCCTCTGACTTCTTTCATTAGCATAGAATACTACTAAATTATGGAAGGTGGGGCTCCCTGGGATGTGAAGATGCACTACTGAGGGGGTGAAAATGTGATTTCTTTATTGATCTGGTATCGGGAGTCTCTTCAACTCAGCCTCTGTCTCTACTCAGTACAAATCTGATTTTGAAGATGATAATGAGTTATTGAATTTGCTCAGAAGATAACTGATTGCCTAAGAGCTGGAGAAGTTGGTGACAAAATAGCTTGTTATAAATGGACTCTTTAATAGAAACACAGTTCTTACTTATCTTATTTTTTCTAAATGGTAAATGACATAGCAAGTTAGCTGACCCTTAGGTTAAACAAGAAAACCAGGAAAATGGACTCTGTGATTTTTGTCAACGAGGTGGTGAATCCTTGGCTTGATATAGGCAGTGAGAGTGGAATTTAAATAGCACATAAGTGATAAGAGTGAAGAAACTGGCTCTGCTCCACAGTGTTATTAAATGATGATGGGGTAGGGGTGAAATGACCACAATATGTTTCATCCCTGTGGTCACCAGTCTTGGTCTGGATGCTTTGACTGGCTGGGGGGTGGGAGGTGAGACAGAGTGCGGAGCCTCCTTCATCTTTATTGCTTCATGAAGTTCTTGGGGAAACAGGGTTGCTATCAGTTCAGATCCCAACTATCTGCAAGTAACAGAAACCCTATTTTAAAGTGTCTTATACAAAAGGCTTTCTATTTTGTTTTTGCTTTCCCATATAACAAACCCAGAAGTAGGCTGGTGGTTGGTTAGCTTTGCTGATCAACAATAAATACCACCAGGCACCTAGTCTCTTTCTATATATCTGCTACACCATCCTCAATATGCCAATTTTCACCTTCATCCTTGACTCCTTATGATTATAAGATGATAATAGCTCCATCATTTCCAGTCCAAGGCAGGAAGAGAGAGAAGTGGGAGGGGAGGTCACGACCAGCTATACATATACATTATATAGATATAGATATAGATATAGATATAGATATAGATATAGATATAGATATAGATATATAGATATATAGATATATAGATATATGTGTGTGTGTGTGTGTGTGTGTGTATACACACACACATATATATATATATATATATATATATTTAAAATCCAGAAAGCAGATAAATTTGAGACTTCTGTTTATGTGCCATTGTTTCAAATTGTGTCACGTGGCTGTCCCTTCATGCAAGGGGGCTGGGGAAGAAAATAGTTAGCTTGTTATATTGCCAGCCTGAGTGTAACTGGGATTTTGTTAGCAAGATGCCACTGTAAAAATATAAAAGGATAGAAACATTTTCTCTTGCCTTGCTAAATATTGGGCCACTTCAGGTTCCCTGAGGGCTCCAGAAACCATGGTGGAACCTTGTAGGAGACAATAACAGAGCCCAGGAAGGGCAGCAGTGTCCACTGAGAGAAACTTCTCAAGAACAACATCATGGTCTCTCTCCCTATCCCTCAATCTCTCTCCCCGTGCAAGAGACTGTGACTTCTCTGGCAGATATTTTGGAGGAAGGAACTGGGCATGCTCAGCTCATTCGTTTTCTCTCTGCACTCTTTTGGACTCTCCTGACTCATCTGTTCCTCATCATGCAGGAAGCTTAGTGGAGTGTCCCAAACCCTGTGAGTGAGGACTGAAGTTGTCCAGCTGTGCCTGACTGGGGACACTGTGGAATAAGCCTATTGTTGTACAACTAAGCTATGTCCTCTACCTTAGCCTTCCTTAGTAAGAAAGCCAAAAATTTTGATCTTCATTTATCTGACACCTGTGTCTAGCTACTAATTATTATTGAACTCAGATAGATAAAAGATAGGTAATATGTATGAACACCCAAAAACCCCTACATGCATGAACCCCTGTGCATCCTCAGACTGATGTGGCCTGGGGGCACTCAAAGCTCTAATGGTCCACACTAAGAAACTTGAGTATGGCAGATAACATAAAAAGCTGTAGTCTCCTTTATTTCGGTAATGTTGGCTTCTATTTTTGTGACCTTTTCCTGCTAGAATCATATGATTGAACACTCGTAGGCCTAGCTGGACTGATATTAGTCGACTTGCTTGAACTTATGCAAAGTGAATCCAGCATAATTTAGCTAAAGTGTAAAGATGATTAAGGCAGAAAGATCACCCCAATCTTACTTTAAGAATGGATATTTTGAGTTAACAAAAAATGTCTTCATTTTTGGATTGAATGAAAAGCAAACTGCAGAGGAAAGGAAACATATCTGAAAATATCCTTTCTTCTTCCTCATAAAAAAGATGTTAGCAATTCCATCATCGAGCAGCTGTGTTTAGAAACTGCTCTTATTCATCTAGGTTGGGGTTATTTAAGATCTTGTACAAGGCATGACCCATATACCTAAGTCTGATCCAAAAGAAACTCTCATGTTAAAAAGAAAAAAAAAAAGGCATTATATTTAGGAAAGTTCAGCCATGGAAACAATACTGAGATTTCTTAAAGTATTTTCCAGATCTCGTCAACTCCCTATGCATAAACATGCATGTAACCAAAATGTAGTTTTGTGGCTTCTGGGCAGCTTTTATAATTTAAAACATATCCTTTAAAATCAACAGACCCACCCATGTAGAAGAGTCAAATAAATTCTCACTGCTTGGCTGCCCAAAAAGAGATTACTATTTCTCCTAAGAATGCCTCTTCCGAACACATCCTGTAATGTAGAGAGGCTGACTAGGCAGGTCAGAGGACCTTGGTGTGCCTGGAACAGCCCAGCTGCAATGGAAGACTGGCAGCAGGATACTCCCAAAGGTGAAGTTATACCCTGGCCACTCAATACTCATTAGCCCATCTGAGAGTTTTTCATGTCAGAGAACCTAAGCAAAGTTACTGAAAAACCTTAAACTGCTTTGAGCACTAGAACGGGAGGTGATGACACTATTGGTTCAAACTCCAGGTATTTGGCTCAAATAGAAATGTTTTAAGTGTGATTGGGGATTTCCCATCCAGGTGAGGCTAAGGGACAGGTAACTTTGACCTTAACAGTTATAGCTTAAATCCTTTTTCCTTTATTTATTAAAATGCACCCAACCAGTTAAAATTAGTATATCTATCAAGGTTTTACCAGAGAAATACAATCATTAGGGGTGACATCATAAGGGATTTATTTTAGGGATTTGACTTTATTTAATTGTGGGAGCTGATTAAACAGTCTCTGTGAGGCTTTGCTTCTGCCTCTGGTATTAGAACTTGACGTTTGCAGGCAGGCAGTCGGGAAGGAAAGATGGGTATGAAGTGGGGGAAGCATAGACACATGTGAGGATGAGGCAGAAACTGCAAGGATGGCTAGACCTCAAATTGGACTTTCGACTACCTACAAGCCTCCAAGTTTATGATGCAGGTGACCTGCAGGATAAGCTGGTGACACTCTCCCACGGAGAGTCAGCAAAGCTGACATAGGAGACCTGGTGGGATCTGGAGGAGCCATGGGCCAGGCTGCTGCCCCACATCAACCAGCGGGGCCACCAGATCTGCAGTGACATGTATTAGTGGCAACAGTACCCCATGCCAATATCAATCTTTAAGCACAGAAAGAATATGACTGCTTAATTTCTGCCTTCTGGATCTCAAACGAAATTTCTCCTCTGACCCAAGTCAACTGTGCAAGGGGGAGAAGTCTGGGAAATGTAGTTCCAGCTTATTAAATTGACATACATCTAACACAGGAAGAAGGCAGCTCAGTAGACTGCAGAAATAGTATTTCGCTAGTGTTTCTGGATGGAAAACTGAATATACTTTACAGTTAAGTAGCCAGATCAATTCACTGAGAATGGGAAAATGTGAGCATTTTTACTTGATATGACCAAAAGAATCTGAGACAGGGCATATAAAAGCTAAAAGCCCAACATAAATTATTCAAAACAGTAAAAAGATGCAGAGTATTAATATAGACACCTTGAGTAGAATTAAAGAGCTATAGGTATATGAACGGTCCTGAGGAAGTAAGAAGCTTCCTTGAGGGGTCTCTAGTAGCCACAGCAGCAACAACTCCAGCTCAGAGGACATTTAGGTCTTTACTGCATCTCTTGTGAGAGGAGCAGGGATGTGCAGGAGAGAAAATCAGAGAGTTTCTGTGCTTTAAAATTCTTTATGAAGGAAAGAGATTCAGCACTCCTGGTCAGCTCTCAGTATCTCTAGAGAAGGTGCCTCTGCTAAATCATCCAAAAGAGTAAACAGCTAATATACCATAATTCATTACCTGCTAGTATCACATCATTAGCAGCTTGGGGGGCCCAGTGGTGGATTTCTGATTGGGTTCCTAGAATTCTTAACACACTCTCTCAATCTCTCTCCCTGTTCCCATTTTCCAACCCCTATAATTTTCTCTAATGGAAAACTAGAGCTTTGAGTCACATTCAGATGTGTAGAATGAGCCATCCACTCATTTTTATGAAGGGATATGGCATTTCTTTAAAACCATTGCTGTGATAACTACTAATGACAGACATTCTGAAATGTTTCAGAGACATTTGGAAGATGTATATTTAGCTAGAGAGGCTTATGTTATTTGCAACTGTCACTTTTTCTATATATCATTAGGCTGTGCATCCTGCTAATTGCATACAATCACCCTCAAGTGCACTTATCCTTGACCTGCCCTTGTTATAAATATTTCAGACCCATGTGCTTCTTGTTTGAGAAGATGACTGATTCATCCTTTCCTTTCTGAATTGCAAACCAGATTGCTCTAACAACTTGAATAGAAGCTGGGAATCATTATATTTTTGTTTTTATAATATTTTAATGGGAGAGTAATTTTAATTAACATGTATACATAAAATGTATACATAATGACTGCACATTTGAAAGAGAAATGAATGCTATGAACATTTTAACTAAGAGAAAAAAATATATATATGATTTAATTGGTAAAAAGAAACATCTGTTGACCCTATAAACAAAATCTCTTCATGGATATTCTTCATTACCCTCAGAATGTTATTTTCAGTATTTGACAGAAATTAGCACTCTACCTTTACAAAGTATAAGTGCAATTTATATCGACGGTATATCAGTACTGTAACTTCTGACCAATGCAAACTAGAAACATCTTCAGAGAACAGAATATGTATTGATTATTGGACATCTCAGCAACATAAAAAATATTGAAAAACATTAACACAAGGATTGTTGTGTTTAACCAAAGTATTCCATAGATTATTTCAATATCTATATAGTTCAAATTGATTTCTATCTAGAAATATATATATGGCAACTCTTCCTAAGGTTTAAAACTTTTGATACTGAAAACAGAATTTTAAAATAAGAGCTCATAAAAAATGGAGCCTTAACTGCTTAAGGTCTCAAAATTTAAAGGGATTAAAATATATCAAGTTTCATCTGAAATAGAAGGTTTCTGACAAGGTCCAAATTGCTAAACACACCTGCCATTTGGTATGAATGACATTCTTTAAGGACAACTCTCCTTTCAGGGAAGAATGTTCACAGCTCCCTTGTCATGGAGGAACCTGAAACACAGTCCAGACTTAGAATCACTATCCAAAGCTTTCAAGAAAGCGAGTCAGAGGGACAGGTAAAGACTGTAGGAAGTGGACACAGTCAGATGACGGGACTGTTCTGTCTCCAGAGAGAACTTTCTGGTGGCCTTCTTTCTTTAAAAAAAAAGTTTTTTTGTTTTAGTTTTTTTTTTTTTTTAATTAGAACAAGGCATGTCTTCTTCCCTCTCCACTCTTTTCAGTCCTCCTTACGACCAAAGTAGTCATTTGAAGGAATGCTTTGAATGCTTCCTCTCTCACTTGGATGGGTGAGGCCCATTGTTCCTTTTTCTTCTTTCTCTAGCTCCCCATTGAAAGGACACTGATGTAGTTATTGATAAATTATTCATTGGGATTCAACAGCCAGTCTTAGTTTAATAAAATAGAACAGATTCCTCTCAGGATAAAAGCAAGACCTTAATCGAGTTTGTGAGTGACTCAACCTCTTTCTGGCAGCTACATTGAATCAGGGAAGGTGTATGCTTGATGGCAACGGAGCCTAGAAAATCCACGCTCGTGTAGCCCGTGTTCTCTAACAGGCTGCTCTCTGACATACCCTTGGCCTTGAAGGGCTTGACTGGAGAGCTTGGAATATTCCTGTGGAAGACTTAGGGGAGAGCAGAAGGTATAAGACATTCCACCACCCAAGAAGGTTCCTTGGGGGCACCTGTTTGTAATTGGCCCAGGCATCATATGGGCGCTGGTAGCTCTGAAATTAAGAGACACCTCCATTTTCAGAGAGAATCACAACAAACTAGTGTGATACTGGTGACCCTCCCCCAATCACTAACAGAGGATCACTAGCCACCAGAAGCAGATTTCTTAATCCTCTTATGTCCCTCTCGAAGCCTCTAACAAATTCCTGAGAATCAAGGGGCTGGCAGTGTCAGAGCCAGGTCCCATACCCCTTACCAGATACACGCATACATGCACACACACGCCAAGCCTACCTTGGAGAAGAAGAGAGTTTTAAATCCCTTATGAATTAGTTTGGACAAATTTTATTAACTAAAAGTGACCTAAGAGATATCTGCCTAAAATGTTGCTAAGCAATTTGACCTCTAAAGGAAGGGGAATAAAAGCTAAAATAAATGAATGAGACTACATCAAACTAAAGAGCTTCTGCTCAACAAAAGAAATCGTCACAAGGTAGAGAGACAGCCATCTGAATGAGAAAATATATTTTCAAGCAACACCTCCAATAAGGGCCTAGTATCCAAAATACAAAGAACTCATACAACTCAAAAACAACAAAAAAGCAAATGATCCAATCAAAAAATGGGCAGAGGACCCGAACAAACACTTCTCCCTAGAGGACATACAAATGGCCAACAAATATTTGAAAAGGTGCTCAACATTGCTAGCTATTAGGGAAATGCAAATCAAAACCACAATGAGATACCATCTCACACCTGTTAGAATAGCTATAATCAAAAGGACAAGTAATAACAATTGTTGGAGAGGATGTGGAGAAAAAGGAACCTTCATACATTGCTGGTGGGACTGCAAATTGCTACAGCCTCTATGGAAAACAGTATGGAGTTTCCTCAAAAAACTAAGAATTGATCTACCACATGATCCAGCAATCCCTCTACTAGGTATTTACCCCAAAGACTTGAAAACTCATATCCATAAAGATATTTGTACACTGATGTTCATAGCAGCATTATTCACAGTGGCCAGGACATGGAAGCAACAATAGGTGATTGGCTAAAGACGCTGTGGTACATACATACAATGGAATATTACTCAGCCATAAGAAGAGATGAAATATTGCCATTTGCAACAACATGGATGGACCTTGAGATAATCATGCTGAACAAAATAAGCCAGGCAGAAAAGGTTGAAAATCACATGATATCACTTATATGTGGGATATAAACCTAAAAGCACCAAATGAACAGGACAAACCAACAGACTCATGGACATGGACTACAGAGTAGTGGTTACCAGAGAGTAGAGGGTGGGGAAGGAGCGGGAGGTAGACGGTTAAAAGAGGTCAAATATAGGGGGGATAGGGAGAAGGTGAAGTGGGTAAAAGGGATCAAATATGTGGTAGCTGAAGGAAACTGGACTTTGGGTGGTAAACACACAATAGAATATACAGATGTGAACTTATAATGTACGCCTGAAAATTATGTAATTGTATTAACCAATGTTACCCCAATAAACTTAATAAAAATAATGCTAAGGGATGGAACGGATGAATTGACAAGACATGGTTGAAAGCAGTGATTAAAAATATAATATATATATTTATATATACATATGTATATACGCACATATATATATAGCCATTTTCTTATATTTCCTTCTTCAAGTTAAGTCTCCTCAAATAAACTAGTTATCTAAGTGTATAATAGCTTAATTTCTATAAATTTTAAATATAGAGATGAAACAACGCCATAGAAGAAAAGATGGGCAAAAAAGCTTCAACTTTTTTAGTTTTCTCCCCTGAGGACATTTTACCTGTTCATAAAAAGAACACCTTGGCAGCCTGGGGTCACCGGGCACTGGGCAGGGAGTCAAGGGAGGGCTCTGGTTCCAGCAATGACAAAGCTGCAGGCTCTGACAAGTCTCACTACTTCTATACTCTCTGTTTTCTCATCCATCAAATGCCTCCCGAAGCACTGATTCCCCAGCTGCTTCCAGTTTCCCCTTGACTTACTCGCGAATTACTCATAACCTGATCCTTTATAGGGCCAGAACATTTGAACACAGGTTAAATATAACTCTAATAGTTATCCCACATAAAACACCAATTATATAAGTAAAGAGATTCCGTCACTCCAGGGTTTGTGCGTTACTCTGGAAGTCAAATCTCTCCCGTGTTCCAAAGTGGAGTTACTGAACGCACATTAATGATGCAACATGAGACTGATGTGATTGACGCCTGTAGGACGGGTCACCTGGCACCCCTGAAGTCTCTGCCCTATCAGCAAGTGGATCCTGACAGCCTGCAGCAGGCTTCTCCACCACCGCTGTTTGCCGCCTCAATGTTAAAGCAAGAGAGAGGAAATATACCAAAGCAGCTACTGAAGGAGACGCTCATGCTTTCTTTTTTCCTCTTAAAATTTTTTTAAAAAGTTAATTACTGTTTGAAGTATACAATAAGATACAGATAAAAATATAACAGCACACATTTACCTACACCCGATTTTTAAAATTGTTAACATTTGGCCAAATGTCTTCAGATTAAAAAGTGACAAGAAGGAGGGGAGAAGGAAAACATTTTAGTTGCAGTTGAAATGCCTCCCCAGTCTCAGCTGAGGAGATACTACCTCTTCCCAAAGGTAATAACTTTCCTTATTGTTCATGTTCTTTTTTTCCTGTCCAGGTTTTTATACTTTTTCTACATATTTGTTCATGTGAGTTTTAATATTTTACATAAAGGTATACTGAAAATGACTTTTTTTAACTTGCACTTTTCATTTAACATTGTTTTAGATTAAAGTGTTTTGAAATATGTAGGTGTTTTTAATTCATTTTAACTGAATATACTATTTCATTGTATGATGATGAATCCACAATTATCTGTTCCACTGTTGAAGGGTATTAACCCTTCCAACCTACTCACATTACAAACAGTGCTGCAGTGGATACCTTTGTTTTTGTCTCCTTCTATACTCCGTCTGAGTGGCAAAACCCTGAAGGGGAAATTGATTCCTGGAAGGGTATGCACACCTTCCACATTGGCAAAATTACTCTTCTAAGTGGTTGTGCAAATTTATACCCCATCTGTGATATATCAGAATTCTTGCTCACCATCCTTGCTAACACTTTGGTGTTACCAAACTTTTGGATTTTAATCATTCTGATAACTGTGAAATGGCATCTGTTATATTTGTGGTTATAATTGGTGTTTCTCTGCTTACTGGAGTAGTTGGGAATCTATGGTTATTGGTCTTTAGAGGCTTCTCTTTTATTAACTGTTTATATCCTTTGCTCATTTTTCCATTGGGTTGTTGCCTTTTTCTTATTGATTTGCATTTCTTTCTATTTTGGGATACTTATCTTTTCTTGGTTGAAAATGAGTTGCAAGTATGTCGATGTGGCTGTTCCTCTTGTTGGAGTGATAACAACTGAGGTTTGAGTTTTGGAGTTGGGGATGGAGGAGACAGTAAGCTTTTTATTTGGCTTTGGTTTTGGCTATTTGGGTTCATGCAAAAACATTCTTAGGTCCATCCAGCCTAGCTTACTACACTGCTGCAGTGAGATTGGGGGCCACAGCTCCTGATAAAGAGTTCCTCATTTTGTTTTCTTCTCTGTGCACTCTTCATAGAAATGGATAGTTATTAAGGAAGGGATTAGGATCCCAAGGATCAGAGACCTGTGTTTCTCACTGCTACCTGCACATTCAAATCACCTGGGGAACTTCTAAAAATAATATGGATAACCTGGGCTTACCCCAGAACAATTAAATCTGAATTTCTGAGCATGGATTCCAGGTATCAATATTTTAAGACTCTCCAGGTGATTCTAACATGCAGCCAGGGTGCCAAACCATGGCTTTAGACAAATATCCTCTAAATCACGTCCCATGATTATTTCCAACGCTTTGAACTTTAAGTCAGGACACCTGAAGATTAAGAATTATTAATTAGCTATGGGTAGAGGTTAACAGTTCTTTACGAAGATATGAAATAACAGTTAACACATGAATTTTTAAAAGGCCAAGAAACTGATCATTATGTGGTACAACAAAGCTTTCAAATCACATGCCGTGTTAAGGTCAGCGAGCTAGGAAATTCTGTATTCCCACTCTCATCCCTTCCATTATTTGATCTTTGTTTTGGTCTCCATGAAAGACAAAGATTCTTAGTCTGTGACATTTTTGCAGCTGGAAGGGTGGTCCCTGGAGCCTGAAGCCTTCCTTTTTCTGAGAATTGCAATGGTGACCCTGGAAGATTTACGGTATTTTTGTCCTGATTACTACTCCCTTCTCTATTTTTTAGTTAATTCCTCTACTCAGAATCTTTTCCACTATGTTGTGCTGCATTTTAATTCCACAAAGGACCCCCTTGGTACTGACCATCCTAGATCCTGTCCTCCAGGGCACCTGTGAGCTTCCCTCGGCTTCCAAGCCTTCTTGGAGACTGGGCCATATGTCTCCTGCACACATCTAAGGGGAGAATGGAGGTTCTTGGAAGATGCTGGGTCTCAGTGGACAAACTGTTTCCAGATTTCCCGGTCAGGCCACTTGATTCCTCTCTCCAGGGAAGAGGGACAAAATTTCCCTTCTGCATTGGCAGACTGTTCAAATGTAATCCCAGGGATCCTTGGGATATATGAACAGAAGGTAACTGGACAATTTTAAAAAAGACGTGTGACTAAACTTGAAATATCTGTTGAAAGTAATTACTAGGTGCTCTCTACCTCTATTTAATGATTAGAAACTCACCGATCAATTATGGGAGGCCTGACATTTCACATTGTTCCTTCTATTCCCCCTCCAAAGTCTACAATGATGTATGGTTCATTCTTTACCATTCCCACCTCAACAACATTAATTTTAAGTTCAACTACAGCTACTCTGTTTAGCCTCTTTCCATGCTGAGGCCATCAGTCTTTTCCTTTATCTTGTTTTCTACTTCGTCTCTTAATTTTTTTCTTTTCTTAAAAAAATGTGGTTCTTTATCTCATGCTACTTGTTTGCTTTGAGACTTCGGTTTCTTTATCTCATGCTACTTGTTTGCTTTGAGACTTCGGTTTCTTTAAAAACCATTTTTTAGTGTTACCTCAGGAGAAGGGATCTGCAAGTGAACAAGATTATTCACTTTTCTTTATAAAACCTTCTTTACTTTCTTAGAATAGGCACATATTACTTTTAGCAATTAAAAATATTAAAAAATACAGTCACAAAACTTTTAAAAGTACCCTCTTTATTGGAATTTATGCAACCCTGTAATGTGTACATTTCATGGTAAGTGTACACATATATGTACATACGTGAATACAACAGTGTTTTTAAAGCACTTAGGACTATGCCCAGCACATAGGAAGCCCCGCAAGTAATAAATAAAAAGAAATATGTGTGCCATCATTAACAAAAACAGGATTTGTGTTAAATCTTCAAGTGAAAGAAAATTCCAAGTTAGGGGTGAAAATACAGGGCTTAGCCTAGTATGAAACATATTGCACTGCTGATGGATAACTTCTGTTTTTATTTTTTGTTATTCTCATTTGAGAAACTGGAATGAGTTAAAGTCAAAGAGCATGCTTTGACTTTACCTCCTTTCATAGTTCCAAAGTGACACAAAGCCTGATTTAAAGCGAGACAGTTTGTCCAGGTTTTTAGTTCTTAGGGGAAGTTGTCTGTCTTTGATAGATTACATAGGACCAGGGGTTCTGAACACCTACTGTGACTGACCCAGGGCTGAATGCAGCTGGGCAGATGATTTGCTGCATTCCCATAAATTTTCTGGTTCCAGTCAAAGCCCTTGGAGTTGAGTAGCTGTGGGATGGATCTGGAACTCTTTGGCTGGTCCTGGACCCAGCCTCCACTGCTATGGACCCTGATGGTCTGGCTATTTCTAAGCGAGATCAGGGCACCCTGAACCTTGAGACTGACAGTAAGCACTAGGCCCTGACCAGCACTTTGGTCACCTGTGAACTAGAGTTGCGCCCTAAGCTAAATACCACTGAGAGTGGGAGGCAGGTTCAATCAACCAGGAGCAGTCACAGCTGGGATGGCCCGAGACAGAATCCTGCCCTGCAGGGAGGCAAGTCTGGACCTGCTCTGACCTCAGCTCAGTGGGTTCTGCCCACTCTGGGTCAGCTTTGGATTTCGCCCAGTTGAGTTGGTGTCAGTGCCATTCTTCCACTTTAGTTTTCTTTGAAGGCAAGCAGAAATTGGAGAGAATAATGTGCAATATAATCTTCGGAAATATATCTTTGCGATTGTAATTCTTGGTAGCTGCATTTCTTTTCTTTTTTATATATAAAAAAAAAATCTGAATCATAAATCAACAACAGCAAAAAGCTTATCAAGTGGTTACATTGGTGGTTGGAAATAGTGCTTTTGCTAAATTAGAAAAAAAAGTGTAACTTGCTTTCATTGGAATGGGAAATTCCACAGGGGCTTGTGAAAAAGTACAAGGGTTTCTTTTGTGTTCTAGGCACTAATTTAAAGAATTCAATTGTTCATGAATCAATAATGCTACAACTATTATAACTTCTGAGAGTAGTCATCCTGTTGGGGTTTATTTCAGTTTAAGGGAGAATATTTTTATTTACTTTAAGGGTAAGAATTAAGTGTGGATTCATGATTGCTTACGGAGGGATGGTTCAGGAACTTTCCCAGTGACTCCATTCAGAATGAGGAGCCAAGCCCAGCCCCTGGGACTATACACTCATGTCCTTCCGGCTATTCTAGCTGAGGGCGGAAGTCCAGGAGCACCTCCTGTCCTGAGATAACTGTTTGGAGCGGGACCAGTTAGAAATATAAAGTGAAAGTACCAGAAGCTCTTGCTGTCCATGTTTCATGTGTAAATTCTTAACTCAGTTTGTTTAGCCCCCTGAATTTCTGCCCTGTGAGGACCTGGCTTTCCCAAAGGGACAGGAGTTTGTTATAGCAACTGCACAACAAAATCAGCCACACTGGAAATTAATTGTATGCGTGTTTAATATCTAAGATATTTAAACATTTCAGTTTCATTCTCATTTTATTTCAGTTCTCCAAAGACACATCTTGGCCAATATTGATTCTAATAGTAAGACATGTCTTAGGTATTTCTCTTTTTAAGAACATGCTCATAATTGAAGTGATTTCTCTTACAAGCTGTGTCTTCCAGATAGCATAGCAGAGATTCAGCATATATCTGTTAAATAAATGAGTAAAGAATAAAGGATAGATTCAATTCTGTTTCAAAATGTTTATTAAGTGCTTTGTCCAGGAAGAATGGACACAAACAGCTGCTCCCAAATCTGGCCAGTCTCATCCTCACACTTGGTGTGTCATCCAGACACGATATGACTCTCCACTAAACAACCCCTCATCTAATCAGTTTTTCCGTAAGAACAACTTTAGGGTGAATTTCTACATATTACACTATGGAGTCTTCATATCTATATAAGGGTTCCTCAACCTGGGCACTGTTGGCATTTTGATCAGATAATTCTTTGTTGTGGGGACTGTCCTGTGCACTATGGGATATTTAGCAGCCTCCTTAGTATCTGTCCACTAGTTGCCAGTAGGAACCCCCTGCCCAAGTTGTGACAATCAAAAATATTTCTAGACATTGATAAATCTCCTCTAGGGGGGGAAAAATTACCCTGAGTTGGAAACCATGAATCTAAATACATGGTTATACCATGTTAAGCAATGCTAAAATTACAAAAAAAAAAACCCAAAACAAAACAAAACCCACCTCCTTTTTTTCCTCTTTAGGGAAGGCATCCTGTAATATTGTTTCAAGGAACATACACTAAATGCACTTTTTTCCTGATAAGCAAGGCTTTTGTTTATGGGAACAATGTGTTGTTTTAGGGCAGAGATTCATAGTTATAAAATTATAAAACTTATAAAAATAATAATTGATTTCTTTCAAAACAGAATAATAGAATAATGAAGACCAAAATGGTCATAATCCTCACTCTAATGAACTCTAACATTGTAAAAGTAAAATTAATAAGTACACATGGTAAAAAATTAATACAAGAAGGTAAAAATAGACAATAAACCTCTCCTTTCTTCTGCTCCTGTCCCCATTTCTCTCCCCAAAGCTAACTACTTTCAGCATTTTTCATGTCAGAGAAAAACAGGTTTGCAGTAAGGAAAGTTTAAGCTTTCCTTTGATTGAATTGGACTAGACATAGGTGTGAACTTTAGGTGGACACAGGCAGTGACTTGCAGCTAAGGCCAATTCTGCACAAATCAGAAAGGAAGACTTGGGCATTGCTTTTGTTAAACAAGTTTGGGACTATTCATTACTTATCTACCCTCCCTAAGAAGGGATAGTCTTCTTTTTCCCATGGTGCCCTGGCTGCATATTTTGGAAATGTAGCTGTTTTTAGTTTAAATCTGATAGAGTTTCACTCACAGAGCAAGCTTGCTGAGACCAGTTTTTTGGCAGAGAGTTGTGTCCCCATCTTTGCGAAGGCTGACCTGTTGTGGTGGTGCCAGGGACTCATTTACTGCCTTTTTCCCTCAGTACACAGGGCACCCACTCTTCCACTGCATTATCGTGTTGTTCTGGAATGAACAATGCGGCCTTTGTCATGCTGCTGAGGTTCCAGCCGGGCCCTGTGAATGGACGCAGGTTTATAGCTAAACGGGCAAACTTCAGTGCAGTAGTTACTGTCCTCTTCTTAAAAGGTGCCTGTGGATTTCAGCAGCTTCTCTCAATGAGTTAGTTCCTCAGAAAAGTCCTGAGTTTCTTTGATGTCCTGAAGCACTTGCAGCTCTTTCTCTGAAAATGTAGACATTGTGAAGAATTCTCTAAGCATGCTTTTTATCCAGTGAATGAATCTCTTTATGTGTCTTAGCCACTAAAGCCCTAAAGTTCAGATGCATACAAGTAAAAAGGGGCATTTGTAAGAGGAAAAAAGATTTCAGGACAACAGAGTGTTTTGATTATCCGTGAACTTTCATGACATTTCCCCTCTTAACATATTACCATTTGTTCATTCACTTATTTGTGTAATCACAGACATTAATTAAACAACAACTGTATGCAGGAGACTTTGTTGGGTGCTGTGCAGGCTACAGGGATCATGGGGAGGGAGCAGATCAGAGCGGTTAAGAGATCGAATTTGGGGATCAGAACACTTGGCAGCTTTCCCTCTCTTGGGCTATGTATTCTTAAGGAAGTCACTTAACCTCTCTCAACCTCAGATTCCACATATGGAAAATCAGAAAAATAATGGAATCAACTTTATAGGGTATGGTGAGAATGCCAAGCATCTTCTTATCGCTCATTTGATGTTTACTTAAAAAAAAAAAAAAAGCAACTTGCTAACTAGAATGAAAAAAAGACATTTACGCAAATAATTATATCATATGTAGTAAAGAACAATAAATGCTTTGAGGCATAGAAAGGAGCATATATAGCACTAGCTACTGTAACAAGCCACAGCCTGTGGTTAAACACAATAGAGGTGGCTTCCTAGGGTGCAGTTGGACACCAAGTAACTGAGGGATCCTGGCTCCTTCCATCTTGTCACCTTTGAGAGCTTCAGAATCATTCACTTCAAGTTATATGAGTGGGAAAAAAGAGTATGTGTGAAATAGTGCTTGGGATATTTCATAGCTGGGTCTGCATATTAGTTATCTATTGTTCTGTAATAAATTGCCCAAATTTAGCAGCTTAAAACAACTCAATTTCTGTGGGTCAGAAATTCTAGAGCAGCCTATGTAGATAGTTCTAGCTGTTGGGTCTCTTGTGAGGCTTCAATCAAGATATGGCTGGACTGCAGTTATCTGAAAACTTGAATGAGGCTGGAGATCCTCTTCCAAGACAGCTTACCACATGGCTTTTGGCAGGTCTCAGATCTTTGCTCACCATTGGCAGGAGGCCTCAGTTCCTTGCCATGTGGACCTCTCCATTGGGCTGTTTAAGTGTCCTTCCAATATGACAGCTGGCTTCCCCAGAGGCAGTGATCTAAGAGGAAGAGCAAGGACTATTCATTACTTATGATGTAGTCTCAGAAGTCACATGTTTCCACTTTCACTGTATTCGTTCATTAGAAGAGAATCACAATGTCCAACCCACACTCAAGGGGAGAGGAATAAGTTCTCGAAAGGAGGAGTAAACAAGAATTTGAGGACCAACTAGATATTGACCACAGAGCTCCCGAAACCTTTGGGATTTCCTAAGAAATAAGAGCAGATAAAGGTAGAAGGAATGTCTGGTTATTTATAAGGAGCCCCTTTCAACCACACTTGAGTTTGTTTTAGTGAGATGACTTTTGGAAAGCACCAAAAGTTGTGGGGCTGGTTGCCAGTGGAAGCGACCATGTAATTAAAGGGTTGGAACTTTCACCTCACTCCTTGTAATCTCTAGTGAGGGAAGAGGGGTTAGAGGTTGAGGTAATTACCAATCATGCCTACATGATGAAGCCTCCATAAAAATCCCTAAGGTATGGGGTTTAGAGAGCTTCCTGGTTGGTGAACACATCCACCAGAAGGAGGGGGGTGCACCCAAATATCACAGGAGCAAAAGCTCCTGTGCCAAGAACCTTTCTGGACCTCGTCCTATGTATCTCTTCATCTAGCTGTTTATCTATATCCTTTAGTATATACTTTACAATATAATAAACTGGTAAATGTAAGTAAGTGTTTCCCTAAGTTCTGTGAGCCATTCTAGCAACTTATCGAACCCAAGGAGGGGTTTATGAGAACCCCAGTTTATAACCAGTCAATCAGAAGAGCGGGTGACAACCTGGGATGGGCAATTGGCATTTGAAGTGAGAGAGCAGTCTTATGGAATAGAGCCCTTACCTTGTGGGATCTGAATGCTGACTCCAGGTAGATAGTGTCAGAACTGGATCCAATTGCAAGAGGCTCAACTCGTGTTGGAGAACTGGATGGTTCGGGGTCACAGAAGTGAGCAGACAAGTAGAGGAAAACAAGGGGTTTTCCTTTTACAGATTCTAATTTCTTCATTGCTCCTCACTATCTGTGTACTTTTGGGCAGTTTACTTAGCCTCTCTGTCTCAGTGTCCTTATCTGTACAATGGGAACAATAATATCCCTTTTAATGGGTTTTAGGAGGATTTGAGAAAACATGCATAAAATACTTAGGACGTAAATGGTAGCTCCGGTGTTCAGTGGAGCCTCTTTATGGTGAATGAAGAAACAATTCACTCAAAATTACATAGGAAGTTAGAAATTGGATTAGAACCAGCATGAACAAGGCATAGGGGTCAGAAATATCACCTGGATCTGGAACAGAGGTGGCAGAGAAAGGTTTGGGCAGAGAAGGGTGGGGCAACACCAGCGCTGGAAAGTGGGGGAGGAGCTTGAGCTTGACGCGGTGAAGAGGAGGCTAGGATCCTAAATTCTAGGACAGGGTGATGTTTCATGCAAACACATTCTGAGATTCAGTTGCAAACAGATGAATGATATAATAAAGATAATAGACTTTGAATCAAGACTAGGAATAGTCATTCAACGACCAAGCTCAGTGGAGAAAGAGCTACTAAAAAGTATGCAGACGATTTTCATCATTTTCAACCTGTAGTCAAGGAAACTAGGAGACTGAAAAAGATATCACCAAAGAAATGCTGTTTTGACATTATCTATAAAAGAAAAGAGGGGAACCAGCTACGTATTCTGTGCCCATGTTCCCATGGCAGCACGTGTCTCTATGGATGATTATGCCCATACAGCATGGTTGTGATCATGTCTGTGTGTGTCTGTGTGTGAGTGTGTGTGTGTGTGTGTGTGTGTGTGTGTGTGTGTGTGTGGGCAGATGTGCAATCCCCATACCCGGTTCACATGGTATTGCAATTGGGAGAAAAGGTATAAGCACATGGTCCCCTGAAGTATCCTACAGGTGGATGAAAAATTCCCAGGAGCTTTTTTTCCCTGAAAGCTCCCAAATTTATACTCAAGCCCAGACTTCTTTTTTGAGCTCCAGACTTAACTCTGACCTGCTTAGCAGACATTTTTATTTGGATGTCACATAGACATCTCAAACTTCACATCCAAATCTAAAATCGTAATTAAGAACACTTTCCTTCTTAGCTGTTTTTAAAAATCTAATCTTCATCTTAGTAAATGACACCACATCCATCCAGGTATTCAATCCAAAAATCTAAACCTTGTTTTTTTCTCCTCCTGCCTCACCAAGTCCTGTTGTTTTAATATACCAGATAGAAGCAGCAGTCTTTTTATAACCTAATATCAGAAGTGACATACCATCACTTCTGCATGTTCACTAGAAGTAAGTCATTAAATCCAGACCACACTCAAAGAAAGGGGATTCTGTGTTTGGGAACCATTTTAGAGGTGGGGCACAACATCCCACCAGCGTTAGGGCGAGCTACATGGGATCACGCTGATCCTGCTGCAGTGCTCCAAGGCTCGCCAAGAGCATCTCTCCTTACTTTGCCACATGGCCTAGTGGAAGCAGTTTTCAGTGTTTCTTTTGGACTCCAGTGCTTGGCTTAGGGCCTAGCAATGACATGCCGAACCGAATTGAATTGTATATTACTAAGCCATGGCCAGATTATAGAAACAGTGCTGATGGTTGGGACTAAACTGAGTTGCTTTTTTAGATTTCAGCTACTGTGGCGAATGGGCTGTGGAGTAGCATCTCAGAGGTCATTTTGGGTCAATATAGAAAGTATCAGCTGGAACCTGGGATCTCGAATGCGTGCAAATGGAAAGTATTCTGGGTAGGAGTGGGGTAGGCATAGAAAGAACTGAGGACATGGGGTCAGATGGACTTGCTTTGGAAGCCAGCCTTAGCACTAACTCCCTGTAGGAGCCTTTGGCAATTTGTGTCATCAGTATATTAATGCCTGAGACTCATCACTGAAAGAAAATAATAAAATCTACCTTTAGTGGTGGCGTGAGAATCAAATAAGGTATCTTAAACATAAGTACCTGGCATACAGGAGGCACAAAACACACTTCCCTTCCCTCTCTTCTAAATAAGGGATTCTCAAAGCTTAGAGTACATAAGAGTCACCTGGGACATGCAGGCCCCCCAACAATCTTCTCCAATAGCCTGCAGATGGGGCCCAGGAATCTGCATGTTTAAGTAGGGCCACAGGTGATCTGATGAAGTGATCACACACAACCACACATTGGATAGCACTGTCCCAGAGGAATTAGGAGCTAGAGAAAAAAAAATAGAAATCAAAGGGTAAGATCTCAAATGAATACTAGGGGTCCCTTCCTGACAATTTGATTTTCCAAGTAGATGAGGAGGGATTGTAGGAGCAGCCAGATCATTTTCAGAGATGTCAGCCCCAGTGAATACAGATGCACACACCAGTGTACAAACACCTCCTGTTTACATACAAACAGGCATCTGTGTTGTCCAAAACATAAGGAGGCCAATAAACCACATTTATAGCAAAAGCCTTGTTTTTAGGTTGAATCAATGTAATCTCCTTGTGTAAGAGCAGATGAAGAAACTAGGGGATACAGAAGCTGTGCTTTCCCGAAATCCATAGTTGCTCATTCATTTGTTGCTTCTTTAGTTCATTTATTCCTTCATGAATTGAATTGCCTGTTAAGTTACATAATACATAAAAGTACAGTACATGTTCTCTGCCCTCAAAAACAGATGTTAAATGTGACTATTTGAATCTCTACAAAGGACAAAAGTACGGAATGAGAGGAAAGGACAGATTGCGCAGTAGAGCTAAGTTCTGTAGCTGCAGGGATTTGAGAGATTTGGGTCCATAAAGGTTTCTGGAACCTTCGGGAAACTGGGCTGAGACTTGAAAAGGGGGTTTGAACAGATAGAGTGAGGGGAGGGTATCCTAGCTTTCCCCATTTATTGAATACTTCTCTTTTATTGTTTTGTGAAGCGTTATATAGCCTTTAGTCTGTTTTTAGACATGTTACTAAATTTTATTGTTCAAACCAGTACCTTGCACTTTATTGTTAATTATAACATGTTCTATTTCCTGGGAAAACTGGGTACTCCTGGTTTTTTCTCTTCTGGATTTTTTTTTATGTGTGCGTGTGTGTGTAATTTCACCTGTGTATTTTCTCAAATACATTTCAAAATGAACTTCTGATCTAAAAAAAATCCATTAACATAAAGCATGTGATTTGATTAAGGAACTAGGGAGGAATTCAAGTTGCTGTCGTACATGCTTTTCCTATTTAAAACCTCAGGAACTCCTTTTAGGCTCGCTTAGGTGCAGGCCTGGCACCCTGGACAAGCTTGTGTAGTCATCCAATCTTGGTGACTCAGAGGAGTATTGTCACCACAAAACCAGGACAGTTCTATGTCTAGAAACTTCTACACCACAATGGCTACTCTAGCGGGCAGGATTAAACTCCAGGCCGTTGCCAGGCACCACAATGATAAAATCAGTGCTTCTCCCAGCATGATTCCCGAATCAAGTAAAAGGAGAAGGAGAGACGGGTTTCGCCTGCGGAGTTCAGACACTGCCCAGCTCTGCAGGTCTCTCCAAATAGCTCCAGTGGATTATGTGGGGTTCTGTGGAGATGCTTGTTAAAGAGAAAAGGTGCTAACGTGTATTAAGCTCCTGTTATGTGCCAAGTGTTTTACATATGTCAGTCCTTAAACCTCACACCTGCTCTGTGTTTAAGTATATTATCTACCTGTTTTTTTTATCTTTTTGCTATAATTCCATAGGCAATATTATTATGTAATACATGTAATATGAAACATAAAAACATATTAAATTAAGTGCCAAAGGTTAACACATTGACACAGAACAGTTGTTGATCTATTTGACTTCGGTGTCCGTGCCTTTACTCATCTATCAAACTGTCTGGCACTCACACTGAGCCCAAGGTGACAGGAATACAAACATACGTGTCAGTGTATGGACACCTCCTGTCTACATACAAACAGACACTTGTATTATCTATAACCAGGAGATCTGGTTTGTAAACATTTACCAACATACCACTGGGTGGTATCCATACAGGTGTTGTCATGAATTCCCTAAATTAGGAAATACACAAACCACAAGGACCAAAGAATATCTTCTGTAAGACCAGGAGTGCTGTCCACTCAACTGAGACTTTGCGGGGGAGAGTAGAAATCAGGAAAACAAAGTATGCTGGGACATGGGTAAGGTGAGTAGGAAAGACTCCTTTCATTAGAAGAACTCTGTCATTCATAAGACTGTGGCACACAGACTCTTGTGTGAGCTTCCCAGTCATTCTGGAAGGTAGCATCTTTGCCCTCAAGGAAAAACAAGCCTAATATCTTATGCTTACAGTGCCCAGATGACAGAAGCCCTGAAGAATGGCTAATGTTTTTTCCAGAATACTTGTGCTTCCTGAGCCCCAGTGCTGATGGCCACACAACAGTAGCCCTGGTTGGTGAGGTGTGTGAACACACACTGATAGCAGGTCATGGCATGGGATCTGGCTGGCTTTCTTTAACTTATTCTGTATGACTCCTGATTTGGACACTGCCAGGCCATTGCCCCAGTGAGTATGCACTGGTTTGTTTGCATGACTGTCACCAAAGGTCAGATTTACCTCTTACGAATATGGTGTCTGAAAACGAATAAGACAGAATAATTGGTCAAAGGGTCATAAAGGAAACTTGAAATTATATATCTCTACTCCAATGCCACAAATATTTTTTCTCACTCTTCTGTTTATCTTTTAATTTTGTTAAAGTTATATTTTTGGCCATATTAATATTTTACATTCTTTTATAGAAAAATCTGATCCATTCTTTCATGGCTTCTGGGTTTGGGGTCTTGTTTGGATATTTTTAAATGTCGATAAAGTAATTGGCAAGCCTTGAGGGGAAAAAAAGCCTTGAAAATTTGACTGATCAATGTCATAAAGAGACAGTCAGCAT
The DNA here is from genome assembly GCF_902729225.1 of Pteropus medius. Lineage (NCBI taxonomy): Eukaryota > Metazoa > Chordata > Mammalia > Chiroptera > Pteropodidae > Pteropus > Pteropus medius. The sequence continues at coordinate 30,287,833 of NW_024349800.1, forward strand.
TTACTTAATATTTCACTAGATATTCTATTATGTATGGAAGCGAAACAAAAAATACTTTTCCAATAAGATTAATGAATGCTTTTTACAGATCATGGAAGAAAATGCAGAGTATAAAGCTGTATTTAGCCTTCCGTGTGCTGTAGACATGCAGGGGAGCGGAGCGAGGGAGCCAAACAGGAAACCGAAAGGGTGTCTTAACATGTATATTTTCATTTGCTATGGAGCCAAAAATTTGCACTGCCTTGATCTGTCTTTATTTGCCATGTACAAATAACAGTGACCACTGCTTTCCAGATTAGGCTTATTCCAGCTTTCTCTTTACATGTTTTAGATAATGTGTGTAACATTTCTCTAAAGGGACCAAAGTGTGATCTGGTTGGTGTTTAAGTCCTTTAAATGGTAACAAATTATGCTGTTATTTTGGAAGGAATTGGTTATTCTCTGAGAAACTTGGGGTATATTCATTGGTTCTCAAAAAATTATTTTGCCTTTACTTAAAATGTTAAAATCTTTATGCTTCTTTTCCCCTAAGATAGTTTTTTTACTTTAATGTTAGCAATGACAAAAGGAAATGTGAATGTCTAAACGCTGATTAAATATCATTCCTCAACCAGAGAACTCAAATTTAATTACTCAAAATACCTTCTTTTAATTAGGATGCCCAGTTCATGGGTATATAATTGCTTAAAATATCTCATAATAGAATGAGAGAGAAAAAAAGAGACTTCCATTTGCAGCATTTTAGGACTCTATCTGTAAGAATTACAGTGTAGAGCAAAAAATCCTCAGAGAAAACCCTAAAAGCAGTTATTATGGAGAGCATTATGCATAAGAGAGAAAGGAGCATTGTGGGAGCCATGCTGCATGGTAAAATACAGGTTAAGATCATTGGAAAGGAGGCAAGAAACAATACTTCTGATTTCAGATGTCTATATGCCATTTCCTAAGCAGTGGGCAATAAAGAAAGTGAACTTGCTATCTAACACCTAGAAGTAAATATGACCTCATGGGCATTCCTGAGACTTGATGTGGAGACTTAATACAATACCAGAAGGAAGGAATAGATTTTGTCTAAGAAAAAGAGACTTAGGAAGATAAGTATGAGTATAATTCAAAAACTCATATGCTGGAGATAGCTAGGTGCAGACAAAGGTCAGAAGCAGCACAGAGGTGGGCAACATACTAACCTACCAGCTTACTGGGCAACTTGAACGTTTGACCATTACTCCAAGTCTCTGTCAATTCAAACACATAGGTGTAAGTCACAGGTGTCATGCTGTGGAGTTCTGTCTCTATTCAGTGGAGAGCCACCTGAATTTCTGATCTATTGGAGAAATGATCTATTGGGGACTATTTTAAGAAGATAGATTAGGGTGAAGAATTAGGTTAGCAGCAGTGGAAATTGAAAAGCATCGATAGAGTACATACTGCATGCCAGGCAGGCTAACAGTAGGCCCTAGAGATGCAGAGTGTAGAGACACGACAAGTAAATGCTGCAAAAGTGACACCCAAACTGGGAAACAATGGAATGTACAGGAAGGAACAGTTTGTTCTGCTTGGGGTTGGTGGAAGGGGAGCTTCAGAGAGGTGATATCTGAGCTTGTCCTTGGAGGAATAAAAAAATGTTACAGGCATGGGGGAGGTACAAAAGCAAGGGCAGTCAGGCAGAGGGAATAGCATGGATAAACGCATAGAAGCATAAATGTGCCTGACATAGTCTGGAAAGAATGAGTCACTGCAGGTGTGAACACAGGGCATTGGGCTGGAGGCATGGCTGGCTGGAGAGAGCCTACCTGACTGTGAAGGTCTTGTAAGTCCTTCTGGTGGCACTGGGGATCCTTTAGAGAGTTTTCAGCAAGGCTGAGACCTATCAGACTTAGGCGAATCTGTGACGATGAGCAGCAGTGCAGAGAATTGATAGGGTGTGAGAAGCTAAAGGCAGACAGGTCAGTTAGGAGACCATTGCCTTTAGATGAGTGGAATGGTAAGTTCCTGCGCTAGTAAGGCAGAAGCAGTGCAAATAGGAAACAGGAAACAGATGGAAGAAATAAAACTTGGTGACTAATTAGAGATGGACCGTAAAAGTTTCTGACCCATTGGGTGATCTATGATGTCATTAACTGAAAGGCAGAAATATAGCAGGGAGAATGTAGGAGGCAAGGATGAGTCTGGTTTGGGACATAGCGAATGCTCCAGTTATCTATTGCAGTATGATAAATGACCCCAAACTTAGTGGCAAACAAGATAACCATTTTATTATGCAGTAGGGGTGGCTCATCTCTGCTCCCCAATCAGGAGCTTCCTCTGAAAGACTGGGGATGACTCAGAGGGCAGGGACTGGAAAAGCTGGAGCTACAGAAGCCACTTGTTTTCACTCATGTATTGGCACCTTGGTAGAAAGGACTGGAAGGCTGGACATAGCCAGAACTGTGGTTTGAAATGCCTACATATGGCTTTCCCTGTATGGCAGCCTCAGAAGTCAAACGTCTCACATGGTGGCTTAGTGTACCTGTGAACAGTGGCTTTTTATGACTTCACCTTGGAAGTCTGACTTCTGCCTTGGTCTATTGGTCTAAGCAGTCACAGGCTCACCCAGATTCGAGGGGTGGGGGACACAGAATCTCCTCTTAATAGGAGGAGTGTCAAAAAGTTTCAGACCATGTTTCAAAACCACCACAATAAGTTCGAGGAAATAAAAACAAGAGGACAAATTTGAGACGCTAATAGACTCTGCAGATCTCAGCAATTGATTGAATATTAGGTTAAGGAGGAAAGAAGCCTCAAAGATGGATATTAACATTAACATTTCCCACATTTTAATATTTTTGTGAGGAAAAGAAGCAGACTTAGAATAAGACAACCTGGGTTTCAATATCAGCTTCCTTGCGTATTGACAATTTGACCATAGGCACATTACTTAATATCTCTGCCCCATTTCAATGGGTTTAATGATAGTTACCTACTACAAAGTGTTGGTGAGGATTCTAGTTAAGATATGTGAAGTTCATGAAACAGTACTAGGCACAAAGCACCCTCAATACTTGTTAGCAACTATGATTTACAAAGCATTCCACATGTATTATCTCATTTATTCCTCTCTAATGCTGTTTTGCCATTTGATGTAGCTGTTCTCATTACCATCATTTAACGGATGAAGGAACATGACCCTGAGAGGTTAGGTAACATTCTCAAGGTCACACAGCTGGGAAGTGACAAAGCTGGAACTCAGAGGCCTGCTTTCCTGCTTCCCTAGATTCGGCTCTTCCCACAGCATTGCAGCTGCTCCCCAGGCAAGAGTATGCTCAGGCCCACTCCCGTGCCCACCCACACTGTGGGATTAGCTTCCTGGCAAAGCCACTGTGTTTCTGGCACTGATGCTGTCCTCCTGGGAGACGCCACTATGGCTGCCTCTGCTCTCGCCCACCACTGGCATGTCTGAAATTTACTAGAAGCAAGAAGCAGACAACTGTGACAGCAGGTGTGACTCCTGCAGGGACCAAGCCTCCCTGCTTGAAATCTCCAGACTATTGTGTTTGCTCTGGAATGGGGGTGGGGTGAGGCATAGCCCTTCCCCCAAACCCAATTAGAACCCAGGACTGGACACAGTAATACACCATGCGCTCTTTTGAGATCTAGCACAAAACAGATGCTAGGCCCAGATGTTCCTGCACTCTTTCCTGGCTGGAGGGAGAGGCCCAGATGGCTGTGGGGGGAGTGCCGAATAAAGACAGGCCTGCCTTTCACCCCCAAAATACAACACAAGCCAGCACCCTGGTGAAGGCTGTCAGCTTTAGTGGTGGTACCAGCAGGGCTGGGTCTCACTCCCTGGGCTCTCTGGCCAAGCTCATTACTTTTTTCCCATCCTAACCCACCCCATCCTCCTATTCTAAGTGTTTGACATCAAACAGGGAAATATTCAGAACAATGATGCGTTTTCCTACTTGAATAGCCTAAAACATCGACACATCTGAGAGAAAATGAATCTCTCAAACTGTCAGAGCCCCTGAAACTGCCTGGAAAGGAATAACAATGTCCCCTGCTTTCTGTTAAAGGTCACCCTCTAGGCTCTGAGGAATTTTTCCTGAATTACAAAGGAGGGACAGCTCAAATGCCTGTCATAACACACTTCAGAAAACAAGGAGTAACCAGAAGTTCCCATTCATCTAAGGACTCTTTGAAAATCCTGCCTTGGGTGGAGTGACATTTGGTAACAATAAAAACAGTTCACTTGGCGGGTGGCCCCGGGTATGGCTGACTGGTAGATTCTCCCCTCCAGGGATTGTGTCTCCCCTCTCACGGCTTTCAGGAAGTTCCCAAGAATGTCAGGAACCCTGTCTGGCCTTGGTGGCCCAGCCCACACCCTTGTGCAGGCTTTCTCTCCACCTACATCAAAAGGGAAGGGCCCTCTGAAACAGAACTGTCTTCTGAAGACCAGTGGGCCTTCTTCGCCTTTCCCCACAGTTTAAGCTGACCCTCAGTTTAGGAAGAGTCACCAGGCATAACTGCTTACAGATTTGTGTGTTTACAAGGAGTTTTTTAGGTTCCTGCCCAATTCAGATTCTGAGGGATGGAATCCTGGATGGCAAAACCAAACAACATCACACCAGTTATGTAGCAACAGGCCTGAATTAACAAAACTAGTCTTCTTTACACATTTTTTAAAGCTCTAAAACAACTACTAATACTTGTAATATACTTTTAACAAAATATGCAAGTTACTTTTTATAATTAACATCTCATGATTTGTAGATTCTTATGGAGGTGGTAGGGAATTTTACCTCCTTTCCCTCTTCCTCTGAAAATGTAATTTTGACTTTTTTATTGGGGGGGGGCGGTCATAGCTGGCAGAACTTAAATATAATATAGAACTGAAGTAGGGTAGAATTGTTTTTCTACTGGGTTGGTTCACTGGCAATAATGTTCAAAGAAAGATGAAGGAACACCCCACGTGACCGTGTTGCGGTGGGCCGCCCTTTGTTGCTGTCACTGAATTCTTGTAACAAGTCTAACAACTTTGGTTTGATTGGTGCAATAAGAAATGTCAGCATGGCATTGATTTATAAACTACTCTGTGGCCTAGAAAGGAAATTTTCAATATATTTATAAATATATTATAAAATACATATTTTATATTCATGTATATGAAATATAAATATACGTAAATGTAAAATATACTATATTTACAATATAAATAAATACATAATACAAAATAATGAATTCAGTTAATATTCTTTTCCTTTTCTTCAAAACAGTGCCTCCTTGTAACCAAGAAACTGTCCTAGTTGTTTAGCCAACCACTTTTATTTGCCTATTAAAATTTTCGTCATGGCTTCAAAAACAAGATAATGAAACCCCACATCTACCTGTTGTTTTATAAATTTCAAAGCACTGTCTAATCAATTTTCTTCTCCAATTTGATCCTTAAGATCACCTGTGTCTTAGGCAGAACTAAATATAACTATTCTTGCTTCATGGATTAGAAAACTGATGTCTATATAGATGAGATGACCTGCTCCAAGACCTGCTTTGGGGTTAGAAACCAGATTTTTTAGTATTTGGTTCAGTGTTTGGTCCAAGCTGCCTTTCCAGAGGTTGTCAGGATTTTTTTTAGCCTCCTGAGCGGGGGGATTACTGTTAGACGATGTGAGTCAAATTGTCTGTAAGTCTAGGATCATTTCACTTCAGACAGGCAGACAGACACACACACACATACACATACACATATCCCCATATGAATTCTTAAAAATTTTGTGTCGATTTTATTTTATTTATTTTTTGATAAGCTGAGAATTTAAGTGCTTATTATGAAAGGAATATTATTCTGTGACCTGGTGTGATGGTTGAAGTTTCTTGTGGCCAGGTGTGCTTTGTGGGTGTAAAGTACGCGGCACACAGGTGAATAAGGAACATTGGAGTGATTGGACAGCTCCTAAGGAAGCTGGGGCTAAGTTTTCAGAGGACTCAAGATTTCCAAGAAGGTTGGAAGGATAGTTCGGCTAGACTTGACTGAGCCATCCTACTGGGGTAGAGTTGGAATCAGTATTCCCAGATCAGGCAAGAGTGCATGAGTTCCTTAGTCATGTTACATACTCAGAGAAGTATGTAACATGACTAAGGAAACTCCCAGGCTCACTCCTGGTGCTCCCCTGACCAGGTCCTACGTGTAGGAGACAAAGGGAGTGATAGCCAATAGAGGTGATACCCCACTTAAGTAGAAAGGCCCCTCCCTCTTGTCCTGTTCCAGTCAAGAGGCCAGTGTGTGTTGGGAGGCTGGCGTGAAGAGACACTCTCAGAGTGTGCACACTTGACATGTAGGTCTGGCAGCAGTGGCATTTTATTTGGTGAGCCCTGTATTTAAAATGTTTCTAAACTACCACGTCTTTAGAAGGGGCCTGGACTCCATAGTTTGTTTTAGGTTTGAGCATTATTTATTGTCTTTTCCTTAATAACAACTTTATTGAGATATAATTCACATAAAAAATAATAAAAATTCACTATTTTAATGTGTAGAATTCAGTGGTTTTTTACTACAAGGTTGTGCACTGATCATAATTAAGAAACACTTTCATCACTTCAGAAACCTTGTACCCATTTGTAGTCACTCCCCAGTCCCCATTTCCTGCCTCCGGGCCCTCACAACCACCAATCTACTTTATGTTTCTATGGCTTTGCCTACTTTGGACATTTCCTATAAATGGAATATTAGCTTTGGCCTTTTGCATCTGGCTTCTTTCACTTAGCATAATATTTTCATTGTTGGTTAATGTTGTAGCATGTATCTGTACTTCATTCCCTTTTATGGCTGAATAATCTTCCATTGTATGGATATACTGCATTTTGTTTATTCATAAATTGATGGACATTTGGGTTGTTTCTACTTTCTGCCTATTATAAATATGTCCATCAATTTATGAATAAACAAAATAGTGGCCATTCGAATAGGACATTTGTGTATAAGTGTTTGAACATATCTTTTCCATTTCTGGGGTATATAACTATGAAGGGGATTGCTGGGTCATATGATGACTCTGTATTTAACTTTTTGAAGAACTGCCAAACTGTTTATAAAGTGGCTGCATCATTTTATAATCCTACCAGCAATAAATGAGGGTTCCAGTTTCTCCACTTCCTGGATAACAATTTTTTATTTTGCCATCTAGTGGGTATGAAGTGATACTTCATTGAGATTTTGATTTGCATTTCCCTAATGACCCATGATGTTGAGAATCTTTCATGTTTAATTGGTCATTTGTATAGCTTCCTTGGAGAAATGTTTATTCATATTCTTTGCTCATGTTTTGATTGGACATTTTGTAATTGATGAGTTTATGAGTTGTCTCATATGATTTGTAAATATTTTCTCCAGTGGATTGACTTTTCACTTTCTTAATGGTGTTCTCTGAAACACATAAGTTTTAAATCTTGATGAAGTCCAATTAATCTATGTTTTCTTTTGTTTCTTGTGTTTTAGGTGTCATATCTAAGAAACCATTGCCTAATCTAAAGGGACAAAACTTTACACCTATGTTTTATTTTTAAGAGTTTTATAGTTTTCAATCTTATGCTTAGGTCAGCGATCAATTCTGAGTTAATTTTTGTAAGATATAAAGAAGGGGTCCAAATTTATTCTTTTGCATATGGTTATCCAGTTGTCTAGCATCATTTGTTGTGAACACTATTCTTTTCCCATTGGATTGCCTTGGCATTCTTGACCAACTGACCATAGTTGAAGGGGTCTATTTCTAGAATCTCAATTTTAATCCATTGATCTATGTGTCTGTTTTTATGCCAGTACCACAATGTCTTGCTTTACTATAGCTTTGTAGTATGTTTTGAAACTAGGACATGTGAGTCCTCCCACTTTGTTCTTCTTTTTAAAGATTATTTGGCTATTCTGGGCCCCTTGCATTTCCATATGAATTTTAGGATTAGCTTCAATTACTACAAAAAATAAGAAGAGGAGGAGGAGGAGGAGGAGGAGGATGAGGAAGAGGAGGAAGAGGAGGAAGAGGAATAGGAGAAGGAGAAGGAGGAAAGAAAAAAAAGAAAAGAAAAAGGCACCTGGGGATATTGATATACTGTTGAGTTGATTCTGTAAATCAATTGAGGAGATATTGCCATTTTAATGATATTAAGTGTTCTAATCCATGAATATGCAATGTCTTTCTACTTACTTAGATATTCTTTAATTTCTTTCAACAGTATTTTGTAGTTTTCCGTGTAAAAGCCTTACACTTAAAAAAATTCTTCAGTAATTTATTCTTTTTGAGCGTAGAATGGGAATAGAGCAAGTTAAAACACTACAAAGCTTGCTATTGTCACAGAGATTCAGCCATTTTTCTTGAATAAATGTTCTTTCAATTTTTATAAGCCATTGGTTAATTTTCAGAGTTCTGAAACAGTTGACTTTGACAAGTTTTGCCAGTGTTCTCATCTTTTTTTTTTTTATGGAGTGGATATTCAGAAGTGTTTATTCCAACATACCAGAATCAGAACTTCCTGTTTACAACACTGCCTTATTTATACTTCCTGCCTTATTTATACTGATGGTCTTTACATGTTTAGGTTACCTCCCTCGTCTCTGAGGACATTTGAGTTTAGGGTAAGTTGTAGAGAGAGGCAGGTGTGACAAAGAGGTATGGTAAACAAAGAGGTATGACTCAGGAGCTCATTGGGTCATAGAGCCTCTTGGTGGCTGTCAAGGTTACATTAACAGACAGATATGTTGGGCCAAAATTCCCATTACTGAGGCTACGAGTAGTATAACTGAGATGTTAGAAGTTGTTCCTCAGTGATTAGAAGTGATAAAGTATGAAATGTCCAATAATAAGGCATATTTTTCATGTTTCTTGGTAGATGCTCAAACCAAGAGAGATATCATTAAACCTCAAATCTAGGAATGCCAAATGCATTACAAGTGTCAACTTTAATTAGTTCATAGTTATAACCTGGAGCTCAGTGTTGAGTAGACTCTGTGATCAAATGTGGCTTTAGTGCCAATTACTGTAGGTCCAGCCAGAAAATAGTGGCCACTCAAATAGGATGAATGAAGAGAATTTAATAAAGTGATTATTTTGGAAGCTGTGGGTCAAGTTAAAGGAAGTCAGTAAGAGATGGTGCTGTACTTTCGAAGAAATAGTGATTACCACTCTAAGGCCTAAAGAATTGATTAAAGAAGTGAGAGTTTTAATGATTGACAAAGAGTTCTTCTTGTGTGTATTTTATAGTACCATAACTGAGATTAACTGCAGTAGAATCAGTACCAAACAATTTAAAAATCAGTCCTTAAAAATTTCAGAATTTCTTGATTGAAAATACATGGGAATATTTTTAGAGCTAAATACAATTTATTATTAACCTTTTCTATCAAATATTTCAACTCCATCTATTATAGTGAGAGATTCTATATTACCAAGGAGTTTCACTATAGACTTCATTATCTTGCTTAATTCTCACATTGCAAAGATTGAAATTCTCCAACACCACCATCACTTCTAACAGCCACTGCAAGTTTGAGGTTCCCCAAGAGCACTCTAAGGTCTGATAATTTGATAGAAGTACTCACAGAACTCACTGAAAGCTCTTACACTCATGGTTATGGTGTATTACAGTGAAAAGGATACATATTAAAATCGGAAAAGAGGCATATAGGGCAGAGTCCAGGAGAATTTCAAGCATGAGCTTCCAGTTGTCCTCTCCCAGTGGAGTTGCAGACAGTGCTAACTTCCCTCAGTACTGATACGTGATGATACACATGGAATATCGCCAGCTAGGATGCTTTTGGTGTCCAGAGTTTTTATTGAGCTTGGTCATATAATCATGGTTGGTAGCCCACATAGCTGACCTTAGTCTCTATCCTCTCCAGAAATCAAGCTAATATTGTGTGGCCAAGAAATCCCACAATAAATCACATTTTAGCATAAACCATCTGGCCTGGCCCAGGGCTCCCAGGTAAACAAGACGCTCTTATCAGACAGGATATTCCAAGGTCTTAGAAGCTACATCACAGGAGCCAGAGCCAAGGCTGGACCTCTCTTTGAGCTAGGTTAATCCTTTACTACACAAGCATATATTAGGGGTGTAGAAACCTGATACAAAAACAGAATGAAGGAAATCCTGCAAGCAGGCAGCATCTGATAGGGATTTTCCTTTTGTTCTTGTAGCTCAGTGACATCTTTTAGTGTATAAGAATTACTATATACAAAACTTTGTATACTGGACATCATGGGCTATGTAAGGGATTTTCTAGGGAATTCCGATTTTATAAGCTGACTCTTAAAAATACCCTCTCACTTTCCCCATCTGCCGCCACAATGAAAAACAAAAGTGCTGAAGCTTTAAAGAAACAAAAACAAAAGCACTCTAAAAAAATGAAATCATTTTTATAGAACTTAATCTGGAAGTTTAATTTCTTTTAGAGCTACAATTAAGATTCTGGCTATGAAAATTGTGTTAGATCATACATTTCTACAATTCATTTATGATTGTGAAACAGAGCTAAGAACTCTGGGGAACATATCTGGGATATCTCCTTCTAGTGCAAAGTTGACTAGAGAATGAGGAAATCATGTGACTTATAAAGTTGCTTAAGAGTAAAACATTACGCATTCTCAATCTATAGAATTAAAAAGGATAGTTTATAGAGTCATTTGAAGAAAATTTATGATGAAGAAATTCACTCTTTCAGAGATATTCAGTGTGGTTATCCATCTTCAACTTTGGTGGGCATGTAACAGCACTGGGCTCTGTCTTCCTGGCTAAAATATTGCAGATCATCTTGATATAATTTATTAACCAAAAGCATTCTCTCCATAAATCTTAATGTGTTAGCAGTGAATTTCTGTGGTGGACAGGTTCTATATATATATATATCTCTCTCCATATATCTCCCTCTCCCTCTCCTCTCCTCTCCCCTCTCCTCTCCCCTCTCTCTCTCCCTCTCCCTCTCTCTCTCCTCTCCTCTCCCTCTCTCCCTCTCTCCTCTTCTACCACCCTCTCTCCCTCTCCTCCCCTCTCTCCCTCTCTCCCTCTCTCTCTCTCTCTCCCTCTCTCCCTCTCTCCCTCTCTCCCTGCCCCACTTCATTTTGATTCGTAGCATGCCCTTTGCTGGGGCCATGTTTCTGAGGAAAAGTGATTCTCACTAATGGTTATATGTGCCCTGTACATCATGACTACAAATACCCCATAAAATATCCTATTACCAATAAGTATATTTTTTGTTTGGCATATTAGTAATTAAACTTGCAAATTTGTTTTTCAAAAAAAAACCCATAAAACAAAAACTTTTGTTGCACAATAGATCGAACCAATAGTTTCCAGACTTTGTGACTTCATATACCGGGAAAATTACCAGAATTTTGGAGGGAACTGACATAGAGTTGTCAAATATTTTCTTTTGCCAAATAAGGACACTCACTACAAGGAAAAAAAATTCCCTAGAATCTAAAATCAGAATTTTTTCATGAAAGAATATTTTTGTAGCTTAATACTTAATATGACTTCCTGATTTGTCTTGTTTTCTCTGTTTATATCCTACAATTTCTGTCCAGGTCCATTATCAATTTTTAAAATGACATTTTTAAGTAGTTATTTTAATGAGGATCTGTGAATAACTAACTTTTATTAGTTATGGCGACAATGTAGCACAGTGATTAAAACCGTGAAATCTGGAGCAGAATGCCTGTTCTTGAATCCTGATTTTGTCACTTACTGTGTGACCTTGGGCAAGTTACTTAACCTCCTTATATCTTAGTTTCATCATCTTAAATATGGTAATATTAATAATACCTATCTCAGAGGGTTGTTGGTGTTACTGAGTTAAAATATATAAAGCAGAACAGTGCTTTGTAAAGTATTATGTAAGCACTTGCTATTATTGTTAATCTGTGTATATTTGAAAAATGTCCATATTTTGTCCTCCTTCTTGAATTATAGTTCAGTTAAGCATGAAAGTCTATATCGACCATTTTGCCTTCAGCGTTTCTAAGATATTACTCCACTATCATATCTATTGTTGTGGATGAGAAGCCTGCTGCCATTATGATTGTCTTTCCTTTCTAAGAATCTCTTTTCTCTCTGATTTGCTTTTAAGGTTTTTGTCTTTACATTTGATATTCTGTGGTTTTACTATTATGTGTCCATGTGTGAATTTAATTGCATTTTTCCAGCTCAAAATTCAGTTTGCTCCTTCAAATTGAAGATGTATATCTTTAATCCTAGAAAATTCTCAATCATTGTGTACTTTAGGATTAGGTTCTGCCACAAGTGGTAAAACACATACACACAAAAACAAAAAACAATCTCTAAATCAAAGTGGTTTATACAAGATGTTTATTTCTTTCTCAACTACATTAGGCCATCCAGGTGGTGTTTAATGATATCAAGGGGCTCAAAGACTCTTCTATTTTATTGCTCTACCATTCTCAGCAAGTAGGTTGTCTACTCAAATTTAAACCATAACATCTGTATTCCAGTTACTGGAAGGAAAAAATACAGAGAAGGGCCTTTTTCTCCCCTCTAAGGACATTTCTGGAAGTTGCACATGCTGTTCTGGTTATATCTCAGAACATAGTTATACGGTATACCCAGCTGCAGGGGAAGCAGGAAATATTGCTTTATTCTGGGCAGCCAAATTCTCAGTAGAAAATGGGTGATTCTGTTCAGGCAGAGAGGGAGGTTCTTTATTGGTAACAAGTAGTCGTCCCTATCATAGACATTTTTATTTTAAATTTCTCTCCCCCATATTCCCTCTATTATGTCCTTCTGGAACTCTTGGTAACATTCTATTCTCTGTGTCTCTCCTTTTTAATATTTCCTTTTCATCTTTTTCTGTTGTATTCTGTGATATTTCTTCAACTCTGTCTTCCAATTTACTGATTTTCTCTTAAGCTGTAGTCTGAGTTAAGTTTTTTAAAAGTATAGTTTTTATCTTTAGAATTTCAATAGCTTCCCCATAGGCCTATTTTTATGGTATTCTGGCTTCTCTATATAGTTTTTATTCTTTTTCTTTCTCGAATCATTTAAAGCATACTTACTTTATAGTCTATTTGCTCTATTGTTTGTAATATTTTGGGGATGAATCCTGCTAACTCCCTCCCCTGGAAGTTTTCCTTCGTGTGTGTGTGTGTGTGTGTGTGTGTGTATTTGCATCTCATCATGGGTATTTCTTTTGGTGGTGGCTCATGTATCCAGGATCATAAAGAATGGGGCAGTGTCATATTTGTCTTTACCAGAGTCCTTCAGGTTTCCCTGGTTTAAACCAGTTTTCCTGTCACTTTCTTGGCTTGGGAACCAGCACTGCTCATGCATGCACATTTGACTCTCAATCCTGTGCAGCTCAGTTTGGGAGGTGTATCATCTGGTGGTAGTCAGTCTGCTTTCTCCCCTAATTCTCAGGCTAATAGGAGGAGATAGTATAGAGTCATTTTTACAGCAACAAAGCTCTTCTAGGATCCTGGCTTAATGCTCAGCCCCAACTCCACTGCACGTGGGGCCTCAACTCCCATTCCAGCTCAGGTATTAAAATTTCTGCTCTTATGTTCAACTTCTGATTCCATTTCTCTAGTTGGCTATTTAGCCTCACCTCTTACCACTATGGTGTTCTCTTTATTTCTGGCACCTGAGGATATCAATTTCTTGTTCTTATGCTTAGTTGTGTATTTCATATGTTTTGTTATATTTTATCAAACATTTATCTGTGTTAGGAATGATGGGAGCTTTCCACAACAACTTAGTCCGTCATAGTGGTAAGTCTAACACAGAACATATTAAATCCCAAAAGGCAGTAAAATGGCAGTCTCTCAATAAAAGTGTTGAAATTATTTGCTTTGCATCTCATGTTTCTTACACAGCCTTATTTTTTCATTTATAATTGGCCAGCATTGCCCTGTGGGTTGACATTTGGAAATGAATGGATTGGGCATTGAGAAACTAAGGTTCTGGTCCTAGCTTTATTGCTTGCTAACTACAAAATTGGGGGAATCATTTAAGCTCTCTGAGCCTATTATTAGCTGTAAAAATTGGATTATTATTATTTGCTCTGCTTCATAGGGTTATTGTAAGGATCAAATGAGATAATGGATTTGAAAATGCTTTAAAGCTTAAATCATTATACAAATTTATTGTATCACTAGTAGCAATATTAAGGGCTGAAAACCATTAGCACATTCATTAAGGTGTTCTCAAAATATTAAATTATATGAATGATCATTTTTTTTTTTGGTTTGGTAGGCTGAAAAAAAATCCTGTATCCTGGTAAAGGCTATTATTCTATTAAAACACCCAATAAGGGAATTACTTGGAAACAATCAAATATTCTTGTGAAATTTAAGAGCTCTATCTGTACTAGCAGGCCATTATAACTTTAATAGACTATGAAATTCATTGTGGAGAGACACACCCTTAGCAATTAAAAAACAGTGCTTGAACTTGGAAGTCATCATTGTGTTTTGTTACTATGTGTTTTCTCAAACAATGGATACTGGAAGTTCTGTTTTATTTTGTGAGGGACCATGAATTTTTTTTTTAATACAGAAAAGATGTCCTCAGTTTTGAAAACATTGAGAACCACCAACCTAGCCTGTGGTAGTAGTCCACTAACTGGGCTCTATCTCTCACTCTAAGACAGAATGACTGTGTCAGTTCTCAGTGATGTTTATCAGTCAACTATAAGGTCTATTGCAGAGAATGTGTTATTTACTAATGGTTAAAGTAATAACTTTGCAAATGATTGACTTAAAAGAAAATTAGTAATTGATTCAAAATGGCAGACAGATTTACAAATCTGTTCATTGTCCACTAAATCTCATAGAAATACATGTAGATAAAGATAATGAAATATAACTTAATAGCATTAGAAAACAGGGAAACTTACTATCAAAGGAAATATATTTTAAACTGATTCTGAAAGATATTACCAGAGAATAAATGTATGAAGGAATAAAAATAAATGAAACAAAAGCCCACATAGGTGTAGAGATGACTGCTGTGGAGATAGGTCTGAGAAAACTACAAGCTTAGAGTCATTGGATATTAAAAAGTAGAATAGGCCCTGGGGTATTTATTAATTTGAAGAATTAGGGAACTGCATGTAGAGCAGCAAATCAGACATCCCTGCTCATTCTGCTTGTGCTAAGCAATGGGCAACTGTGGTATGATTCCTCCACTGGGGCTAGAGGAACAAGGCAGTGCCTAAGCAGCTGCTGACCATCCAGAGGATCAAGGAGCCTATCAGACAAATCATCCTCAGATCCTATCTGACTACACATCCCAACCCTGTCCCAAAGTCTGGCTCTAATACATAGAAACAACTTATACTGAAAATCTGAAAATCTCATAATCAAAGAAGAGAGTATACAACCAAGAGTCACCAAAAATTTAAGAAAAATGTACAATACCACGCAAGTGAGGCATCATGCTAAATAAAAATCAACAGAATTAAGAGAGGAAACAAGACTTTAAGCATAATTATAATATTCTAAGACAGATAAGAAAGGCTATCATATCTATACTCTAGAAAGAGTCTTGTGTATTCAAGAAACATGTATAGATATTGGATATTAAAAATATATTAAAATTAAAAAAAAATTTTAATAGATGGCCTGAGATAACCATGAACATAGCTAAAAAAAAAATTTGTAGAAAGTTAGTGTCAAGGGACTCTTGCATTACTTAGAGGTAAGTTATCATGAGAAGGATAATGAAAGAAAAGTTGAGAGGCATAGAAGATAAATCCAAGTGTTCCATCATTCATCTAGTAGCTGTTCCAGAAGGAGAGAAGAGAGAGAATGGAGGGGATGGAAATAACAGGCAATGAATAAAATTTTCCATTGTGGAAAAAAAATAAGTTTCTTCACATTGCAAGTGTTTTTATTATTGAAGTTTGAGTAATTCTCTTTGTTGTACTGCATACTCTTGCTCAGTTTGATTTTCTTCCCTGTTTGCGTTGTAATTTTTGTTCATGACCGTATCTTTATTAGGGACTGTCCTTTCTGTGGATTGTGGAAATCTCTCTCCAGGGGAATTTTGCATTTGCTTTTGTCAGGTACTTCAGAGTTATCACCAGCAGGATTAATTCTTACGTTAACTGGGTGTTCTGTGAGATATCCTGCATATAAATTCATATTCCAAATTGGATTGTGGCACAGACTTGAGGGTTTACTTTCTAACAAAGGGTTCATCCACTTACTATTGTCCTAAGTAGAGAAAGACTGTCTTGCCATCTGCCTGGTTGTGGGAGTGGAATGCTTCCAGTTCGGTTTGTGCCAATTGGCCGGCTATTTGAGGGTTCTAGCTCTATACAGGTTTCCATTCCGGCTTTCTACTTGGATGCCCTGGGTTCCATTGCTGTTCCAATGTGGAATAAAATTCAAGCCCCTAGCCTTTAAGAACTCTCTCAATCTGCTAACAGCTGCTACTCACTTCCCACACACATACCAAAGCTTGCATTCTTATTGCTCCAATTACAAAGTGTATCTATACTGTGGAAGACTACTGTGGTAGTGTATCTATACTGTGGAAGACTAATGTGGTAGTGTATCTATACTGTGGAAGACTAATGTGGTAGTCTACCTGTGTTGACAAGGACAGATCTTCAAGATATAATTTGATAAACAAATAAATTCTCTATTTTAGAATGTGAGGTTTCTCTATTTTGTGAGTTTGGCTATATATTTGTTGTTCCATTTTCTTCAGCCTTTCAAGGTATTTGTAATGAAAAGGGTTCACTGTAAGCCTTAATCTGCCATGTTGTAAGAACTGGAAGTCCCCAGTACACAAATATGTAATAATGGCATTCATTTGTTTGCAGTCTGTTAAAGTTTCTTTAGTGGAGTAGAAAGGGATAAAGATACACCTGAGTCTTGTCAATACTTCATTAATAGTGTGCAACTGGTATATTTCCTTGGGCATGTACATACACTTTTGGCGGCAGAAGAATACTCCATCTACTTCCACTTGTGTGGGACATAACATAGCTTCTAGCACACCAAATGAATCAAATAGAACAGCTGGTGGAATTAACCACACCAAACTTATCCAAAAAGCAAAGGTTGAGTTAGTGCTAGAAATGATCTAAGTAAAACAGAACACAATTTAGAAAATATTTTGATATTATAAGTACCCATATGTCTTTGAATTGTGTGTGTGTATATGTGTACATCTTGTACTGGGAGAAATGTTTTTAGATTTTCACACTCTTAGTTGTGTATAGATGGATTCAAAGTTTTAGAATAAGGAGGAAATTTTAAGTTCACTGAAGAATATTATCCTTAACTTGCAATTTTAATTATAGGAATAGTGATGATGCTATTACATTGATCATTGATTGATCAATGTGTATAATCTCATGCTCAATAACCATATGAAGTCACTATTATCCTAATTTGACAGACGAAAAAACTGAAGTGTACAGAGATTGAGTAATTTTCCCAAGGTCACACAGCTGATACATGGCAGAGCCAAAATTCCAACCCAGGTTTGATTCCAGAGTTATAGCTAATGACTATCTTCTAGGGCCTCTCCTCTAAAAGTTTAATAATATTTGCTAATTACATTCATTTTTGTGCAAAACAAAGTTGTTTTGTTGATAAATCATATGATATAGAAATATGTCTCATAATCCATCACTCATTGGAGACCACTCTTAAAACTTTGGTATATTTTAATTGTCTTTAAAAAAATTTTTCCCATTTATGTAAATCGTGTGTTCTGAGGTTACTAATAAGAGAAAGCATATGTGAGGCCTTATATGGTGACTCAAATTTCTCTACATTCCAAGGATTATGTTTTTATCTGAAGAAGGTAATTTATCCTGATTTATCCTGACTTTTTATTGGTGGATTTAAAGGATCGTGCCTGGTGAGCAGAGAATCTACTGCAGTTGTTTGAAAGACGTCTGCAGTCTTCTCTCTTCTCTCAGGACTTCTGGGGCATGCCTTGGCTGCCTCTCTGACGTCTGTTTCTGATAAGTGAGTTTTAGTTTCTAACAGCTCTTGGGAATTTTGTTGGCAGAGACCGGGTGAGATCATTTTGCTTTCTGCTGAGTTTCCTTTCTCAGTTTTTTTAGACTGTTCTGATGAGCATAACTCTGGAGCATTCAGTAATACCTTTGTTCCCTTAGGAACTATTGGCCTACTCCCTGGTTTTATCTCTGTCTGCACAAAAACTCCGTGTCTCTGGAAAGGAAAACAAAGTTGACATTAACCAGGTAACAGAAGTTGCCAGAACTGTGAACTGAATTCATGTGTTAGATCAAGTCCTGGTGATTGAGGCACTTATTTCTCTGCCTCTTCATTTGCTGTCACGTTAGTCCAAAATTGAAGAGAGCAGCATAACAATTACTGGTGAACCTTTGAAACAAATAATAAAATAGGGCACACCAGAAAATGAGCAGGAAGAAAAAAGTAGAAAGTCAGAGAAGCAGCATCTCATCATCTCCCATTTTCATCCTTTCTGTCATTTAGATTGTGTAAGCCTACTCAAGTCATATTTCATTTCTTGCTCTATAGGTGGTTATGGATACAATAGAAACTACAGTTCACAGACCTGAGGATTTATGATTGTATCCCAAATGTCTATTAGTTCCAACAAAAGACTTAGTTATAGTGAAATATAAAAATAAACATTTGTAATGGGAAAAAAATTCAGCAGTTGACTATTACATTTCTGTTTGGCTTTAGAAACCTTATATGCAAAGAGTGTATCAAACTGCTTTGCTATTACTTAAGAAAATGATTTTAGTAATTTAAACCAAATTTCAAAGACTAGCATCCAAAATTATGACATCATTCCTTAGTTTTAACTATGACATGTGGTTGAAATTTTATTCTCCTAATAATCATATTAGCTTATTTAAATAGACTTTGAGAAAGATGATTATGACTTTAAAAGGCTTAAAGTTCTATCATAAATCAATCCCATCCTAAAGTGTTAAATAATTGATTTTAAATACTGTCTCACCTTTCCCCTAATGGGCTCATTGGGAGTTTTCCTGGCATCATATTGATGTATAAAAGAGATGCGTTCTATAAAATTCTTTTGAAGTTCTGCTGGTGCATCAGGAAAGGCAAGTGGAACTAAGAAAAAGAGATTTATGAAGTTAGGACGAAAATTAGATTTGTATGTGGAAATGTAAGCACTATTCATAATATTCATGCTTTATCAAAAATGCTAATAAAACTAAATTTTTTTAAGTATGCAAGGTTACTTACAACTAAATAATAAATATAATGAATTCGTCATTCTCTCTCCATGAAAGGAAACAAATCTAAACAACCAAATTAGCCCCACACGTGGAATTTGTAGTTTTTAAAAGTAATATCAATGCAGTAATGGCTTTAAAAATCTATTAGATATACTTCTTGCACAGATATCAACCAAAGTTTTAGAAAAATCATGAGTACAATCTGTCAACTTATTTTTACTATTAGAAAGGCTATGAGAAATTTATGCATAAGTCGCTCTCAGCTAGCACTGACAGAATGAACTGGAAGACTCCTGGGCTGCTGCAGTTGATTTTGAAAACGATTCTCTTCATTTTCCATTGACAGATGCTCTGAAAATTTATGAGTATTATACCCTCTAAAAATCACTTTTAAATAATCTTTCAATCTGGGTGATGAGTAAATAGGGGTTTATTATATTGGTCTCTCTGCTCTATGTTTAATATTTTAAATAATTTTTAAAACTATTTTTACTTTCAGCGCACAGTGTTATATAAGGAGTCAGAGTAATTTCCAGTTAGTTTAGTGTCATAAAATTCTTTCAAGCCAAAAATAAAACATTTCTTCCTTTTATAAACAATATGTACACAAGACATTATGTACACCTACCATATCTATGAAATGGTAATGAGAAACTAATAGCAGTGGTTGTTGTAGGGGGAGAGAATTAGCTGAATGGATGACAGAGGTAGAGAGAGGTGGGTTCACTTTCACCATATATCCTATTGTACCATTTGAATTTTGCACTGTATGCATGCATTAACTATTAAAATATGAAATTTAATTTTTTTAAGTAATGCCTTTAAATTAGGGAGGATATATAAGAAGGAAAAATAAGGGATAAAGTCATATTTATTGAGCATTCATGAATTCAATTCAATATTCAGACATTGATATAAACTCATGTTACTAGCAATAATAATGGGAATTAAAATATATATTACATGATATGAAATGGCAATCTTTTCCCAGCTAGCAGGTGAAATATGCTAATTGATAACATTTTCTTGATTTCTAATTGAGGTCAGATATTCAAAACTCATTTTCTACTTATCATTACCTTTTAAGATGTGCTAGCACACAAAAGAACAGCACATGCCAAAGATTTAATAAAAATTTGTGGACAATTATGACACAGAAAATTCTAACCATAACATATATTTTTCCATCAATTGGGAAAAGACTACCACTTTGGGGGGGAATGCCATGGTCCATCTCACAGAACATTAATGTTTTCAGAAATATATTTTGATAGTTTTTTGAATCGAATGAAGCAGCTCCAAATTTAGACATTAATCAGGAAGAATTAATGAAGTATCCAAAGCATGGGCTTTGGGCTAAGATAGACATGTTTTCAAATTCCAGCTCTATCACGTTTCCTAGCTTTGTGACTTTGGAAAAATCACTTCACTGAGATTCAATTCCCTCTCTAAAAATGGGGATAATAATAATTTGCTTTCAGAATTGTGAGAAGTAAAGACAAAGCCTCTAGGATGCTGGGGTCAAATTAGAGAGGGTCTTCAAAGTTAGGCAAGGGGCCAACTCTTTTGTATCCAGACAAAAGAGGAAGCCGTGGACGGGAGAAGAATCATGAATCTGATGAACTATCAAAGAACTGTGAGAAACCCAAAGGCTTCACTGGTGCGAAGGGTTGGTGCCAGCTTGGGCTGGAGGGTAGGGGGGGTCAGATGTAGCCAATAAAGAACAGGTTGGGAGAGCTTTTGAAGTCTTCTCTTGACTTTCTCCCACATTGCCTTGGGAAGATCACTGTTTGCCTCAGGGCCACAGAAACTGGCAGCAACTGTCTAGCCATCTGTTGTAAATTTAGTAACAATGGAACAGCACAGAAGTCCCTCTAGGGTAATACGGAGATGATAAAAACAGGTGTATGCTGCCCCCTTGGGCATTTCCTCCTCCACCATTTCCCCAGCAACCATCAGTGCTAGAGGATTAAAAATATCAAGAGATTGCTTTCTCTTAGTGATGCCTCTTTTCAAAGTTTAAACGGAAAAGGCGTGGCATCTTGACTAGATGACTAGTCTAAAACAATGACAACAACTGGAGATGGTCAAAACTGGTTTCGTGGGGCCTGCCTGATGCTCTCCAGCCTGACCCACATTTTCCCCCCTTAAATTCCTTAAAGAAAATATTTCAAGAAATAGTGATGATATATATCCAAGAATTTAAAAAAGTTCAAAGACTTCAGATTGGAAGGGCTCACAGATTACCACACAGGTAGCAGGGCCAGGAGTAAGTGAGGCAAGTAAAGCCCAAGAGATGCAAAACTTGAGGCACTTGGCATGATCCTGGGAGTGAGTGCCTCCTTAAATTTTGCACCCTAGGCCTCTTACTTGTCTCACTCTCTTAATCTTTCAGAATAGATAAGGAAAAACTCACATCTAAGACATTTGTAGAGAAATTCAAGGTCATCTGAGACAAAGTAAGTATTCTAAATGCTTTCAAAGAGGAGAGGGAGATTATCTATAAAAGAGTAAGTAGCAGATTTATATCATATTTCACAACATTGGGCACAGTGATAATTGATTTAATATATATATTTTTAATATTAAAAGGGAAAGAACTTTAGGCCTAGAATTTTTATATCCAACTAAACTGTCATTTAACTCTGAAGTCAAAATAAAAAAATATTGGGAGACAAGACCTCAGAATATTTCCCCACAAAACAGACCAACTTTGAAGAATTCCTAGAGGAAAAACTCAATAGAAATAAGGAGGAGGCCTAAAATAATGAAATTTTTGTTTCTTTAAGAAGACAAAGACTATAGTACACAAATATAAGTATTACACTCATAACTCAGGACTAAAATTCTACCATTTAACATACTAATGGAGATTCTTGTGAATATTATTATTATTTTTTTAAAAAGTGGTATGATTACAAAGGAAAAGAAAAAAATTGTCATTATTTTAGGTGATATAAAAAATTAGGATCAATAAATTATGAGAATAAAGATGTGGCAAGGTAAACAAGCAAGTGTATAAAAATCAAAAGCATTTCGCTATAATGATCACCCAATAGAAAACAAAATGAAAAATAAGATATATTTTCTGTAGAAAAACTATGTAGTATAAAGTATCCAGAAATTAACAAAGAATTCACAAGATCTCTATAGAGAAAAAATTTAAACTCTTAAAGAACTGAATAGTCTTCCCATACTCTTAGGAGGGGATAATATGTTACTATAATGGTGACAATTTTTCCTAAGTTAGTCTATGATGTCAGTACAACCCAGTCCAAATTCTAGCTGGATATTTTGATGAACGGCATAAATTCCAAAGTTTAAATGGAAAAATAAAAGTCCATCAATAGAGAGATCAACTCTGAAAAGGAAGAGCAAAAAATGAGAACTTACCCTATCAGATATTATGACAAGCTAAAAGCCATATAATTAAAACATTTTAGTACTGACCAAGAACTGAAAATTAACCTAAGGAACATAACAGAAAGCTCAGAGAGAGACTCATTCATATAGGAAACCCTAACATACAATTAAGGAGGTCTTGCAAGTCAACAACAAAAGTGTAGATTGCTTAGTAGATGGTATCCAGAAAACTTCACTCCATGAATAAAAATGGAATAGGTTTCCGATTTAACATGGCACATAAAGGTGGGCTGTAAGATTAAAGGCATAATTATGGAAGATAAAATTATAAAATCAAGAGAAGAAAATATAGAATATTTTTGTGACCTAATGGGTAAGAAAACTTACCATAAACACCTAGTGCACAACTCATTGGTGAAAACTTGGTAGACTTGATTACATCAAAATTTAGGATTCCTATTCAGTGAACAACATCATGGGCAAAGTGAATAGAAAGATAATAGATTGGGAAGAAATATTTGCAACATGAAAACTAAAAGGGATAGGACATCATTTCATTCATTAAAGAACGAGAGCAATTGAAAAACATTTTCAGAAAAGAAAGGTGAAGAGTTGGCCATTCCTAAACTCTCACGGAAAGAGCTATTTAAGGACATTATAGTAGTCTGTTACATTGGTGGCCCCAGTATTCTTTGAACAGTCCCCTCCTTGTGAATGTGAACTGCTCTTGTGACTAGCTTTAACCAATAGGATGAGGCAGAAGTAACACTGTGCCAATTCCAGGCATAAACCTTAAGAAAGCCTTGCATATTCTGCTTTTGTATGCTTGCAAGTGCTGAGCTGCCATGTAAGAAGTCCAGCTACCCTACTGGAGAAACCAGATGGAGAGACCACATGGAGATGGGAGAGGCCCAATCATTCCAGCATCCTAGCTGAGTCCAATTCTCAGACTACCTGCCAACTGAATATAGCTACACAAGCACTCACTATTAAGACCAGCTGAAGAACTATCCAGTTAAGCCCAGTTTAGATTGCAGAATCCTGAGCAGATAAAATGATTTTTTTAAGCAACTAAATTTTGGAGTGCCTTGCTATGCAGATAACAAACAGAAATACTTCAGAAGGAAGTCAATTAAATCAATTTAAGTGAATCATTTTTATATAGTGATCTAGAACCTTTCAGAATCTCAAAAATAATAACTAAAAAAATTTTCTTCATGGGGACGAATAAAGGGAGAAGTAATCTGAGCTATTATAGAAATTCCTTATCCAGACAATATACCTATTAAAATTAGACATGACTACCATGTTCATTTATGCAAATATATAAGACTTTTAAAGAAGCCCACAGTAGTGAAGAACATCTAAGTGGAAAAACATCAAGGAAGATATTTAAGTTCTTAGTGGTTACTCTACTTAAAAATTCAAATCGGACCCAAACTAATTACTTAAAAGAAGCCTTGTTAGATGAGGCTGACAAAAAATAAGGCAGAGTCTATGAAGAATGTTTGAAATCCACTCTGTTTCTTGGAAACTTGATCTAATTAAAATAGGAATTTTCTAAAATAGGAATTATCAACAAAGCTAAGATTTATTCAGATATACAACTTATTTCTCATACCGATGGGAACTTAGCAGCTTTTACTTTGAGAAATTTTCTTACCTTTTTGTTTGTGTCTACTTAAAAAAACATTCATGAGTAATATTTTTCTATTAGACACCCCATTCTTCTAAATAGTATTTATTTTGATCTTATATAAAAAGATTATTAAAGTAAAAATAGTAGTACAGATTTTCAAAATACAGTGAAAAAACAAATTTGAACATAAGTGTAACAAGAAATGTTATACCTTGGTGCAAAAACCACAAACTAAAACCTAATTTAGAAAATTATTTTTACTACTCTATCTGAATTTGAAATTCAAAAAAATGTTAAAATTTCAAGTTGATGCTAACCCAAATCTCATTTAAATATGAAATACCTCCCTCACAAATTAGATCAGCCTTTCCAATTTATAAAGTGTTATCACATAAAACCAAAAGCGAATACTTATTCTTACAGGGACTCGGATATGACGGAGCATAGCCATTTGTTGAACTGACTGTGGATGGCAGCCAGGAAATTGTGTGGTGGTACAAGACATAAAGGGCACTTTCATTCTCAGCACATGACATTGCTGAAATGCCAAAGACCAGGCGTAATTAAGTGGGCTGATGGAACAGAATGACTATGAGATGGCTTTTAATTGGTATTAGTGCATGTTTATATACACATTTTTCTACGTCTGTATTTATATGTATATAATCTAGAGTATACAGACTAGTTCATATATGTATTTTTGAATGTTATATTAAACTGTTTTTAAAGTCATTTTCATCTAGAATCCAAATACCATCTAAAATGTGAATAAATTACAGGCCTATATTGTGTTATGTGTTAGTTTAAATTACATTATGACTTTAATCTGTTGGATAATATGTATTTATCATTAAACTAATCAGTAAATATTTGTTGAGTCTGGCATTGTGTTAGGACCTGGGATACAATAATGAGCTTGGCAATGAGTGATACCAATAAAAGAACAGAGAGAGAGAAAGGGAGGGAGAAAGGAGGAGGAAGAGAGGAGGAGAAAGGGAAGGAGGAAGGGGAGGCAAGTGGAGGGAGAAAGGGAGAACTCCATGCCAGGTTCCCAAAGCTAGATTTCAACTTGACACTTGACTTAGTACAATGCAATAATTAATAGAAATAGCTAACATTTGTTGTCTACTATGTGCCAAGTATGGTGGTAGGCACTTTATTTCTCATAATGAACAATGAGAAGTAACCGAAGGACCATTTAGGTTTTTAAAAGATCCTTATGATATAGAAAACAAATTATGGAGGAGAAAAAGAAAGAAGCATGAGAGTAGTGGTAAGATGATTTTGGATATATTTTGAAGATAGAGGGGTCAAGATTTGCTGATGGACTGGATGTAGAGGGAAGGGAGTTTTAGAATGACTTCTAGGTTATCAAAACTTGAGCATCTGAGGGAATAAAAGTGGCATTTATTGAGATGGTAAAGGCTGGTGAAGGGATAGGTTTGGATGGGGGAACTGAAATATTTTATCCTAGCCATGTTAAGTTTGAAAAAGAGATTAACTATCCAAGAAGAGAAGTTATAGGTGGTTAGATATGTAGTCTTGTAACTCAATGAAGAGTCTAGGGCTGGAGAAATAAATTGGTTCTTATATAAGTTCCTTTAACCTCAACCTTAATCTTCTATTCCTTGTTTCATCTACTTTGAATAGTAGCTCTTCAGTATTCAAAAGTCAAATAATGATATTAGCACCCTTCCCCTCTTCTACCTCCCATCTTCTGTCAACCGTATACTTACTTTTCTTGTTAAGGCTGATAACATAATTCTGTTCTCTAACCATATTTAAATTTTTGCTATTGTGTCTATAGATTCATGCTAAAAGTTGAAACCTGCTAACTGGCGTTTACAATATAATTACATGAATTTTGTTCACTTAAGGGCCAAATGTTGTGCTGGGACTACTGTGCCACTTGGGGGAAAAAAAAGATTCTAGTGTTCATGTCAAATAAATCTTCTTTTCTAGGTTAAAAAATTATATCCCTTGAGAACTTCAAAGACATCAACTGCATTGTGCTCTTTGTATTATTGCTGCTCGATTCCATACTGATTCTTATTAGATTGTGACTTACTTTTCTATTTATGAAAACTTTTAGAATCTTTATAATGATGTATAGGTGTGTATTTCCCCCCCCCCTTCATACTTTGAAGCACTCAGTAAACCCTTCTAATGCCTCTCTTTTATATTGGGAAACTTTCTTATTCTAGAGGCTGTGTAGAGTACTGGTTTTTATTATAGGTACTGGAGTCAGACTGAGTTCAAATACCAGTTATTTGCTGTGTAGCTTTGGGCAAGCTATTTAAACTGAGTGCTCACTTTCTTATCTGAAAAATGAGAATATTAATAGTGTTACTATACTATTAATTTCTATAGGGTTGATGTGAGAATCGAATGAGTAAATATTCAGAAAGTTCCATAAAGTCCTGGCAAATAGTGTGTTCTCAGTGACTATAACGTTTTGATAATTATCTTGCCTTCAATTTCACTCTTTTCTGGAGCTTCAGAAAAGTTAGACTTCTCAGACTGACTCTATTTTGCTTTTATTCTCTCATGTTTTCTAGGGTTTTGTTGTTGTTGTTGTTATTTTAAGCTCTGGAATATCCCCTTAACTTTATTCTCCAAGCCTTCAAAAAGTATAATTTGGCTTAATTCTAATCTGTGGTTATCCATTCATAAATTAAGCATAGGATAGGAGACCAGCTTGAATTACTAAAGTAACTGGTGTAGTAGTTGACATCTAGCTAAGACCCTGGGCTCTAGTAGTCTTAATGTTGGGATAGGGTAGAGCGCTCATGACTGTGGCAGTTATTTAAGAGACTTTCAAGCAACCCTCTGATTCTCCCCACCCTGTTTTCCTTCTGCTCTGCTGCTGATGGAGCCTACAGCTACTCTGGATTTTGTTAGGCAGATTGGATCATCTTCACTGAATTTCCTTCTATATCTTCTAGGATATTGCTTCTTCGCTTTCTCTTATTCATCCTTCTCACATCCCAGAAAGTTCTTCCTTCCATTCTCTTCACTCTTATGGGTCAGCTGCTTTGCTATCATTTAATATGGTCTTTGGACCACATTAATATGGTCCAGTCTACCAGCTTGAATCAGAAGTAGAAACATTATTACCTTTCTAGATGAGAGATCATTGTGACAGATTATCTAACAGCCCTCATTAACTACTTCTCTTGAGGTGGAACGCATACTGCATACAACCATTTTCAAATGTCCTGACTTTCAATCTAAGTGTCTTTTATATCCTTAACTACACTGGCCAGATTACAGAGGTGCAAAAGCTAAAATTAAGTGAGGAACTGTCGACTTCTAAAAGTAATCCTTAGTTGTCTTCCATTGTATTCAGAAAATTTGAAGTTTAATTTATGTACTTTTGTATGGGGCGAGGACCAGAGTGGGTACTCAATAACTACCTTTTTGTTTTGACTTATTCCTGTACTTTTTTAACATTTACTAAATCCTAATTCATCAGTAGAAATGGCTGGGACATGGGTTAAGAAACAGACACAACTTGAAGAAATGTGAAAAACTTAGTTTATTATAATGGCATTGTCAGGTAAAACAAATTTTAGATCTGAAAATATTTTAGTAGTCTATGTAACAGTATTTCCTAAATTGTATTTTGTGGGATACCAGGCATGTGAGATGATTTCTTGAAAAGGGGTAAAATTGTCAGTAAGTGGGGAAATATAGCATTCTTTATTCCTCTTCTTGGAAATTCATTATGCTTATGCTTAGCATAAGGGTTTTAAGAGTTTGTGTGTATGTGTGTATATACACACACATATACATATTTAACTTTATAATTCAGTTTTTGCAAAACTTGTTTGACCACTTCCCATTTTTTTTATCATCTATAAACACCAAAAAACTAGTGTCCCTCAGATTGTACTTTGAGAAATACCGCCATATAGTGTTGTCTACTATTTTAATAGTTATAATTCTTAGAATTTGGTGGCAATAAAGAGCAGAATGCTACTAAGTGTCTTACTTGGAGGCTGGTGTTATTAATGATCAGTACAGTTTTTATTATGTTGTATTAAATGTATTTGGAGATAAGCTGTCCACCAGAAAAGGATAAAGAACAAACTTGTCAAGGGCTGCACTGGCCATATGTATAGTTTCAACTCCTGTAGAGGAGAAATTTTCTCAGAAAGTGCCAGCACATCTAATACATCTTAATTGGAGTAAACCGAGATAATGGAGAAGAGGTTTTACCACTGCTAGCCTTACCTATTCCACAAGAAGCCTTTTGCAACTTGCTGTGTTTGACTGGCAAAACCAGTGGACAAGTTGGTTTTTGGAAGTCACTCCTCTGGGTGCTCTTAGTATCATAAGGTGGTTGGATGGGGTGTTCCAGTCCTTTACCATGTGACCACCAGCTACCCTTTATGGAAAAAAAAAATTGGAAACACAAAATTGGATATTGTAGGACATTTTTGTGTGCTGCTTGATGTTTTTATTCAGTAATTTGATTCAACAAGTTACTGGATAGTCTAGTACTAAAACAGTTCTGAAATCTAGTAATAAATATATTTTCACAAAGACTATTTCTTAAAAGACACCTAAAAATTAAATATCATATATTTTTAGTTAAAATACAGCTGCCAAATTCTTAAACTACCTTCTATCAACAGATGGAATAGTAAAAATCAATGAAATACTTATATTTCTATGCTTTATACTATAATTTTATTATATATTTATACATGTATGCATATATATCAAACATGATTTAATCTAAAAATTATGTTTTATATTTTTCATTATGGCAATACAAATAATGCATTATCATCTGAGATGGTGGTTTTCAAAGTTTTTTAGTCCATTACCCACCCCATAGAATACATTTTATGTCATGCAAGAGCACACATTGCATACATATACATAAAACTAAAATAGTTCCACAAAATACTTATTCTTACTATATGCAGTGCAATTGGCTATTTTTATATTTTATTTCTTTTCTACTTTATTTCACAATGCTGGTTGCAAAATGACTCAGTTTGAAAAACTTCGTTTTAAGCAGAAATATCTCTGATGGTGCAGAATTTTTGATAATAAACCTGACCTAAGTATTCAGAAAGGGGAGAACTGATAGTTTCATTAGCACTTATGACAGTTTATCTTTTAGAAGCTGAGAAAGCAGTGAGGAGAATCGTTACTTAATTCTCACTAAAAATATTTTTGGAAGCTGGTTGATGAGGTAGAAGTAAGAGAACCCTGGGAGAAGGCAACTGTGACACCTAGGAGTTCTTGGATATTATTAGAGAGTGAAGCTTTGAGTGTAATCAAACACCTACCTTGGGCTTTAAGGAAGGAGATCAGCCTTTTAAAAAATCAGCTATGGTTCCCTAATAAAAAAAAACTTTGAAAATATATTTCAAGGGGGATGAATATGAGATTCTAGTAAGTAAAATGATGTCAGTGCAATTGAAGCTACATTGATATAAAAAGTAAGAGGCATCTAAAGAAATCTATGTGGCTGCATGGGGAGCCAGCTCTCAAATGAGATAAGTTTCTTAAAAAAAAAAAAAAGGCATGTATAAAAGTAGCACAATGTATCAAATTCAAAAGAAATAATTTAATGCAGTTAGCTTGTCAGGAGATTGTCAGGAAGCTTAGATAGAAGAAATTCATGAATATGCCAAACACAGCAAAAATAGGGTTTTCTGGGGGAAAAAATTGTGTTGTAGCAAGAAATCAAGGAAAGGCTAAGAATTTAGAGAAGTGTACACTGTTCAGAGCTGAAAGTCAGAGCTACTCAACTTTAGGTTCTTTGTTAAAGGAAATTATCTTCAAACTGAAAAATGAATGATATGAACATGGACCAAAGAGGAAACGAAACTGAATAGTTGAAGAGAGAGTTAGAATTCACTTTGCAAATTTAAATGAGTGCCAGCTTTTATTTAGGACAATGACAAATTGTAATCGGGTAATAAATAAGTGTGCAGAGATCAAAGAAGTTTAGGAATTAGGGAATTTTGGAGAATAGGAGAGACCAGCTGCCTATTTTTCAGAATGGGCTAAAAGGTGAATTACAAAAAATAGAACTACTTGATGTAGATCCTAGGAATTCTAGAACAGATTACTAAACAGATGGTGGCTTCTCACTATCTGGCTGAAAATAGTCACATCTTACTGTTGTTAGCATGCCTGGTTCTTCCAGCTCTCCTCTACTCCACAATTATGAGAGTGTTTATTATGCCCCGAGGTTTAATATGTATAGGCCTTATCACCCTCACCACAATTCTATAGCATAGGTACACCCGCTTTACACGTGAGAAAACTGCTGGGGGATTAAGTAACTTCCCCAAGGTGGATCACTAGCAGACAGCAGAGCTGCCACAATTCAAACCCCCACCCATCTGTGCACGCCTCTGATTTCTGTATCATATTGCTGTATCAAATCTGCTGTGGAATGCAAAGCCAGATGAGGACAAAGTTATTCAAATTACTTCAAAAGTAAAAATAAAAGAGCACTCAGTAAGTATCCTGAGAAAGATCTCCTATAATAAGATCTTAAGTAATGTACTTTATATCATCTTCTTTTGTTGATCAGAAACTTCTTTTACTAAAACCCAAGTTACTGGAAGAGTGACTCTGGGACAAATGAACTACTAGGAAGTGACTGGCAGACTTCGATATTTTTCTTAAACAAGAGTATAACGCAAAAACAATCTTTAAAGCAGAGATATCATGTTTCGAGAAGACTTCTGAATTTAGAATTTTACCAAAATGATCTCTTTAGTTTCACAAATATAAAGGGAATAATGAACAATTTTTCCTAAAATGTCATCGATGACTTTAAAACACCATAGTTGATGAAAGTGTTCTGATTAGTGTTGTAAATTGGATGAATCTTTACCTCAGCAGAATGAAATCCTACAGTTCAAAAAATGTTTCTATCTTTTCTATTTCGGTATAGTCTGCCCTTTGCCTGAAAAGTCTGGTTTGTTCCTGGAAGAGTGAGAGTGTGTATATACCTATGCACACGTGCTTGCCTTTTTGGTCCAAGCATTTGCTCATAAGAGATTATAAGATTAAAGATATAGTGGAGGCTTGTTTTTTCCTTGCGCTAAAGGGAAAAACTAAATTTACTGCTGTCTACCATCACTTACATTGGATTGTGAGGGGATCGACGTGTAGTTATTTATGATGAAAGAGATCCAACTAGGAAAAGTCATCCAATGTGATTGTTCTGTCTAGGCTTTGGGGGTTAGACCACATCTTGCAGATGGTAGAGGGGGATTTACCTAAAGATAAGTTGTTCCCAGTTCAAAACTTTGGACCCAAAGAGAGGAGGAAGTTCTCCTGTCCAGCCCGAGGCCTTTCTCCTTTCCTGCCCCAGGATGACCATCCTTTGGGCTCCATGGTAGGGAGAGGTCAAGATTCCTGAGGATGAGGCTCCCATTAACCCTAGCCCCTGGGAGGACAAACGGCCATTGCACTGATAACCCCTTAGCCACACTTGGAAACCATTGTGAAGCAGTCTCAATGTTATGCTTGGATTATCTATCCCCAAGACTTTAGAAATATATTAGTAAACATTATTTTTCATTTTGGAGGAAGTTAAGGGAGAATCCTTCTGGGAGAAGTAGTAGAAGCAAGTGGGGCATCTTGGAGAATCCGGTTAAGAGAAACAAGAAGTGCTATGCTGATCTCTTCAGCAGCAGCCACAGTGGCCTGGCCAAGATGCCTGGTGGGGGTAGTGGTGACATGTGGAGCATAAAATCACTTCAGGGATTCTTAGGGAAATACGGACTTTGACAATACTTTACACATGGACAATCACATATTACTAGTAGAGCCCAGTGGCTTTACAAATTGAAGTGCTATCACAAACACTAGAGTTACATTGCATCAAAGTTCATCTCTATTTTGCTGTGGATGCCAGAAAGAGTGCTGAAAAATACCTCTTTTTAAGCAATTAATAATGTCCCCACTAACAGTTATTCCTAAATTGTGTTCTGTGGAACACTAGTTCTGCAGCATATTAATAGGTGTTACATGAAAGAGGTTGCCATAGTTAAATAAATTTGGGAAATATTGAGATAAGTGAAGTTTAATAAGCTTATCACAGGATTTCTAAGGACCCTTATGTACTGAAGTGAACTGTGAAGCTGAGAAGGGTATATAGAAATACAGCTTCACTTTGGAACTTTGTTATTGAGCACAAAGGCAAGGACTTGTTCTCTGAAAAATATACTTTGGAAAAAGAAAACACTTTGGAAAATAGTATAATCTCTTTTAAAATATCAATATTTAAAAATACAAGACAACCAAACTAGTTTTGATTGGAAGTGATTGAGCTAAAGCACTTTTTAACTTTTTCTAGCACCCGCAATTTTATGTCCCTAGGTAGAACTGTGTAACTGATTATTTCACTTTAAAATCTTGTAAATCAATTTGGTGTTCTAAAGATATTACCTAAGGAAAATATATAAGATAACAGATATTCAATTTAAATATTTAAGCAATTTTACTTTTTTAACTTTTATTTTAAAGCCAGCATTTTTGTAAACCAGTTAATTTTTTTAAAGCAAGGTAATTTTTAAAAAGAAAGCTGTCATCTTAAATAAAAGAACAAAGTTTACAAATATGTGAAATGAGTACTTTATTACTCCTCGGATACTTGGAAATGAGTACATTTAAGGGTTTGTTGTTTGGTTTTTAAAATATGAACATTCCCTTCACACCCAAATTACACTTGCTGTTCATTCTGTAATGAATCTTCAGTCTCTGTAACTCCTCCTTCATATCCACTATTGACTTCTCTTACCTATCCTCTTCATTTCAAACTTCCTTTCACCATCTCTTAAAGGTCTCTGACTCATTTAGCTTTTAGAACTAATAAAGATTCTACTGCTACTCTGTCACTGAGTCTTGCTGATAGCAGCTCCTAACACTTTTGTTCATTTATTTTTTTTAAGGCATCTACAAATTAGGAGTAAGAGAAAAGTAGTTGGATTAAATTTCAGAATTTTTACATTTCATATTTTTATTCTCGAACTAGCTTCTTTTCCTTAGCATCTCCAAGGTAAAGATGGGTTAACAGTCTGGTTTAAATGTATCCCTGAACTAGAGCTCAGGAGTATCATTTATTAACTTTTGTAAGACTTAAGAACTTCACTAACCTGGATTTCTGTACCAGATGTATTTCCCCCTTGTAGGCCTGGTCTATCAATTTCTTTTAAATCCAAAATAATTGTTTGTTTATGAAATAAAATAGCCTTAAAACTGCCCTTGTAGGAGTTTACTACATGATGTTAAAGCATATTTGAATTTGAACACAGGAATTCCTGCCCTAGTAAGATCTCACATCCACACAGAGCACATTGTGTGCTGGTTTTTTTGTTTTTGTTTTTTGTTTTTTTGACAAGAACATTTGATGTTATCTGGGTAAAGAAAGCTCACTAAAAGTAATCTCCATTTAAATGTTAAATCACAACTATGCCTAGCTCACAACTATACCCAACTTTACATGGCAAAAGGGACTTTGCGTCTGTGATTGAGTTAAGGCTCTTGAGAAGGAGAGATGATCTCAGATTATCTGGATGGGCCCAAGATATCACAAGGGTCCTTAGAAGAGGGAGGCAGGAGAGTTAGAGATTTGAAGATGCTATGCTGCTGGCTTTGAATAGGAAGAGGCCATGAGCCAAAGAATGCAGGCAGCCTCTAGAAGCTGGAAACAGATTCTCCCTTAGAGCCTCCAGAAGGAACCAGCCCTTCCAGTAGCCAATGAGACTGATTTTAGACGTCCAAGTTCCAGAATTGTTGAGAGAATAAATCTATGTTGCTTTAAGCCAGCATTTGAGTTTGTGGTAATTTGTAACAGCAGCAATAGGAAACTAATATAATAAATAGGAAACTAATACAATAAATGATACCTATACAAACCTGACTTTAAAAAGAAAGATAATGGAATGTATTTAGTATGATAGTGAATAAAAGGGTGGTTTGGCCAAACCAACAGTCCTGGTTCAGAACATAACTATAATATTTGCTTACTATGAAATCTCAGATATGTTAATTTACTTTTTGGAGTATGTTATCATCTATAAAATATTTCCAATAATACATCCTAGAAATTGTTGTGCAGATTGAAGGACATAACTTATATTAAACACTTAGCTCATTCCTAACACTTCATATACTTTCAGTAAATGGTAGCTGTTATTTTATAGAAAGTATCTCAATTACCGAGTATCATGGGAAATTTTATGTTAGAATATGTCACGAATACAATAGAAGAGATTTCGTTAGTAACCCTCAAGCATGACTGAATGGCTATAATCTGATCCAATCTAGAAAAATGATTATTTGGATTCCTTCCATATATATGTATATATATATATATATATATATATAGAGAGAGAGAGAGAGAGAGAGAGAGAGAGAGAGAGAGTGTGTGTGTGTGTGTGTGTGTGTGTGTGTGTGGTCTGTATGTAAAAGTTATCTTCTGTATCCAAGAATAGTTCCAGGTTACTGCTTTTAACTATTGGATTATAAAAAGTATAAGTCTGAAGTATGTCACATCCTTTAAGTAGTCTGTGACCAAATTTTCCTGCAAAACAGCTTCTGAACCTAAATCTATATTTGCATATAATGAACATCTGTCCAACCTGCTTCTCTGGCCCTTTTTTGGGATCTATGTAGGGAACTGGTTCATTGCATGTTCTTGTATTTGTGTTAATGAATTTAGCATAATATACACGTCCTCTCCCAACACATGGTTTTGAATGTTGTATACTTTTTCCAGGTTCTTTTTCATGTATCAGTTCTTCTTTTTTTTCAGCTACATACACTATACCAGCATCTTCTATTTTATGCTGTCTGAAAAACAGAATTAAATAGTGAATCATTTAGCCCAATGAGTATTTTAGTACCGAATCATAATTACATAAAATAAGATTTAAATATATTTCAAATATCAATCAAGACAATTTATATTTTATTAATAGTTACAAGGGGCCTGTGCTATTAATCTTTGGAAGGGTATCTTCTCACTCTAAATCATATAAGAGATAAAGGGATTTGTGTTAATAATTATTCATTATAATATACAGTGCAGTGTACAGACTCTCATTTGCTTGCAGTAAAGAAGTAGTGATTTAATCATGCTTAGAAATTATGTTTGCAGTATTTTATTAGTGTGGCTAAATTACATGCTAATTTTAATTCATTTTTAAAAGTTAGTTCCCTAGTAAATTCAGCCACCTGGACAAGGACAACTATTTAATTTTAAAAGCTCACCTAGCAAACTTACAAAAGCTACCAAATGACCACTACTAATTATCTCTTCAAGAAAAGACCGCTGTGCAGGCATCAGAAAAGATAATTCAGTTTCAAATCATTTTCTGTTTCTAGTAACTACTCTGGTACAAAAATAAGTTATTGAATTTTTTTTAAAACAAAAGAATGTTTAGAAAGAGTTTATAGAATTTTTCTCCTTTTAAATAAGGAGTAAAATACAGTATAAAAGGTATTATTTTAAATGTTATAGACTTGAAAAATAAATGTAAGAACGAAATATATGAGTTTGAATATTTTTAGATAGCTTTTACAGATCAAAGCCCTGACCCATGGAAGGTGAGTGAATGAGTCCAATTTTATAGAGAAAGTGAATAATTCTGTTTAGCCTTTTACATGGCCCTTAAAATATAACCCTTACCTTACTTCAGACCAAAGCCAGGTGCATCTCCTTTATCATGTCATTTTTCAATTAAAACCTCAAATGAATTTCTGTTGCATTTGCAATAAAGTACTGCCTCCTTATCCTAGCTCTGAGGTCCTGTGGGACCCTGATCCAGCTAACCTCTTCAGTTGCACTCAAGCCTCTCTCCCCTCACTTCACCAGCCAGTCTGCCTTCTTTGAGTTCCTGGAACAGAGCAGTCTCTTTTCCCCTCAGGTATTTGCACACACTGTCTTCCCTCTGCCTGGATTGGCTCTTCACTAACTCCCTGCAGAGCCGGCTCATTATCATTTCCGTCTGAGCTTAAAAGTCAGCTTGGAAGCTTTTCCTAGATTTCCTCCTCCTTATACCATGTAGTCTCTATTTTAGTACTTTGTTCATTTCTTTCATAATACTTAGCACAATTTATAACCTATGTATCTAGTTTTTTGTTTACTTGTTTTTTGCTAAGCACTACAAATGCCCTTTACTAATTAATAAGTAAATAGCCATTATTAATCATGAAGGTGAAGACTGTGTTGCATTCATCATTATGTGCCCACCATCTGGACCATTATATACTTATATCCAGAGCCATTATATTTACATATTTCCTTCCAGTGAATCTGCTGGAATTGTTTTACTCTGGCTTTGTTTTAGCTGTACGCTCCCAACTCTTACTCTAATACATACACAAACAACATTCAGTACCCATGGATGGATTCTAGTACCCTGAATCCCAACAAAAATTTATCTCTATAAAAGATTTGGAAAAACTGATTACTAGTAAAGTATAAATACCTTCTAAGGCTTTTTCTATTCTTTCCAGAGATATAAATATTTATTTAAAGGTTGTGATTAGTTTATCATTGCAGACTTCCGACATCAGTTTTTTCCATCTGTTTCTCATAGTTGTAACCCAGCAATATGCTTATACTGGAATCAGGTCCTTTGAGGAAAGGACTCTGGCTATTTGCTTGCATACTTAAGCATTCATCCAATTAAGTACTTGTGGTATGAGTGGCTATAGATTGATACATGAATGTGAAACATGATTCAGTAGTAATCTCTTTCTAGAAGGAAAACACAGGTAAAAAACACTAATGGGCTCCAAGTAAATCAGACTTGGGTTGGATTCCCAGCTCTACCATTTACTTCTGAGCCTTGGTTTCTTCATTTGCAGGATAAGGACAATAATACCTATTGTCAGAGATATGAGAATAACATTGAATAGTTCATTCCTTCGACAAATATTTATTATGTCCCTGGTGCTGTTTGAGGCACTGAAAATACAGGAGAGACAAAACAAAAATTCTTGTCCTCACAGAGCTTACATTCAAGAGAGGTAAGGCAGATGAGAAATAAAATAATAAGTTAAATATATACAGGCATACCTCAGAGATATTATGGGTTCGGTTCCAGAATAAAGCAAGTATCACAATAAAACGGTGTAGTCTTTTTGCTGGTGGAAGGTCTTTCCTTCAATTTGTAAGAAATATAGTAATCTAAGGAGCGCAATAAAGCAAAGTACAATAAAACGAGGCATGCCTGTATTGTTAGATGATATTAAGTACTGAGGACAATAATAAAGCAGGAATGAGGAAAAGGAATGCATGTTATGGGAGATAGGTTCCATTTTTAGATAGGGTAGAGGCTGCATCATGAAGATGGCAATTGAAAAAAATGGAAGAGGGAGGTAAATGAGCTAAATGGATATCTGAGGGAAAGAGCATTGTAGCAGAGTGAACCATAATTGCCAAAGTGCTTCAGCAGAAGTGTACCTGTCCTTAGGATGGTGTTTCTCAAAGTGTGGTCCTGGAGTGGCAACACTGGCATCAATTGTCAGCTTGTTAGAAATACAAATCACACACCCCATCCCTACTAAATCATAATCTCTGGGGCAGGTTCCCAGGAAACTGTTTTAACCAACTCTCTAGATGATTCTTATATATGTTGAAGTTTGAGAACCACTTTTGTAGTGACAAAATACAGACTTTAGAAGCAGATATTCATGGCTCCATGTCATAACAAGCTGTAACACCTTGGTTCAATAGTTTTGCCTTGCCTCAAAGTTTCTGATTCTGTATGTCTGTGGTGGGGAGCTTGGACAATTGCACTTCTAATAAGTTCCCAGGTAATGCTGGTCTGAGGACCACACTTGAAGAATCACTCTAGACAACAGCAAAGATGCCTGTGTGCTGGAGCAGAGTTGAGTCAGAGGGCAAGTAGTAGATAAGGCCATGTAAGGGAAAAAGAGCACATTTTGCAGGCCTCATACACCATCCTTAGAGCCTTAGCTTTTTACTCTGCAGTGGCCAGTGTAGAATAGTGACCTAACTTGAGTTGTAAAAAGACCATTCCGAATGTTGCATTGAGGCTGCAGAGGGACAAGAGCAGCAAAGACCATTACAGAACCTAGGCAAGATACACTGGTATTTGGACCAGGGTGGGGATGATAGTAGAGGTGGATTTAAGCCTTCAGAATTTGCTAATAAATCAGATGAGGGATGTTAGAAGGAGTGGATGATTCCATATGGCTTCAAGAATTTTAAGCCAGTCAATTCATGTAAAATGCTGGACACACAGTAGGTGCCTAGTAAACAATGCATTTAAAAAAGTATCGCTGTAAGCGTTCAACTACTAGAAATGAGAGAGAAAGGGGATTGGAAGAGGAAAAGACCCCTCGGGCATCACTTAACCTTCCCCCAAGGAGGAAAATACTTTTTGGAAGGAGAAATAGAAAACCAAACCCCGCCACTTACTGCTGCTTATCCTCCTTTCCCTCCATGGATTCCTAAGGCTTGACAGGAGGCAGCAAGGAGCCACACGGGAAGATCAGGGATTAAGCCCTGCCAAGAAAGGGGCGCGTGGATAGCCACGACTGTGACTCGCACGTTGCTAAGCGACGGTGGCCTCCGGGAAGCGCATGCGCAGTAACCCGGTTTGGCTCCAAGGGTGGCAAGCACCGCTGTGCTGTGCAGCGTAGTAGGTGGGGGCAGCTGGTGGGATCTCAGCGCCCTTTCTAGACCTTCCTCAACCCGAGCACCCTGCGTTTGAACTTGGCATTTTCGCTCTCTGGCGGAGAGGAGTATTGATCAGGGCCCACCCCATCCTTGGAGATCAGGAAGGAGTTGGTCTAGAACCTCCTGCATGGCCCTCGGGTCTTATGCCCGGGGCGGCGCTGCTCCTATTTCGCATAGTAGAGCCCACCCTCCAAAGTCTGCAGTATGTCACCCCGGCGCTGCCCGCAGCTGCTGGAGCTGGCTCTAATAGTGCGAGCCAGCAGGAGAGAAACTTGTTTTCCCGTGAACCATTAAACACTGCAAAGTCATAATTCACTGCTCCTGGTCTGCCTAGTCTTTGCATGAGAAAGCTTGGCTCTCGCTGTTCATGATTTCTGACAATTTCGCCTTACCCGTGAGGCAAGCGTTGAAATAGAGCAAGGGAACACTCAAGCCCTGCAAATGAGGCTCCCCACAGTGTGTGCATCTGCTCCAGCCTGAGCGGGCTTCAGAATCTGGCCCAGGGGACTGTAGGCTCTGGCAGCGGATTGGGGCTTGTACCTGTAGCCTTTATCCGAAAGAGCAAGTTCCTGCGAAAAGCAGTTGATGACTTGCGTCCACCTGGCCCAGGAATTTCTTACCTCATTTTACCATTGCCTCTTAATTTCCACTACCAGAGCCAAATGTCTTTGGCATCTGTTATGGTAACTTGTGCATTTTCCTGGATAATGGGAAAAGAAAAATCCTTATTGAGTTGAATTCAGCTATGTGTCATGCTATGTATGTGCATGTGTTTTGTAACCCAGAGTTCTTATTAGTTTGTGTTTATGTTTACCTTGGAGAAATGTGGGAGACCTGAGGTTGGTCCTAGGACTCATTGTACATATATGAGTTTAAGTCCTATGAGGAAGAAGAGTGTATGAATAGAAGTTTGATACCTAGTTTCCTAGACACTCGAGTGTGGACTTTGTCAGTAAAAAGAATGGAACGTGTATGAATGTGGTCAAGTGTATATGTGTTTGGGGAGTAGGGAGTGGGTGGGTATATACATAAGAGGACTGTCTTAAACACCACATACCACATAAGTCACTTCTCAGTTTCCCAGGGGGATTGGTTCTAGGATGCTGGCAGATACCATAATCTGAGGATGCTCCAGTCTCTTATATAAAATGGCATAGTATTTGCGCATAACCTCACACATCCTCCCAGATACTTTAAATCATCTCTAGATTACTTATAATACCTAATAAAATATAAATACTATGTAAATAGTTGTTATGCTATATTATTTAGGGAATTGTATCAAGGAAAAAAATGTCTGAACATGTTTAGTACAGATGCAATCATCATGGCCTAACAACATAATACATGTCAGCAGAAACGTAATTTTTTTTCAAATATTTTTGGTCTGCAGTTGGTTGAATTTCAAATGAGAAACCCAAGGATACAAAAGGCTGACTCTACTTCCCTGGTTTTATCCTAACCATCATACTATGATCAGAGGCGTATGCCTTAGGAGCAGTCAGTGTTTGCATCCGGGCTCCACCACTTAGTTTCTGGTTTACTTGGGCAAGTAATCTCACCGCTATGAGCCTCTATTTCTTCATCCACAAAATGGGAAAAATACCTAGGGTGGTTGTGTAGATGATTTAATACAGGCAGAGTGTTGAGAGGAGTGCCAGACATGTAGTAACTCCTTGGGCATTATTGGCTACTATTTTTATTGAGCAATTTGATCAGCATATTTTACCGCATTTCGAGGCTTAGTCAACAGTGTCATCAGTCCCTCTAATTTCTATTCTAATCTTCACCAATCTCTTCAAGTTCCTAAAACCATTAACAATTAGGAACAGTCCCAACTGCTTAATAAGAAGAAATGAGGACTTCTCTCGACTTAAACCTTTCTGCTATAGATTCTCATTTGTAGAAATATGTAGCCAGATTAGATCAACTTTATGATCTCTTCCAGCTGTAAAATACAGTGATTCTATTGGAAAATTTATGTCTGAAAAGTAAATACACTAGCCTAAATAATACATGTAATTTTTTTCATTTGTGTTAGGTAGTTTGGATACTTGTCGGCAAAGAATAATTCAAAATACTTTACTAATATTGTACAAGTTAAAAATACGAGTGTTATTTGAGCTAGAACACCATATGTGAGGAAACACAACAGGATAGGAATTGCTCATTCAAAATGTTATAGATACAGAAAATTGTGAATACTTTTTTTTTTGAACCACAGGAGAATGCCAAAAATAGTGAGTGGTATGGCAGGAAAGCTGGGGCCCAGAAAGATCCAGCTTCTCTTTAGTTCTTCTCAGTGATGTACTTGTGATATAGGTGACAATCTCAAGAATATGGCATAAACCAAAGCTATCTCTAATTTCTATTTTAAAAAAAGATAGTTTGTTTGCCTGGTATGCATGTGTTATAAGGATTAAATGAGAAAATATAAGCAGAAAATTTACCCTGGCATATAGTAAACATTAAGAATTGGTTGTTTGTATTCTTCCTATTATAGTTAGTATAGTAGAAAGCTCATCAGGTATATATATTACATTGCCTTTGATTTATTACCTTAGATTACAAAAGTTTTATCAAACTAAAATATATATTAGAGGGCAATGATAATGAGACATGTTAGTGCTAGATTTACCTATCTTTGAAGATGGATAGATTATAATGAATTACAAGTATGTAAGTGACCCTG
Organism: Pteropus medius; assembly: GCF_902729225.1. Taxonomy (NCBI): domain Eukaryota; kingdom Metazoa; phylum Chordata; class Mammalia; order Chiroptera; family Pteropodidae; genus Pteropus; species Pteropus medius. Next base: position 30,329,429 of record NW_024349800.1, read on the forward strand.
AGTTTTCTTCTGGTATAGGTTTAAAGCTGATTGATTTATATCACAGTTTTAAGAGAGAGAAAGATTAGAAAACAAATAAGCATGAGGTATTACATTTCCTAAAAGGTAAAAATCTCTGACGCAAATCATATAGATCACTTCTGATAGAAATGATTCTGGATACATATGCCTGGCTATGTTTACATATATTCACATAGATGTATAAATAAAAATCTTTAATATTTTATGAAATCTCTTGAAATAACTAATACAATTACAGTCAGCCTGGGTTACTCCAAAATTGTTAGAAATCTCTAGTTTAGAAATTCACCTGAATAATGGAAGAAGCCTATACTTTATGAATTTGGGGGGCTCTAGCCACTTCTGTAATTTCATAATTCAAGATTCATTTTGAAGTAATCCAGTTATGATCATCTGTATAGAAGCTGTATAACCAAAGGATGAATGAAAAGTTTTAGGTGGTGAGAACAGTGAAGGACATTTTGATAATCTAGTGGAGTCTTAAATAGAGTAAAGTAGTAAAATCATGTAGTAAAGATTGGTCCAATGAATAGCTATGGACATATAGCTTCTTGAGGAAGAAACATTGCACCTTGTCCTTGCTGGCCTATTCTCACTCACTGGACCATGAGATTTTAGTGTATTCATTTGAAATCCTCAGCACCTAGAAAAGTACCTTGTAAACAGTAGGTGCTATTAATGAGATTGACCTAGAAAAATTCTTCCTATATCCTGCAAAATACATACTACTATTTTAACTGTTTTTTTTTTTTTATGGACACAGATAATAATCGTTCAACAAACTCTTTAGAGAATTTCCACATTTTAAAAATGGTAATTAAAACTTTCTTTTAAGCTAAGCAATTAAGTCTTTCATCTTCTGCCTATAAAATCTACCTTTGATCCCTTTGGTGGTACAAATTGCCACTTCTGTACTTGTCCTAAGGCAGGAGAACTAATAGTTATTGAATTTATAAGTTAGACCTGAGTTTAAATCCTAGCTCTGTTATTAAAACCCTGAAACTCTGGGCAAATTATTTAAATTCTTTGAGCTTTAAATTTTTAATATGTCTCTTGTTAATCTTTAAAAGATAAATAAGACCCCAAATTGTAAGAATAAAAGATCTTATCTTGAAGATATGCATAAAGTACCTGGACAAAGTAGGCACTCAGTAAGTATTATTTCCCATCATGCTCTCCCACCCTTACCCATTGTCAAAGTTCACCCAGCTAGAATGTGATACAGCTAGGATTTGTTTTTAGATCAGTCTCTCTTTTTTTTTACACCTCATTAACTCTACATCTAGTTTCTCTACCTCTTGCTTTAAACCACGTAATAAAAATTGAATGTAAAATTCTAAATAAGGTCCTCCTAATGACAACTAGACTGGAAAGATCAAGAACACTATGATACGAGAGTGGGTGAAAATGACAAAGAGGGAAATCGGCCCAAGTTATGAGTCCATGGTACAAAAGTCTTCAAGACAGGAAGATTGCTATGAGGGGGCGGGGGGTATGCATGGTGGTGGTAGTGGGGAACATGATAACCATTCAGTGATGGGGTGGGGAGTGTGTGAAAAGTGAAAGTCTGCAGCACCATCTGCTTATAAAATATCACCATACATGATGTATTCTGACAAATGTGCAGCCATTAGAGCTGATGTTTGGGTTCCATGGTCAGTAAAAAATGATAGCAATCAAGAATAAGCATACATTCAGAAATCACCATCGCTCAGACTCATGACCTTACATGGTGCCATAATTTGACATTGTACCAAGGAACTGGTAATCAATGGTAATTCTTTTGATATAAATGGGTAAATTTATGATAAATTTAATAATGCCTTCTTTCTGTAACAAAAGTAAAGAGTTAGGAGATAATTTTGGCTTTCATTTAAAGAAAAGGGAAGGTTTTGGCCTAAAAGTTAAAATATGCCTAAAAGTTAGGATATACCTAAAAAGAAATCACAGTCATGCTTTTAGAGAGAAAAATGAAACACTTTTAATTAATAAGGGTTCGTTTAGTTTACCTCAAATACCTCCTAGATGTATGTCATTCTTTTCAAAATGTTATGACAAATAAACATTCAACAAGTCATCACTTTTAAACTATTATTCTAACCTATCCTTTTTCCCTAATGTAATTATAATGGTATTATCTGCTTCAAGTTATAGTTAATTATGTTGGTATTTATAAGCTTATCAAGAGTTTGGAAACTTAGCCATGTTTTTTATCCTCTTATCATAAGCCTGGGAGCAAACTATTTACTTGGTTTGTTTTCTTTTTTTTTTCTTGCTTCCTCTGCCAACTTTTGAGGCTTTAACTGTGGGTTACAAGATTCAAGGAAAGAAATCTTATAGGATTTTCCTATATTTGAAGAGAAGGTGGGCAGCATTAGAAAGAAATCTGGCCCTTCTGCAGTTTGTTGTTGTTGTTGTTTTTTGTCATGTAGAGAATAAATATGGGAAATATCACAGTCCTTACTTGATCTGGATCATGGCTAGTCAACCTCATGGGGACTGTGGGGAAGCCTTATGAGCCATGGTTGTTGCAGGTAATGAGTCACCACAATGAACATGAGCCCAGGCTCCCCTGTCGGAAACCTAGATTGAGCAAGCCTGACCTCTCTGAGTCTCTGTCTTTGTACATTGAGATACTAACATCGATCCTACCTGCTTCAGCAAGGCGAAAGGAGCAGTTACACATGAAAGAGCTTTCTTAAACTGCCCTTTATTAAATCCATCAGCTGGGCCATGCTAGTGTCCTAACATCACCCTCTTGGGGTAGTTTCACAGTGCAAGGCAACTCTCTGTGTGTAAAGTATGGTTTGCATCAGCATTTACTTTGGTAATAGCCTCTCCTGCAAAACTTTTAATTGCTTTTGCTTTTTGTTTATATATTTACATTCTGTTTGTTTGTTGAGCCTGTTATTAATCTTTATTTTAATCCATATAAGAATATTAGGCTGAGAAGCTCATTCACAAGATAATCTGCTCCAAACTCATTTCCCTCTCTAAAAGTAGGCCTGAATAGTGTAGAAAATAGCACCAAATAATTAACTTTAGGCTTTTCCTTTAACTGGAATATAGTTTGATTAGATTGGATGAGAACAGCATACCTCACTAATGGGAAAACATAGCGATTCTAAGTATGTTATTTCCCTAATGAAGTTACTTAAAATAAAATATATAGAAAGCATGTAATTTTATCTTGGGTATACCTCATGGAGTTATATCCTAAACTTATTTTTTCCATAATTTTATATTCATATCTAGTAATATCAGACGTGATTTTTTCCCTTGTGATTATTACTCTTTAACTTTTTTTTCACCTTAAGAAAAATTTTTACATATTTTTACTTAGATCTAATATGGTCTTCTTTCTGAACTAAATACTATATAGATAGAAAAGAAATTTTACTTTCTATTTTTAATATTCTCTTTTCTTCTCATTTACATTTGAAAGAATATAGCATAAGGGCACAAATTATGCCCTGGAGTTGAAACTGCTTCTAAGCAACATGACTTTGAGGAAATTTTATCTTTCTGAACCCTAATTTTTTCACCTATAAAGTGGTAACAATGATCGTGCCTGCCTTCCTCAGAGTATTTTTGTGAGGCTAAAATAAGATGGTCCATAATATACTCCATGGCACGTGTTAGGTACTTAGCCACCTGTTATCTATCAGCATTACTATCAGAATGTGTCTTAAAAGTTAAGATTCTCTTATATTCATTCCTCTCTGTGCACCATGCCCCAGGTACAGTGCTTAGCAACTGGCAGATTCTCAGTAGATGTTTCTGAATGAATTGCAAAAAACATCCAGTAAGTTTTATACAGTCTCTGCTCTTTCTCTGACAGTCCACTGGTTTCTCCCTGCTTCTGGAACTTTTCATTAAGAGTTATGGATACCAGAGATTGGACTTACGAGTTTCTCGAGCCCTTAATGTTTAGGCAAGAAAGACTCCATCTTTTTCATCAGACTGCATATTTTTTCTCAGGTAGTTTCTCTGTCCTCTCTAGTTTGGATGTCACACTCTCAAAAAGTATAAATCTCTGTCTTAACATTGGCCCATTGGCCTCTGGTCCAAACAGTCTGTTCATTCTCATTTCTGCTTTACTGTGTTTGTGGATTTAGTTATACTTATCTAGACTGATTTCTCTCCTGTTTGGGGAAAAGAACTTATTTCTGCCTTAGTTCATGGGTTAGAAGGAAACCAGCTCCGTTTCTGATACCCCTCTGTCCACCCAGTTTCAATGCAATGGAGAACAAACTTGTTCAGCTGACTGTCAGAATTGGACATTGATTGGGACCATTATAGTGGAGGGTGGGTTTATTGTGTTAAAGGCCAGGACTCAAGGATGTGCACACTCTTGCCTTCTCTTGTACTTCCGGTCTGCAAGAGTGGACAAACCCAATCGGGTCTATCTGAGCTGACCTGGTCATTTCAACCCTCTCAGTTCTACCTGCGGCTGGATGGAGCTGATGGATTAGTCATCTATGATTATACAGTTATTTGGAAAGAGGGTTTACAATTTAAGGGAAAAGGCGTAGGAAGTTGACCTCCTAAGCCAATTTTTGCAATCTAGCTTTTACTTGAGTTCTCTATTGTTGAACTGGGTCCTTGTCTGGTTAATGTAATCAGTACTTTGCTATTTGGCTATCATTTCTTGTCTGTATGCTACTTCAGCAGAGAATCCCAGAAACCCTAACACCTTTCTTCATCCAGTCCAACCTGCTTCACAAAACCTTTTTAGACAGCCACCGTAAGGATATTTTTCTAGAACTGGACCTTTTATAACGTTAAGAGATATAGCCTATTCTAATCACCTCCTATTCACCCCGTTGATGAGGGAGAGATTCCTGCCCTAGGGTTATGGAAATGGATGAACACATGGCGCCTGACACTGGACAGATGAGACTGGCAGCAGTTTATTTGCCATGTTTACTCACAGCCAAGGGAGGAGGACAACATGCCATGCAGGGCCACATGGGGGTCACACTCAAGAAAAGAATAAACAACCAGAGACTGTGGGAAGCAGGCTCCATAGTGTCAAGAGGATGAGGTCACCCCTGGTTTCCACTGGAGGATGTGATTGGCTTGTTTGAATAATTTTGCAAGCTGGCTGGAAACTGAAACTTGCTACTCAGGGATAAGCAGGAAGTGTATCTGGTCCCTTTTAAGGAGGGTTGTTTGGCTAGGGGTTCTTTTCCATGGAAGCAGAGTAGGGAAGACAGTGGCCCATTTGAGGCTTTCCCATATTATCAGATGTCAAGGCAGTATACGCAGTATCAGGCCTGAATTTTAGGACTAACACTGTAGTACCATAACATCATTTGTTTATTACCTTAGAATTTTACTATAGATTTATGTTTGTGAATATCTTGTTTCTTAGTCAAATTTTGGGCCACTCAGGGATAGCCAGCACTTAAAAAACAATGCACATATGGTTTGGAAAAATAGAATTTTCATTAAAATTATCTGTTGTGTCATATCTCAGAGTGATATTTTCAAATTTAATAATATGAATAACATTTAATACACCGAAGTGTTGTCTTTGGATAATGTTAATTTTTTAAATTTAGCAAAACTTTTAGTGCTAAAGGATGTGCTGGTAGAATTTATACTTGTATTGGTAAGGAGTTTGAACTCATGGCTGGCACTGATGCCTACGTATACACATACTGCTGAATTAAAGCCCTGTGATGTACTGTAGATTGATGGCTCTAAACATTTAGAGTTACCCACATTTGCTGACATTTGGAAACAGCTGTGTTTTTTTCACCATTTTGTTTTTAAACAATGGGTGAAACAATAAAATGAATGGGACATTGGCATTCTTGTTAAAATCAGAGTTAAGCTACAGCCTAAATACCAGAATGCTGATGTCTCAAATGTATTATTCAGACTGCATATTGTAGGCACTAATGGGGCCCATTAAGAGGTCTTACTGTTGCTAAATTGAGGCAAATTGGTATGAAGGAGGAATAGTGAGGCGGTCATAGACAGATTGGAAGAATTTACAGTATATTCTCTCAATTTTCTAAAAATCTAATATTAAATATTTTATTCATCTCAATTTAGGTCCATTAAACTAATTTTATTTTCTACTTTATTAAAATATTTGTCAAATTGTTTGCAACCATAAATGCAAAGCTTTTTCCCTTTTAAAATTATATACAATTAGACAAATGACTGAAAGTTTCAACATTTAACTGATTTTTATGTTTTCAGAGTAATCCATTATGTTTCCAAGATAGAATGTCTTTCCTTGTATTTCTTACAAGTGACCCTATCTTGGTCCAGTGCAGACAAAATATTATTGTTGCAAAGAAATGTTGGTTTCACTTTAACATGAGAACTTAAAGCTGATTTCCTTAAATTAAAGTGAGGTTTCCATTGCCATACTCCTTGTTAGCATAGACATTTCTACCCAGAGAACACCACTTTTAAGGATTAAGTGCTAATTTAGTTTCTATACTATTGGATTTTAAATCTAAAAATTTTGTGGCAAAATTACTACTTACCATTCCAAATTAGATATTAGGAATTTAATATATACTTTTTTTCTATTTTTAAATATTATAATAGGAATACATGCTTATTTAGGAAGTATTTGGTGGACATAGATAGAAATAAAACAAAAATTCACCAGCTGGTACAGATTACCACTGTTCAATTTCAGTGAATTCGTTTTCATTTCCCACTCATGAACCTGGAGCTGTGTTGTCCAATATGGTGGACACTAGCCAGTGTAACTTAGCCTCCCTAAACTCCATTCTCCATCTCTTCTCTTCAGCAAGGTCTCCAGACACTGTTTGGATTCCCCCTTCCTGCTCCTGCAGTCTGAAAATTGCGTTTAGCAGAGAAACGTGGCAGTTGCAGAGCCGACTTCATTTGTTTCCTTTCCTCAGGAATCAGGGGCCTGCACTGCCTGTTGTCCAATGTCTGAAAATAGTTGTTCCATATATTTTGTCCAGTGTTCTGGCTCTTTACCATGGGAGGTAAATCCAGTGCTTATCACTGTATCATGGGTGATAGTAGAAGTTTTTGTCACCTTATTTTATGTGTATCTTATAATCAGTGTATGCTTAAGTTATGTGAGGAATTTTTTAGGGAAGTTTAAACCATTTTTTCTATATTATGGATATGTAGCCTTCTGTCATCTTAGTTTATGCCCTTGGGGGAATATTTCTTTTCCCATAATGAATTCAACAGATACAATTGAGCACTTACCATCACTATGCACTATTCTAGGTGCTACAGACATAGAAAGGTACAAACTTATATAAATTCCTGCCCTAATATAGCTTATATTGGGATGAGAGACAATAAATAAGTCAGTAAAATATAGAATATTAGATGGTGATGAGGACCTTTTAGAAAGTAAAGGAGAAAGGTAGATAGGGAGTTTGGGTGTGAATGACAATTTAAGTAGGGTGTCCAGGGAAGGACTCATTTTAGGGTAATATTTGCCCAAAGACCAGAAGGAGTGAGGGAATGGTAGCTGTGGATGTCTGAGAGAATAGCATATAAGTGAGATAAAATAGTAAGTGGAAAGGCCTGGGTACAGAGGATGCCTGGGACATTCAAGGAAGAGCAAGGAGTTCCATGACACTGGAGCAGGGTGAGCAAGGGGAAAGTAGTAGGAGATGAGGTCAAAGACCTAAGGGGAGGCCAGACTATAGAGGGCCCAGTGAGCTACTGTAATGATTTTGGCTTTTACTTAGAGTAAAATAGAGTGCAATCAGAAGGTTTCAAGTCAAGGAGTGACATGATCTGATGTGTTGAGAATAGACTGAGGAAGGACAAAGGCAGAAGCCGGGAGTTCCGTTAGGAGGCTGTTATAGTAGTGATGTTGATCGAGATCAGGGATGTCACCATGGAGTTGCTGAGAAGTGGTTGGAGTTGAACATACATTTTAAAACATTTTGTTATGGAAAATATAAACAAAAGCATAGCAAATGGTCCAATGAACCCCTATGTACCCACTTTAGTAGTTGTCAAGGCATGTTTAATCTTGTTTTATCTATGCCTCCATCTACTTTCTACCCCTTCTTTCCTCCCACTGGATTATTTTTAAGCAAATTCCAACATTTGAAGGTAGAGACAGCAGGGGTGTGAACACTAGAGAAAAGTCAAAGGCAACTTTTTTTTTTACCCTGAGTTTTTAACCTGAGCATCTCAAAATGTGGTGTTGCCATCAGTGCAGGTGGAGAAGTCCATAGGAGAAGCCATCAACTGAGGTGGCAGAAGTCTGTGGGAAGACTATGTTTGGGTCACGCAGCACAGGAACTCAATTTAGGACATTAAAATTTGAGAGGCTTAATAGTCTGATTGGAAATGTTGAGTCAACTGTTGGTTATATGAACTGAGTCAAGGGTATAAGCCTGGGGCGGGGGGTGGTGTGTGTAAATTTTGGAGTTGTCCACATGTACATGATATTTAAAGTTATGAAGTTGCATAATACAGCCAAAGGGATTAATATAGATTAAGAAGAGAAGATGTCCAAGAGCTGAGCTCTGGGACCCTCTAATGTTACAAGGTCTGGTGTGAGGAGGAGTCATCACAGGAGACTGAAAAGGCATAAATAATGAGGTAAGAGGAAAATCGAGAGTGAGATGTCCAGAAAGCCAAGTGACAAAAGTGCTGATCAGCTGAAGTCAGGAGAGGACAGAGAATTGACCAGTGGAGTTAGCAGCAATAAAAATGAAATCATTTAGGAATAAAAAGAGGAGTGTTGGTAGATAGGTTGGGGAGCAAAAGCATGATGGAAACAGATTTAAGAAGAATGGAGGGCTTGGATTACAGCAAGTATAGACAACTTTTTTTGAAGTTTATCGGTAAAAGGAAGACAAACGTGGTGGTAGTAACTGGAGGAGCCAAGAGAGGGAGAAATTAATAGCATATTTGTAGACTGATGGGAAGGATTCGATTCATTCAATAGGAAACAAAAACTGATGATGCAAGAGTAAGAATTGCAGGAGCAGTATCCTCGAGGATATGGGATCCAGGCATTCCCTTAATTGGTATCATAGATAGTCCTTCTAAAGTAATAGGAAGGAAGGTAGAGGAAGTACTTGGGCACAGATGTAGGTAGGTGGGTAGATGCAGTGTAAGAGTTTTTGGAAGTTTTGATGGCAATAGGAAGCAAAATCCTGAGGAGCAAGTATGAAGTGGTGACCTAGGAGAGTCGGGGAGTAAAAGGATTAGAGACACAGAAGTGTTGCTGGGCAGCAATTCACCTCTTCTTGAGGGGAATCTAGAGGATTTTTGTTTATCTTAATAATTTACTTATTTTTTAGCCAGGCTTTATCTATGAGGCTTCTTTTCAGTAATTTTTCTTTCAACTGAAATCCTTCCTATTGTATAACTATATACTGTATAATTTATAACTATATCCTTTAACTCAGAAAATGTTTCTCTATAACTGATTTTTCATTCTGTTTCAATTATTCTGACACCCCCATGAATATCTATTATTGATTTGATAGGTTAGATATGTGCTCTCATTCCCCTAAATTAATCACTTCTCACATTTTCATTTCTTCGTTCTTCTACTTTGATAAACTTTCAGATGTATTTTCTATCCCAGTGTTTCCTGAGCCTTCCACATTGCCAGAATCACCTGGGAATATTTTTAAACATTCAGATTCAGGGACAAAAACCATGCAAGATTCAGATTTATTAGGTCTGGGGTTGGGCCTAGTAATAAGTGTATTTAAAATGCTCCCTAGGTAATTCTGATAACTATCTGGCTTTGATCATCACAGCTCTCTATCATTCATGAGATTTGCCAATCACTATTTCTGAAAGATTACTATTTTCCTATTCCCTTTCAGGTTTCCTGTAGTCTGTCCATAGCTAAGTGTGTGATTGTATGTGTGTGTTGCCTGCTCTTCAGAATATGATTTTTGTATCTCAGCTTATTCTCCTTAATCCATATATTTTATTTTAATCTGTACATATTCTTGCCAGTGGCTCCCTGCACTTCTTTCAAAGATCAACTTTCATTACATGCTACTGAGGACATAAGCATATGTTTCCAGAAATTTTATATTTTCTTACAGTAACTTTTAGAGATTTGTAATTCTCTGATTCTAAAGGATAATGTGCCATTCACTTTGGCTATCGTTCTCTTTAAAATTTTAAGGCTGATTTTTGTTTCCTGTTTATTCATCTTTTAATGAGTATGTTTATATACTGGTATTTGCCAACAGAGGATATCCTTCTCGGGTCTAAAGCCTTAGAATGGTTGATCTGTCCTAATCTAGTATTTCGTTGCTGTTTTGCTGTGAGATTTCTAGGAGTCTTAATTTTTTTTTTTTTAATTATGAGATACATTATACATGTAAAAGGATACATAAAATAATTATAAAGTATAAATATTATAAAACAAACACTTATGAAGCTACTTGCCTCGACTTCCGCGCTTTAAGTAATGGGACTATCCAATAAGCCACTACCTGTGTTCTCTTTCCTGTGTGCTGCGATTTAGGAGTTATGTTATCCCTATCAATGGAGAAAGAGTGGCAGTTGAGATCAGAGAAAAGAGAAGGGTGATTCGTCTTTTGCTACCTCAGAATAGTACTTGCAGAGTAGAAGTTTTTATTCCCCTTTTTTTTTTGGTTGATGTAGATTCTGCATCTCAGAAATAATGGTACATAGTATCTACCCACTTTATGCCAATTACCTGGTTAAGCATTGCAGGCATGTTCTTAATTCAGATTAATCTGCCCTGAATTCAGTAGAAATTCTGCTTTGATGCTTGTCAATGAACAAATAACTGCTTGTAATCCTCGCTTTTTAGAATTGTTTTGAAATAGAAACTCCATTCCAATACAATGAATCTCCTGAATCTATTCTTTCTTTATTGTGCCTCTTCTAGTATTTGTAAAGTGAGAAAGGAGAGGGGAAAAAAGAAGCCATCTTGGAGGCTTGTATCCACAATTACTTGTAGCATCCATTGTGCCAACATAGAAAATAAAACTAATACTGGAAAACTGTAGTTCAAGGATAAAAGAAGTATCTGACATATAACCAAGAGTGTATACTAACCTTCTAGCAGAGGAGAAAGCACAAATCACGCTCTCTAAAAGAGGGGAAAACCCACTTTCTTTAGAAAAACCTGCTAATGAGATCACTCAGTAGACTTTTCAATTCTAAATTTTAAAATTCTTAATCAGACTTGTTTTATTCAAAATCATTTGAATCAGTTAAGAAAAATGAAAATTATCTCTTACACATAATTCTAAATGTTAGGTTAAAATCTGGAAGATATGCTTACGAAACACCTTTTAATTAAGCCACTAATTATGTATGTGTATGTCTATGTGCATAGCAACAAAAGACAACCAAAAAATTTAAGAAATATTTTAGCTACCACGGACCTTTATGAAGATCACTATGAAAAATAAGAATTTATTTCCAATAGTTTTCATAAAGTATGCATGTTTCAATGAAAATGACTAAAGGTAAAGTATACATACCACACTGGCTTGACAGAAGTAATCAAGAGACTAGGAAATGCATTTGCATTAAGCATTTATAGAAATGTAGAAAAGACCCCAGATACTAAACTCTGTTTTTGTTGTTGTTTGCTTTTGTTTGTTTCTCTGAGGCAGAATTCTTCTCAAGAGATATCTTACGGAGAATCCTAATATCTGAAAGAGATGAGAGCAGGGCTGCTCTGATTGGAGCAGGGATTGGGGCCCTCCTCTGCCTATCTTTCTCGTGGCCCTTCAGCAGTTTTCCTGGCACCATCTCCTGGGAGGCCTCTTGCTTACTGCAATCCCATGAAAATTTCCAGTATAGTCCAAATTCTTGACTTTGCAATTGAGGGCACCTAGGCACACAGCTAATTAACAGTTAGGCTGGGCCCAGGATGCAGGTCTTCTGATTCCTAGACCTGAATATTCTCTGCCACACCATGCTGCCTCTTTTCAGTTCCTATTGCTAGTTCCAGACATGAAAACTTTTTCCCTCTAGCCAAGTAGTGAACATTCTTTGATATCTATATTAGTGGAGGTCAGAGAGAGCTACTATATGAAATATATTTGTGCATTATCTACTTCCAAGTTCAAGTTAATTTTCCAAAGTGGATCGTTTTGTTCTGTTGTCTCTATGAATGTAGAAATACGTGCTTCTGAAAAATTTCTTCGGTAGATGAAGTTGAAAATATTTAGTTGTAAAAATGGTGACCAGATTCGAGCAAAGTCAACTTCTCTATTGCCCACCTACCCGCAACTGTTCCCTCCTTCACTGTCATAGATTAATTGACCCAATATGCATAAGTTTATTTCTAGGCTCTATTCTGTTCCATTTATATATGTAGTCTGTTTTTATGCCAGTAAAAAATAAATAAAAAGCTACCATGGACCTTTATGGAGACCACTATGAAAAATAAGAATTTATTTCCAATAGTTTTCATAAAGTATGTATGTTTCAATGGAAATGACTAAAGGTAAAGTATACATACCACACTGGCTTGACAGAAGTAATCAAGAGAATAGGAAATGCCTGGTTTTACAAATCATATCAGCATAATTCGATATGCTGGTTCCAGAGGAGGGTGGGGGCCTGTGGAGTGTTGAGATTTCTGGCTGATAGTCACTGAACTAGCTTTTACTTAATTTTTTGGGGGGGTTTTAATGTCTAATTCTGACAAAACTAAACCTATCAAGGTTATCAAAAGTAGGATACATAAATTAAAAATTCCCTGTGTAAGTTTCAGATGAAATTTGACTTATTAAGTTTAATGTTAAGATGTATTTTGTCTCTTAACACATTTTTAAAATTGCTTTACCTTTTTTTCTCTTGCTTTCTACCCATTCATGAACATCTACTTTTGATCATTATCTACATTTTTCATCTAGTAATAGAATTTAGTTATGTATTAATCATTAAGCAACCTTGACTAATGTGATTCACTTGGGCAGTTAGATGATCGTGCCAGTAAAGTGTGATTTCTTTATGAAGAGAGCTGGGAATTATCAGAGGATATCAGGGTAATAAAAAGTGACATATTGGTGTCACATCTGAGATATTTTTCAAAAATTACTTAGCCTTTCTATATATAAAGAGAGAGATTTTTTTTTTTTTTCGAACTTGTATGTGCAAGTTGATCCTGCTTCAATCTCCATCCTGTCTGGGAAGTAGGAAATTAAATCTTAGGTATCCAGGTATCTCAAAAGGGCCATGTAAAGGGTCTATGCAGAGAGTTCAGAAAAGACTTTCTGGTCTCCAGTCCATACTAGTTACCCTGATTGCTGTCCAAACCACCACAGTTCCTTGTTGTTAGCACTTCTGGGGACAGGAATCTTGCTGGGGCTGGGATCCAGATTCTCTAGATGTACCACAACAGCTGCTCCCTTCTCAGGTTAAAACATCCCCCAGAGGTGCCACTGGGGAGCATGGTGCAGGTCTCCATCTCTTGAGAAATTCACAGCTTTGGTCTCTTTCCAAAGTCTGGAGTAATTTCCTTGTCTCTTTGGCTCTTGTCACTTCTCCATCTCTTACCTGCTAAAGGCCTAGTATTTGTCTTTCTCCTCAACTCAACATAATGCCCTCTTTAAAATGAAACCTTGGAAGGAAAGTTGTTTTCAGGGGATCTGGCACCAAAAACCTCCCTGAGGTAAGAGAACACAAAGACTTGTCTACCTTCCTTGAACCAGGAGTGAGGAAATACAAGGAGCACAGAACTCAAATGAGTATCACAAAAGATTCTCCTGTATAATATTCAACACATATCATACTTAACATGATGATGGTATTAAAATAGGAAAGTTCTTTATTCCTTTAAGTATCAAAAAATATCTTTGACATTCTCTAACGTATTGTCATTTATATTCGGTATCGATACCTTCATCATCCATAGAGTTTAACCTTTCAAGTGAACACAGCCCACCCTTTATCTCCTTCTCTCAGATTTTCATCTTGCAGCAGGTAGAGGAGAGAGGCTTGAGTTCTTTCTCCATGCCATGGAGTGTGGCTGTGGAGATTTGTTCCATAGATAGAATGGTGGTTTCTAACCTGTATTCCTAAGGGACTTGAAATTGTTTAAGGAGGACAAGATACAAGAGGAAAAGTGAGACCAAGTGTACAGGGTTCCAGGGAACCCCATCCCCATTTCAGTCATACTGGTTGTGTCTTTTCACTTGCTTTATGTATTACATTCCACGTAAAATTTTATTAATGAAGGATTCCATTGTTTTGAAAATTTTGAAATCACCGAAGGATATATGCAAGTATATACGTACAACATTTGAAATTCCCCAGTACTTTAAGTTAAAGGTCTCCTTTTTCAATAGTGTAATTCTATGGTATAGAAATGAACTTTCCCCTTAAAATACTGTTGCTTAATTATCATTTACATGTGAAAATTATGAAATGATAGGTCAAGTTTGGGGGATAGAATAATTTATTTAGACTCTCAGTTCCTTTTCTGGTTAATAGGATATCCATCATGAATTGTTGCTGATAAAAAAAAGTTGCTACTTGCTCTACTGAAATTGTGGGTTCTTATCAGTTGCCATAACTTACCTGTTCACTATACAGAACAGTATAATTCATAGAAAGCATTAAATAGCTCCAATTCAAGTACTGAATTATGTTTTCATTTAACCAGAATTTTAAAAATTAACTCTTTATTGATATTTCATGGTTATACTGAATATAGATTTATTTCCAACTACTGGTTCTTTTCGTTGTTATTAAACGAATTACTCAACTTTAGTAATAAATTATTTGGAAGGTTATAGAATTCAATTCATACAACAGTACCTAAAAATAATTTTAAATGGTTAACTTTATTATGTCTAGCCAAATAACATGTATGCTATAATATTCATTAGAATTAGTTTCCATGAGACAAATTTAAATTAAATATTCATATTAAATATTTCTTAACAATTTTTGTTAGGATACTTAACTTTTGCTTGTTAAAAACATAGTTGAGTAAAACTAGCCAGATGTATACTATATTTATTAGAATTAAAGTTTTCATGAGACAATTTTAAATTAAATATTTACATTAAATATTTTGTAATGACATTTTTTACTTTCAGATACTAATATTTTGTTTGTTAAAAACAGTTTAGTAAAACTATTTCAGTATTACATTTTTTAATAATATATATGTTATAGCTTCTAGAACAGTTCTTTTTTTACCCTACTCTGCTACTATTATCCTAGTATATAGACTTAATATAGTGTTTATTGTGCTGTATAAACATAATTTTTATTTCTATTAGTAACGAATACTAAAATTAGAATATTCAAGTTTAGAGATGGTTTTTTCATTAGAAAAGTCTGTGCGGTCAATGCGAGAACTTGGACTTCCGACCTTGCTCAGCCAGGACTTCCTGGGAAAAAAAAAACAAATAAATAAAAATCAGCATGTAAAATATATATAGACTACTTCTAGCTAAAGTGATCCCACAATAGGTAACAATGGGAGTTTATTTTTACTAAGTAACTTTTGCATATAACATGAAATGTGAGGTTTTTCCATTGTGTATATATCATGCATCAGAATAAAAGTTTAATATATAATTAAATATGGACAAAGAAAAACTAATAATCAATCAATCATAGTCAACTACTGATTTCATATTGGGGTCATGTTACCCCTCTTAAAACATCCAATGCCTCTTATATACAAAAGGATTAAAATATTTTACAAAGAGGTAAGTAATAAAAATAATTCACGTTTGTTTTTACTTATTACCCAGCACATGGTAGATGAAATCAGATGAACATATTTTCTTATTTATTCAAACACCATCTTACCAGATATATTAGCAAAGTAGCTGAATTAAAGGGACAAGTTAAATGATCTGAAACTATTTTTCTGCTTATATAGAGCAATTCACAGTTTTTCTTATTAGCAATATCCATGTGTCTAATTTATGCAGTTGGGTACTTCCTGAGATGCTTCCTATATAATTTGGGCTTACTGTAATATGGTTGACAGCTCATATAATACTGTTAAGGATTTTCCAGAATCTTTCTACTTATGAATAATTGAGATGACAGATTAAGCAGGATTAGATGTTAATAATGAGCCCATTTTATACAAGTGATGGCAGTTATCCCAGCTGTTGTTAGAAACATTCTATGACTTGCTTCATATTCCCAAAGTCCTTTCAGGTTCTGAAGCTAGTGCTGTGTACAGCTGTGCATTATCATGTATAACTATTGCATATAACCTTGAATTAAAAATATTTTCTAGGCTAAAGTCTGATTAGCTGAAAATTACTTCTAGGCTAGAGAATTCTAATGATTCAAATTGCCATTGTGCTATATAACACTTTCTTCGGTTCTTGAACAGTTTTCCTGGGAAGGGTAAATTTTCTTCTTTTTCAGAAGCTAAGCTATGACACAGTAGCACATTTTAACTCATTTAGTTGAAATCTTAAAAATGGAAACTGCATGTGTTGAAGAATAAAATTTAGTTATTATGAAAAGGAGCTGGTGGCTTCAATTTTACAAGTCAAATCTCTTTGAAGTCTTCTAAAAGGCCAGAAATAATAGAGGCTAACATTTATTATACACTGTTTGCTTGGGACTGTCCTAAGTTTTTTACATATACTATTTCCTTTAGTCCACACATAAACCCTGTAAGCTGTAGTCCATAATTAACTCCTAAATTATTGATAAGGAGAGAGACACAGAAGAGTTAAGTAACCTGCCCAGGGTCGTAGCAGTGGTGGTGGTGACAAGTGATCAGATTCTGGATATATTTTGAAAGGCTGTACAAAAGATTGAATGCTGACAGATTGAAAGTAGGTGTGAGAAAGAGAGAGGACTAAAGGATGACAGTAGGGTTATTGGTTTGAAAAAATAGTTGGATAGTGTTGTTATTTACTGAGATAGGAGAATAACAGCTTTTGGGGAAAGGTCAGAAGTTCAGTTTTGGAATGTTAAGTCTGAGATGTCTGTTAGACAGCTAAATGAGATGTTGAATATGCAGTTGGATCTAAGAGTCTGGCTGGAGGAGATAAAATTAGGAATTTGTCTGCAGACAGTATTGAAAGCCCTAAGAATGGATGGGATCACCAAGAAAATGAACATAGGACACGATGCTCTCTCAGTATTTCTACTACCTCACTGGATGCTTTCTTCTCTGCTGCTGCTTCCTCTGCTTCTTGAGCTCTTAACACCGGGGTTCCTTAAGGTACAGTCCTTGGACATCTTCCCTTTACTATCTATGTGTTTAACTGCGCTGTGTTCTTCTGTTCTCTTTCAGTCAGTCACTGACTGTATCGGTCTCCTCAGGGTTTCCACAGCATTCTAATTCTTTGATGCAAATGGCACACATTTAGCTATCAAGTACAGTAAGTGCCACTCCTTTATGGCCCTGGCAGCCAGCAAAGAGGCCAGCTGTGGCCTTCTAAAATGCACTTGGGTTTCTACCTTCCCAGAGGCCCTTCTTAAATTGCCCATCTATCTAAAATGGGCCCTGCTCTCAACCTGTTGTATGCATCATGGGAGTTATCTCATTCTATAACTGCTATGTAATTGCTTATGTATTCACTATGTGCCTACTCCACATTAAAATACAAATTCTAAGAAGGGGTGGAGTCTTATTCACTACTGTATCCCTAACATCTAGCACTATGCCAGTGATAGTGAACACTCAATAAATACATACTAAATGAATAAGTCTTTGATGTTACCTGCCTGCCTTCTTCTAGTCTATAGCTTCCAGGCATGGAAGGAGAGAGCATTTCTAGGGTCCTGCACAGTCCACACACACAAAGGAACCCTAAGCATGACCTTTTAACTTTGATTTTACCTCATGTGAAACAAAACCATTCCATTTTTTTTTCAGTCTTTGCAAAGGTAAAGAAATAGTTTCTCTTAATATAGAAAATAAAATATTTTACTCACGATAGTCCCCTATGAAATAACACAAGTAATGACTATATTCATCCTCTTAAAGGAAGTTGGAGGCTTATAGATCTGACCTAATAACCTGAATATAAGCACATGAACCAAGTATATTTGTGGAATTGGTTCGTTATATAAACAAGCATGGTCACTGACTTCACCCAGAGTTCAGGGTGAGTATTATGACACCAGTCACATGACATGCCACCAGCTCAGTCAAGTTCAGCGCACAGTCGGTTGTATATGCTCAAACGTATTTTAATTATTGAATAAAAATCTGTAGACAATTTTCTTACTATCCCAAAGATGTACAAATACCTAATATTATATTTGTTGTATTAACTGAGGATTTTAAAGCTTTTTAAAGAGAACAATCCTTTCTTCCAACATAATCTTGCACAAAAGCTTAATGTTTATAGTGGAAGTTAAGTGCTTCTCTGAAGCAAGGGAATAGTTGGGGGTGGGGCACAGAATCTCCTCCAACTGCACTTCAAGCACCTCTAGGGAACCCCAAGGGCTCTGAAGGGCTCAGCTGGAAAACTGCCCTATTAACCTATCACTGAGCAAGGATATCAGGGAGTGCAATACATGGAGAATCCAATAAATGCAGACATGGAAATCAACACAGGACTGTCTTTTCTATAATTCAGGTCAGTGTTTCCTACAAAATATACTAAGCTCCGGAGGTGATATAAAAATTGCACTTAACTAATATCCTTCTCTGAAACAAAGAGGTGAAATTAAAGCACTAGAAAGCCAATACTATTAATAATTCATAGCAGTACTATTTCCTGTGACTATTTCCTAGGGCAGCATAATCCTTTTGGATATCTCTGTAGCACCAGTATAAAATGTAGAGCATAGCAAGAAAGCAGACAGTAGGAAAAGACAGCTAATGAATTAAAAGCTAATGTGGTGCATACTGGAAAATACGAAGTTGCCTTCATATTTCAGACTTTCAAATTAGCGTTAATAATGGAAGAACAGTATATAATATTTTTGCTATTCTTTCTTTAGTAAGTTTCCTTATGCAGTTACATGTGGACAAATAATACCATATACTTCTTTATTATCAAGATAAGCATTTTTAGATACATCTCGGTTCCAAAGACAAATAATAGACTCAAAGTATAAGGGTGGAAAATGATATTCCAAGCAAATGGCATTCAGAGAAAAGCAGGAGTAGTGGTACTAATATCGGATAAAATAGACTTCAAAATAAAAAAGGTAAAGAAAGATACTGAGGGATCCTTCATAATGATAAAGGGAATCATACACCAAGAAAACATAACACTTATTAATATCTATGCTCACAATCAAGGAATCCCGGAATATATAAAGCGATTACTAACATAACTAAATGGAGAAACAGACCAAAACACTATCGTAGTAGGGGACCTAAATACCACACTGTCAGGTACGGACAGATCATCCAAACAGAAAATCAGTAAGGAAATAACATCCTTAAATGACACTAGACCAACTAGACATAATCGATATTTACAGAGCCTTTCATCCCAAAACAGCTGCTTATACATTCTTCTCTAGAAAAAAAACCAGCCTCAACAAGAGGACTGAAATCATTCCAACCATATTCTCTGATCATAATGCTTTGAAACTAGAGATCAATCAAAACCACAGTGAGATACCACCTCATATCTGTTAGAATGGCTATTATAAACAGGACAAGTAACAAGTGTTGGAGAGGATGGGGAGAAAAAGGAACCCTCATACACTGCTTGTGGGACTTCAAGTTGGTAGGACTACTGTGGAAAACAGTATGAAAGTTTCTCCAAAAACTAAGAATTGATCTACCATATGATTCAGCAATCTCTCTACTGGGTCTTTACCCTAAAGACTTGAAAACTCATATCTAAAAAGACATTTGTACACTGATGTTCACAGCAGCATTATTCACAGTGGCCAGGACATGGAAGCATCCGAAATGTCCTATAATAGATGACTGGATAAAAAAGATGTGATACATATATACAGTGAAATATTACTCAGCTATAAGAAGAGATGAAATACTGCCATTTGCGACAACATGGATGGACCTCGAGATAATCGTGCTAAGCGAAATGAGCCAGACAGAAAAAGTTGAAAACCACATGACATCACTTATATGTGGGATATAAATCTAAAAGCAACAAACAGAGACTCATGGACAAGGACAGTAGACTAGTGGTTATCAGAGGGTGGGGGTGAGGGGGAAGGTAAATGGGGTAAAAGGGGTCAAATATGTGGTGACAGAAATCTAACTAGGGGTGGTGAACACACAATGCAATATATATATATGCCTTACTGTTGAATTGTACACTTGAAACTTAACTTTTGTTAATGGCACCATAATAAATTTTAAAAATTATTTAAAAAAAACCTTTTTATGATATTAGGATACAATGTCTAAAATTTCTGTCAGATATGAAGCCCATTCTTAGTGAAGGGTTCAGTGATTATCAAGAGAATCCTAGGACATCCATAATTAACCTGAGATCAGACCCCTCATCTTTAAAATTGGATTAAAGAGAATGTATATAAATTGCCTAATGCACGTTGATACACAGTAGGCCCTTAATAGCAGTTATCACAGTGCAGTTGTTCTCTGCCTTTGCCAGAATTGGTGGGCAACCCATTTTGCAAGTTCTATGACCCTTAAAATCACACACTTGTAGTGCATTACCACTAGTAAAACCTCTTGGTCTTGGTGGAGCTCCTTCACAGCTGCAGTGGGAAATAGCACGTCGCTTAAGCTCCTCAGTTGGGAGAGAGTCTGGAATTGCTGATCAGGCATGAGCTATGCCCAGGACTGAGACCCCGCCAACTGAATCAAAGGGCCTGGAAGCAGAGAAGGCCGAAGAAGTGAAGGAAAGCATGACTGAAACCTCTAGCTTTTCTGCCACGCAACAGTCTCCAGATAAACAAAGTGACGGATACATTCTTTATGCTTTATTTAGTGGAAAGAAATTAGATGCTGGCACAGTGGAAATGGAAGTGAACTTTGGGATCATTCTGCTTGGGTGTGAATCTAGCTACCACTTCCTAACCGGTCATCTCGGACAAGTCTCTTACACTCTCAGTGCCTCATCTGTAGAATGGAGAGTATGTTGCCTACTTCAGAGTTGTTACGAAGATTAAATGTGTAAAGTGTTTAACACAGTATCTAGAAATAGTAAACAATAATTTATAGCTATTGTATCCGTCAGGGTGCCTTAGCAGGTAATGAAAACCATCCTATTTCAGAATGGAATTTAACTTAGGGAATTAGGTCTTTTCAAAATCACTGTAAAGGACAGAAGAACAGATTTATATTAGGCCTGTTGGAGCAACTCTGTAGAATTGGTTGCTAAAGTATAAAATGTTAAAACTGTGATCTCATGCAAACATGATACGTGTTAAGATTTCTATTCAACGCATGGATGAGGAAACCTAGAACATGTTACATCTGGTTCAAAGGGTAATTTAGACATACACACATGTGTTTATATACATACATATATATACAATCAGGAATGTGTACTCAACTTTCTAATAGATGGAGCATATCTGTATAGAATGAGAAAATTCCTAACCATTCTACGAGACAATACCCAGAACTTCCCTGGAAGACACTGCCTAATCTCTATTTTCAAGCCTTGGACAATTTTTTCTGGTATGTCCATTAGGGGAACTGCTAGGAATCAGAGTCTGCCACTGAAATCACTACATTTATGAACATATGACCCTAACTGCAGTCCAGGCATCAGGAAGCCCCCACCAGAACTGATGGCTCCAGAGCCACGTAATGTTTGCTAGATCCTCACGCCAGCTGAATGGATGACTCAGGCACTGCTGTTTCTCTCCTTGCTTCAGTTCCAAATTCAAATTTCACAGAAGGACTTTTGATTGATGAAACTTAAATTACATTCGAAACTCTAGCTGCAAGGGAAACGGTTCCCAGCTCTCCAGAGTCTGCAGTGAAGGCAAGGCACCAGAAAGAGCTTGGAATAGAGGGTGAGCAAGGCAGTATACCATATCTACCACTGCTATTATCCATTTAACAAGAACTTCTTGAAATTCTACACTGTGGGATGCAGAAGATTAGAAACATTTCTTTGCTGGTCTGTATCATAAAAACACTTTTGTGGACTCTGTCAGATCTGGAGTTCTCCTTAGCACTAGAAAAGAAATCACAAGGAACACCAACATTGAAGGGTCAGGTCAAAAAGAGAAGCACACAGAAGACAGGTGGAAAGAATGACCAAGGAAGAGGGAGATAACCATAAAGTGCGGAGTCAGGGAAACTAAGAGCACAGGGTATTGTAAGGAGAGAGCAGTCAACTTCCAAATGCTGCTGAGGCCCAAGTAAAATATGAACTGAAAAGTGCTTTGGGGACCTAGCAGAATCAACTGCAGTGAAGTGGTGGGGGTGGAAGCCAGATTAGAATGGTTTTATGAGTGAGGGGGAAGTGAACAAATGGAGACAGCAAGAATAGATCAATCTTTTTAGCTGTCTGACTGTGAAGGAGAGGAGAGACACTAATCAGCTTGGTTCATCGTTAAGGTTCTGTTCTTGGCGAGCCAAGCCTGCCTTGATCTGATTCAGTGCCTTCCAATGTTATGAGCACCTTGTCTCAGAAGAACAATATTTGAGAAAGATTGCTTTAAGGACACACAGTCTAAAACATTTTCTATTCTAGATATATTTACATCTGCTCCTACATGAAGCCAAATGAAAAGGAGTTGGCCAGACTCTCTTGTGTTTTTTGCCCCTCACCCTGACCTCTCTCTCTCCTCCCAAAATGCTTATAAGCAAATTGAGTTTTTGGGGTGATTCCATTAGCTGATAGAGGGCTACTAGATAGTTTAAAGCCAAAGTGTAACCCACCCAGAGCAGAGGTCATTATTTTAGAATCTTTTAAAAGCCCTGTTCTTGGCTCTATTTTATGTCCCCACCCTTGTTTATCTTTTTTCACTTTCAAATGTATGCTCTCTTGCTACAGTCTGATATATCCTTACAAATCACTTTTAAATCCTGTTGGCAACAGAGAGGTACAAACACATAAAGTTGTAATTATTTTTTCTTCTTGCTGATATTGTTTGATTTCGTAATGGAAATTATTGGGAGGAGGGGTGGATATTTATGGAGTTTTGCTTTACAACCAACTTTGCTAGATACTTTTTCAATTAAAGTGAAGTATGCATCGTTCTGAGGTCACAAAAACATGTATCTTCAGGGCCGCCATCCTGTCTATGGCCTTGAACTTTGGAAATAAAAGCTCTCAGCCGTGGCCCCTGGGCAAGGGCTGCTTCAGGCTGGACCACTCAGGCCAGCAGTGCTGCTGGCTCTAGCTACCGGGGTGTAGGGAGGGGTCCCGCACAGCGCTTTCCTGAGGTTGCTGGTAGAGAAGGAGTCCTGCTGCCAGGCTAGCCTTGTGGAAGCCCTGCAGAGAGCTGCATGCACAAAGGCTGTAAAGAGAACTTCATGAAGCATCTCTGTCAACCACTTTGAAAATAATTTGTGTAGAATTAAATCAAAAGAATTGTTTGAAGGCAGAATGGAGAGGCAGCCAATGACACAATGAACCGCTAGGGGAAAAAAAAAGATTCAGTAGGTGGAGAATTTGAAACAAAAGTTAAATTTTAATGTATAAAAGACTGTTGGGCTGTGTTTTAAAAAGATCGTCTGTGACAGAGCATATTACACTACATGTTGTTAACCTTGAGGGTGGGGGCTTTCAGTATGCCTTTAAATATTTGACAAGAAATAAAAATAGTGAAACTCTCTTTCATGGTGTGTTTCATAGTTAGGGAAATGGCTTATCTTTTTAACCTTCCAGGGTTTAAAAAAATCATCTTTTTAGATTCTCATTTTTCCCTAGGAAGGGTGTTTTATCATTGAATCTACCTACGTGACTCAGTTCATAGGGATGCTCATGACAGGAAGTAAGAATGCCACTGTAATGTTTCAGTTCACAAGCGGTCTCCTGCAATTGGTACTTGAATATTATACTCTGAATATTTTTTCAGCACTGATGTGTTAAATGCTCATAAATTTTGATCTGTGACATAGAGATTCAGAAAAATAGCCACTTCCCATCAAAATGTTATCCTTTTCGTACTCATAAAAATGCATGCCAGCTTATTTTCCTTTTATAAAAAGTAAAGAAAATAGAAGGTGAAGAATGGTATGTATCTTCCTAATATTAATGATTTTTTTCAGGTGCTTAAAAAAGTCATTGTTAAATTCCAGTAAACGTGTTTCAGTCTAAACTTTGAAAACTAAAATTGAGTATACTGTGTCACCCTAATAATAAAAAGTTTAAATAGTGTATGCTTGTTGAATGACTTAAAGCTTGTTTTTGTCATAAAGAACTCTAATAGCTTGACGAAGCTCAAATAAAAAGACATCATCCATCCATGCCTGTCTAGTGGAAGGTGACAACATGAAAAAAGGAAGGATTAGAGGCTAAAAGGAGAGAAAGAAAGATTTAATGGAAGAGGTTGAGAGACATGTTATGAACCCCTTCTAAGATAAAGTTCTTCATAATTTTAATATTGCATTCTAAGATGTGCTCAATTTCTCTGACACCATTAATAAAATGATCAAAGAATGTCTAGTCACCAGAATCGAAATGCAATTTAATTAATTATATCCCCTTCTTTTGAATTGAAAGTTTCTTATACAGTAGATACATAGCTGTCGTGTTTAGTTTTCCAAATGACTTTTAGATGAGGTTGCACAAACTAGGCAAATGAACCCAAATCAACAGAGTGATATGCTTGCATTTGAATAAAATTAAAAGTCTGAAGTCTCATGTCTGTCTCAGTCACTACTATAACACTTTGTTACTTGCTCATTCACCTGAATTCCACAAAAATTATCGAGGACAATTCTGAAAAATATAAATGACTCAAGTTGGTTAAATTCTAAATGTTCTCTCCACCATTTCCAGATGGAGATAAGCTCATTATTCTGGAGGCAGCGGGGAGGGTCCTCCATTGATTAGCTAACCCTCTCCCCTAAATCCATAAAAGCTTTAGAGAAGTTGTATATAGGCATATATGTACTTGAAAGAAGACATAGTAACCAATGAGAAGTTTTTTATGCATTGGTGCAAAAAGATTAATAGTGTGGTTCAGGCACTGGGAAGATAGTAGCGGAGAGACAGACATTGGCTTCCCCTCTCGGGGCTTACATTCTAGTGGAAGAGATGGACAATAAACTAGTAAACAATTATAGAGCATGGTATGTGCTATTAGAAAAAAAAGTCTGGGGTCTCAGAAGTTACAGCCATGAAGTTAAAGCCAGAAGATGGGTCCTACTGTGGAAGAAATTGAATTCTCTGACATTGGGTCTGGAAAGTGTTGTTTGGACCTGCCAATCATCCAGATGAGGACTAATGTTTGGGAGCTTTTTCTAATTACACACCATTTCCTGCTACAGCTAAACCTGCATCAAAGAAAGAAACTAGTTAACAGCTTCCTTCATAGGTTTCCTGTAGGAACTTATGAAGCATCATTACATTGGTGGAGATGCCAGTGGTCTTCAGTGGTCTAGGAAATTGATCTTAAAAGCTTTCTCTGAAATGACCAAGTTTAGAGGAACAAGGGCATGCTAATCAAATTCATAGAGATCAACATATAAAATAGAATACCATGTATTCATTTATATTGGGCACCGTACTTGTCAAATATATCATTCATTTAGATAAGAATTCCAGTTGAGGAAGCACACTGAGATGGAATTACATTACATTGCTCTTTCTCCAATCTATGCATATTTGGCCTAGAAAATATATAGTGACAATAATTTTTTCTCTAGAAAACACTGAAGAGGTGGTAATATGGATCGCCTCTTTACAAACTCTATACTACCCACTGCTTTTTGCTTACTACATCATTGCCTCAGACAGGTTTCTAAGGCTAATCCACATTTTCTGTACAGTTACTTTGTTCCTGTCCTGAAGAGATTCTCTATCACCTGGATTATACTGACACACATTCCAGTTTGTTCTTGTTTCTAAAGACATGTAAAAACCTATCGCATACTGTGCCATATTATAAACCACATCTTATAGCAAGTTGCCTTGAAAAAGGTGATTTTGTTTCAATTTTGGAAGGAAATATTTCTGATATTTTTCTCTAGATTAGGAAAAGGTGAAGGAACTTAAGCCCTTTCTAACCAGAGGCTACAGGAGTAGTAGGTGACTGCAAGAATGCCCCCTTCAAAATGGCAGAGCAGGTAAACACTGTGCTCACCTCCTCCCACGACCACATGAAAATTACAACTAAATTACAGAACAACCAGCATTGAGAACCACCTGAAGACTAGCTGAATGGAAGTCCTATAACTAAGGATATAAAGAAGAAGCCATGTTCTGACTAATCATCAGGGAAATGCAAATTTAAACCACAATGAAATATTACCTCACGCCTGTCAGAATGGCTGTCATCAGTAAATCAACAAACAGCAAGTATTGGTGAGAATGTAGAGAAAAGGGAACTCTCGTGCACCGTTGGTGGGACTGTAAATTTGTGCAGTCACTACCAAGAACAGTATGGAGTTTCTTCAAAAAATTAAAAATAGAACTACCATATGACTCAGCCTTCCGCATTTGTGTATTTATCTGAAAATATCTAAGACACTAATTCAAAAAGACATATGTACTCCTATGTTCATTGCAGCATTATTTATAATGCCAAGATATGGAAGCAACCTAAGTGTCTACCGATGACAAATAGATAAAGAAGATGTGGTATATACATAAGATAGAATATTATTCAGCCATAAAAAAAAAAACAATGAAATCTTGCCATTTGTGACAACATGGATGCGCCTAGAGGGTATTATGCTAAGTGAAGTAAGTCAGACAGAGAAAGACAAATACCATATGATTTCACTTATATGTGGAATCTAAAAAGCAAAATAAATGAACCAACAAAATAGGAAAAAACTCAGACTCAGGAAACAAACTGATGGCTGACAGATGGGAAGGGGGTTAGGGAATATATGAAAAAAGTGAAGGGATTAAGAAGCACAAATTGTCAGTTATTAAAATATTCACAGAGATGTAAAGTCCAGCATAGGGAATATAGTTAATAATATTGTAATAACTAATAACTATATATAGTGTCACATAGGTTTTGGACTTATTGGGTGATCATTTCTTAAGTTATATAAATGTCTAATTACCATGTTGTACACCTAAAACTAATATTGTATGTCAATTGTAATTGAAAAAAATTACGGAAAAAAAAAAAAAAGATTGTCACCACGTCTGGTTTTCTTATCCATTAAATACTTGTTTCCAGTGGTGTCACTGGGACTGATTAGCTCAGTATAGTTAGTTAATCACTTAAAAGCAAGTCAAATGTTTTGGTCTGGTAATAAGGAAGTAAATATTCATTGCTTTTCATTAAACATTCATAGGAATATATGGGGGAAAACATGTGACCTGAACTAAGACCAAATCAGGCAGAATTGTGCTCTAGCCCAGAATTAATTTTTTGACAGTTGACCATGAACATGGTAATCTGCTTTCAGTAGAACAAAATAAAGGCTGGAATAGGCAGAGGACAATTACAAATTTAAGAAGGTAGATCTCATGTTAAGTATTCTTACTACAATTAAAAAAAAATGTTATCTGGCATTCAAAGCATCAGAATATATTCAGTTGTCAGGAAAAGGGACTTGGGCCCTGATTTCTTAGGCTGCAATGACAAGGTTAATCATAACTAGATTCAAATACTAAGCCAGCGAGACTGAGACTAATCGGGTATTGAATCAAGGTAATAAACTGGAGTTGATAATATAGGGAATAATCTATTTTTGTATAGTGCTTTGCTATTTTTGAAATGTTTTTAATTATATTATTTCATTTAAACCTCCAACATCTCTCTGAGGAAGGTATTATTTTCATTGACAAATGAAGAGACCTCAGCTCATAGAGATAAATTCCTTTTCTTGGTGATATCTCTCCTTTTCGACTTGACTTTTTATATATTTTCCCTCTGTGACCCTGATACCTGGTAAATTCCCTTCAAATAATTCATAAATCAAGAATGCTAGCCATGCAATGGAATATAAACCCACTTTCCAGTTACCTTCTCATTTCTTTTTCTCTCAATTTAAGCTTCTTAGGAGTAAAATCTACCCAATATCTCTTTTCTAACTCTCATTAAGTCTTCAACCCATTGAATCTGGCTTCTAAGCCCACCCCTCCACTAAGATTGCTCTGAGGAAGGTTGTTATCACAGACCTCCAAATCGCTAAATCTAAAGCATCATAGATTCTTGCCCTCATCTTCTCTTGCCCTAGGCTTTTGGGACACCACCCTTCTGTCTGCCTCTTCCATCTCCAGGTGATGCTTCTCAGTGAGAGTTCCTCTTACAGTACTCTCCTCTTATTGATTTTGCTTTCCAAGGTTTCAGTTACAGTCAGCTGTGGTCCAAAACTATTAAATGGACAACTTCAGAAATAAACAATTTTAAGTCTTAAATTGCACGCTGTTCTAAGTAGTGTGATATAAATCTTGCACTGTCCCACTCCGTCCTACCCAGGACATGAATCATCCCTTTGTTCAGCATATCCATGCTGTCTACACTATCCGCCTGGTAGTCACTTAGTAGCCATCTAGGTTATGAGAGAAAGTGAGAGAGAATATTCATATGACTTTTATTACAGTATATTATTATAATTGTTCTGTAAATCTATTTCATTATACTGTAAATCTCTTACTGTGCCTAATTTATAAATTAAACTTTACCATATGTACGTATAGGGAAGAAAACAGTATACATAGGGTTCGGTACTGTCTGCAGTATCAGGCATCCACTGGGGGTCTTGGAATGTACCCCTTGCAGATAAGGGAGGGACTACTGCACTTTGTTCATGCCTTACTTTTAGTGATCTGTAGGCTTCTGCTCTTAATCCCCCGCTCTCTTTATTCTTTTGGTGATTCCATCTAAACCCATATTTAGCATGATGGCTCCAGATTCACATGCTCCACTGCTTACTGAGTCTCCCCATTTGACTGTACCATATCCATCTCTATCCACCCTCTATACCCCTCACCCACCCACATCTCCCTCATCCAATGTGCTCTTCCTCCAACATTCTGAAATTTGACAGAATCTAGGAAGTCATAGATTCCCACATCCCTGTACAGGCAATCGACCAGGATGTCCTGTTGATTCTAACAATCCTTCATCTCTTCTTTGCCGTCCTTATTACCCTTGACTTATAGCAGGCTCTTGTCTGTCAGAAATACAGGTCAAGATTGGCTCTGAGATTTGGGACCATTATTTAGCAGGTGCTGTGAGAAATTTTGAGCTCTGTTACCTTCCAATTAGAGTGTTTGCCTTTGGACATCTCTTATTGCTGGTCTTGGTGGTGGGTCTTGGTTAGGAAAATTATAAACCACAGCATTTGTATTTTATCTTCATGATAATTGAAATTAATCTTAAAATAGCCACAGAAGATGAGGTGACAAAGGCAAACCACTGAACAAACAGTTATTAGAAATCTATTCTGTAATCTGTGTTAGGCAGCTGGCTTGACAGATATGGCATGGTTCCTGTCCCCAGTGAACTCACAGTCTAGAGGGAAAAGCAAATGATTATAATTCAGCATGATAAATGCAATGATGAAGGAATGTATAAATGTTATATGAGTATAGGAAAGAGTTTTCATTATGTTCTCACTGCAGTAAGCACGTAAGGTAGTGGAGGAGGGAGTGATACCTTGCCTGAGAAGGTAGGACTTCCAGAAGACGTGAAAATGCTCTCTATCTTACAGAAACCTTAAGGGATTGTAGCTCTAGATCCCAACACTGGGGATTTAGGGGATTCTGCCAGCTGTTTTCTCAAATTACACAACCTTTGTGATTCCTAATTTCCATCTCTCTGGAATGAAAAGTTTGGTTTAAATCAGAGGTTGGCAAACTTTTTCTCTAAAGGGCCAGACGGTAAATGTTTGAAGCTTTGTGGTACATAAAGACTGTCATAACTGCTCGACTCTGCTGTTGTAATGCATAAGCAGCCATAAACGATATATAAATAGATGGACCTGGCTGTATTCCAATACTTTATTTATAAAAACAGGCAGTTGGCTGGATTTGGCCCATGGGATGTAGTTTACCAACCCTAATCTAAATGGTCTCCAAAATGCCTTCCAGATTTATCATTCCATTAGGTCATGAAACAGCAGTTCTTGAATTCTTGATATACTTTATGTTGGTTTTTTAAATAGACTTTTGTTGAGGCTGGTTAGCTCAGGAATTTTAAATGTGACATTAAAATGATAAGATTTGGGGTTTGATTTGTTGTGGGTCAGTGAGCATATCTGTTCCATGACCACAAACAACATGACAGACTTCAACAAATTCATGGTCCTGCTTGGAGTCATGCAGAGTTGTGTGACTGGACAAATGCCATCCTCTCCGGCTTCTAAGAACACAGTCCCCACACATACTCCCCTAATGATGGTGCAGCAGCCTCTTTACATATGTACCAACATCATTCATTCAGCTCATTTCAGAAGAGCGACTTATTTTCAAGAAAAGTTGTCAATATAATAGCACGCATTGAGAATCTATAGATAAATAGAGATGTCTCATTATCATTTAATAAACCAAATTGGTTTTTATGGCTTCTAAGCAAAAGAATGGTACAAAAACATACTGTTGTGCATGTAAGCAAAAGCAGAATCATCAAACTATACAGCATGGATGCCAGCAATCCTCCCTCCTCTTCTTATGGTAGACATTGCTAATCAATCCTATCATTTTTCCCCATTGGAGCCTGGATGTGTTCTCATAATTCTTTCAAACACTGAACCAGGAGCGACACCAAATTGACTGGCACTACCATCCTAGATTAAAGCTATTGTCGTATTTCAACAAAAGTTTCTATGCTTTATTTTTCCTATCATTTTCCATTTCTCTTACCCAGTTACTCTTGTTAAAAAATGTTACATACATGTAACATTGGATGCAGCAGCTATAAAATTCAATAATACAAAAATGAAGATAGTGTAAATCATACATTGCAGACAGGAGTATAAATCAGTAAAAACCATTCATAGAGAAAAACTTGGCATTATTTGTTAAAAGACTTAAAATGTGTAAACTAGTTGGCTACTTGGAATGTCATTATATTATTCTCTCTACTTTTCAGCATATTTGAAACTTTCTACAGTAAAAAGTTTTAAAAGTATCCAGTGAAGATAAAAATATCATGGTAGTTAATAAGTAATATATTATATGAAAGATCTAAATTAGTAACACAGAACTGAAATAACTGAAAGTTGCCTATACTAGAAAGTTTTGTGCTTGTGATTATAAAATAAATATCACTATTGGAACCAATTTACTAATTTCTTAATATACATACTAAAGGATTTGTATGTGTAAGCTTATAAATGCATGAAGTAGTTCTGGAAAAATAAATGAAAACTACTAAAAGTAGCTGCTTCCCAAAAGTAAGAACAAATATTTGAAGGAAAGGAAAGAAAGGAGTTTTTTCACTGAATATCCTATTGATCCTTGTGAATTTTTGTTCATTTGTTCATTATTGCCTCATTAGATAAGTATAATATGACTCAGTGATTCTGCTAAAAATTTTATCCTAAGGTAATAATTGAGGATGTAGGTAAAAGATTTTGCCTCAAGGATATTCATTCTATGTAACAGGAAAATATTTCAAGCAATTGAAGTATAAAATAATTCAGATTTGGTTAAATAAATTACTGTATTTCCATTTAAAGGGGTAATAACCATTAAAATTATTAAGATGATATTTTACTAACATATAAAGATGTTTGTAATATGATATTAGATTTTTAAAAAACAAATTACAAAACAAGGTGTATGGTATGACCCCACTTTCATAAGAAAATATCAACAAGAATATTTAAAAGCTGCAGAGTGATAATCTCCTGAAATAGTGGTTATCTCCTGAAATATGGGTAGTTTCATTATTTTCCTTTTTCTTTGCTTATTTTCAAATTCCTCCAATAAATACATATCAATATTTAGGCTTTGTGTAAAAGATTATGAAACTGAGGAAATGCCTAAAGAAATAAAAACAATTTTTGTTTTTTGTTTGAAAGAACCACCTGAATACAGAGAGAAATATATAATTTGGCTTTTGTGACCAAAGTTAAGGTCATTACGACGAATGACAAAATTTCATTAATGTCTTTTGCCAAGAAGTAATGGCATCCAGAGATAGACACTATCTACTATTTTACCAATGGTATCAAGTCTTTTCAGTGAGTTTAGTAACTCCAACATGCTAATGCAAGGAGTGATATTTTTCCCTGTGTATGTTTTTTATAATATTAAAAACTGTTAGATTAACTTATTTATGATGTATAATTAACAGAGGACAATGGTGGCTGAAATACCTGAACTAACAACAGAGATACAAGACATTCTGAGGGAGAGACTCCTACAGATTTTAATAGCTTATTAGGGCTGGATGGTGAAAAATTCTGTACAGCTCGCTAAGGATTTGGACTTTTTCTGCAAAGACACAGACCAAGTTGTATTTCAGAATGAAAATTCTAGGTACCCACAGTGGAAAGATTAGAGGGAATAAAAATTAAAAACAGAGTACACTTGGGGCATTTATAATTGTAATTTCTCTAAAGGAATTTTTCCTAACAAGGAAGAAAGGGTAAATACGAAAGCTATTTAAGTTTCAGCCACAATTTTTTTTTTTCCAAAAAAGGATATATGATAGGATAAATATAAAACCCGTATAGCAACTACTATATAAACTACTATAATTAGGGATATGCTTAATGTTGCATTTTATTGTCTGACTAAAGATTAATAAGAAATGATATTGAATCAGAACTTATTTTGTCCTTATCAAATACTCTATTAGGTAAATCAAGCAGGGCTTAGACGTTCATTATAAAACAATACATGCTGGCATCTTGAATTCACCTAAATAGAAGTCACTTAATATGTTAGATTCTATAAATCTGCTTAATCATTTGTCAGAGTTTGGTATTCCTGAGAAAGGAGACCATTAAATATAAGGCTGATCCTCACTGCAAGAGCTATCAGTTTTTCCCTGAGAGAGCCTGGGGCAGCCCATTCCTGGGGCTGCAGAAATAAAGCACTAGATTTCCCTACTCCTATCTTATTCCAGGATTTTAGGGAAAATGTTAAAAAATGGTTTTCTTCCCTGATCTAATACCAGAAGTTAGAAATAATAAAGAAGGACTAGTTTCCTTTTAAAATTAAAAACTATTGAAAAGATACTTATGAGATTTTCACCTCTGTCAAACAGTCCCACCGAGCTAGTCCTGTTTCTCATGGTTGGAGTGACAGTGAGATCTACCACAGACAATGAGATCCGAGTAGTCAGTTGTTACTGAAAAGTGTACTTGCATTTAGTTCACATTGGTCTGGCCCTCTTTTAGAGAGTACAGTTGAACAATTTAAGGGCTTATATAAATTTAACTTGAATAAATACAGCAGAGCAGCCCAGTATAGTCATCTAATAAAGCTGAATCATTTTAACTCAGGGTCAAAATAAACTTTATTGGAGTATTTATTAAGACCCAGGTTGTTTAGGTGAGGAGGTTTTTTCCTTCTCTTTCATACCTTACCTTGCACAGAACTTCGAAATAATATTAGGAGGCCTGAAACTCGGTCTGGAGAATTCAGGACCACTTCTGTTCAGGCTACCATGGCATTTCCTGTAACTGAACCCTGTGCCTTCCACTGCAAACTAAAATAACGTTGACAATGTAAAAATAATCCACATTATGAATAAGCTGTTAACAAAATTTAATTAACATGATGTTTTCCTTTTCCTGTTTTGGGACAATAAAGCTAAACACCATCATAAAGTGGTAAAAAAAAAAGTTTTGAAAGTAAAGACATTTTGTGACTTTACTGACTGTTTCTCTGGTGGAAACCGA
The DNA here is from genome assembly GCF_902729225.1 of Pteropus medius. Taxonomy (NCBI): domain Eukaryota; kingdom Metazoa; phylum Chordata; class Mammalia; order Chiroptera; family Pteropodidae; genus Pteropus; species Pteropus medius. The sequence continues at coordinate 30,363,246 of NW_024349800.1, forward strand.
ATGTGGGTATTCGGTTTAGTTAAGGATATGGAATCTGGTGATCTTTGCTGTGGCAGCACAGCCTGCTGCTGCAGTTACACCATTCTCCTTTGTTAGAGAAAATGTTTTCGGTTTTATGTAATATTTTCTTTACCTGCAAATACTGTGGCTCATAAAAACAGTTTGAATCCTTATGCCTTCCTGTACCCAAGCTACTTTTTTATATAAAAAGTTAGTTTAAAAAATTTGACATTCTAAGTTTAAATAATTTTCAACAAAAAATGTTTAACGTCTCCAGATTTATCTTTTAGTTTCAGAGAACAATAATTTTATAGTCTTAATATGATGCTGGTCTTTGTGAAGCACAAGAGACAAAGCTAGTCTTTTGTACATGCTACAAATTCCTGTTTTTATTCCAAAAATAACCTTTGTAACTATTGGTAGTTCAGGTCTTCCTTCCCTGCCTACTTTGGCAGAGATGGCAGAGATGGCAGGAAGATTGTTGGGATATCTGCTCAGAAGTTTTCAGACATAGAGGTTTTGAAATATTAACTAATGACTTCAATGAGATTTTAAGTTTAACATCAGTAATTACAAAATCCACAGATTCTATGCTTCCCAAGGACTGTGTACCTTCCTTTGGATTTTTTTTTGGGCGGGGGGGTGGCATAAAGAGAGAACACTCAAATAATGTACAAGTAATTGTATTAAATCTTCTAAGGGTGCATTTAAAACACTGTGTTTAAATTATAGACAGGAACATTAAGATTTAGTAGTTCTCTATTGCATACTCAAATAGAGATGTTAAGGCATGCTCCCCACAGTTTGGCATTTATTCAAAATTGAGTTTGGATAGGCTCTAGTTTTATTAAATTTGAATAGTCAGTTGCTATAACAGCAGCATAAAGATAAAAGTAGCCAAAACAGCTTTGTTAGAGAGACATCTACCTACCACAGCTCCCACCTTGATCCTTTCTAGGCTTCCTGCTTTCCTAAACTCAATTATTTGTTCTTTTCAGATGAAAACAAGCTGACCCTTGCTAAGCATCTTCTTGTGAAAAGGTTCCTGACAAATGCAGTCTTTATAAAAGACTTCACAGTTGAAATGTGAACCCATGAGATTTTAGGAGCCCTAGCATTGAAAATCTCTTGTGAAAAAGGCATTAAGACTATTTTCTGTTTTACTCATTCATTCATTCATTCATTCAGCATCAACAGATGTTCACTGAGCCCTTGTTAATGTGCAAAGCAATATGAATGATTCAAAAATGTAGAAAGTATAGCTCTGTCTTTGAGGAATTTGCAGTCTTGAAGAAAAGAAGTGTGTAATGTGTATTCAACAACAGGGTCAGCCTGTCAGAACTGGATAATTTATCTACTTTTTCATTGTACAGATGAGGAAATTACAGCACAGAAGTGGTGAAATGACCAGCCCAAACCACAGAGCTGGCGTAGACATCACCTGGAATGGAAAGACCGCTGGCAAGCCACTTACTCCATCACTATTTATATCTTGGACAAATTACTTAACCCACTGAGTTAAGCCAGACCACAAAGGGCTGAACTGGCTTAAAAGGCTCATGAAAATGAGGACAGACTACCTTCAGGACTGCTTTCACTAGATTTACTATGTTCCAGTAGCAGGAAGTGTAAAGCATAGGTACAAGATAAAGATAAAAAGTGAACTGATGCAGGTTCTTGATGCTTCACTACTTCCTCACAGACCCTTGGCCAAAGTTCAGTGGTCGGTGCATCCCTCAGGGAGTGATAAACCTGCCAGGTCAGGACGCCATGGCCTTTCATACAGACTGTCACAGTTAATTACTTCAGTGTTCCATTTCTTATTGCTTCTTCAGACACAGCATGGACCAGCCTTGCCCTACCATACCTGTTAAACTTCAGTTTCCTCACCTATGCTATTTAATAATATACATACAGACTTATTCTAAGTCTTAGGCAAGATGGCCTGTGTAAAGTGCCTAACATGGTGCCCAACTCAGAGAAGGTGCTTCATAGATGATTTTCTTGGTTGAAGAAATCTTAGAATTTCAGTTTCCTGATTCTCCAACCTAATGCCCTTTTCAATACACAAATAATGGCAATTGCACTTCACAGGTATTGATTTTGTGCCTGTGGAATGACACATTAAAGGGCGAGATAAAACTCTTGATAATTTGCAGAAAGCACCGAATGTCTAGAAATCTTAACAAATCTCTTTAAATTTATTAGCCTATATTAGTTTATCAAAGTGACTGAGTTTATAATGAATTTACCATAATTGAGGGCTTTCTTTATCCTGGTAACCACGAGCTAAATGATACAAGAAAAAGAGAAGAAATTTCATTCAAAATAGCAAATGAAACAAAAAAGGGGGAGGAATAAACTTAAAGAATTGTCTATGACATTTATAAAGAAAATGATAAAGAATTTTATGAGCTATATATAAAGAAAATTACAAAGTCGTATTGGGATATATAAAACAAGATGAACAAATTGAGATATATATATCATGTTACTATATAGGAAAATTCACCATTTACTATTTGTTAATTATTAAAATTCTACACTAAAAATAAACCATGCTGATCTAGTTCCCAGTATATCCTAAGACGAAGTATATTAAATTAAAATAATTAAATAATTAAAGCAGTATGGGACATATAGAAATTAATATATTATATGAGTATTATAACATTAGGGAAAATAACTATTTAATAATTTCCTAATTATACTTTACTAATTGCCAAGAGAATTGCCTAACAAACCCAAAACATAACAGGAAGTGATTCAGGTCAGCTCTTTTACCACATACCAGAGTAAGCCCCTAGAGGATTAAAGAGTTTAATGTCTGCTTTAATTCTTAGCAAAGTTAGGAGAAAAAAGAATCAAATATTTATGAAATCTTTAGAAGGATAGTATCTTTGAAAAGCTTTTGGTAATAATGGACGTCACAAAGGAAATTTACAATTAGTTCAAAAACATCAAGTAAGAAGATGATTGTAACATTAAAAACCTAACAAAAGAAGAGAAACACAGTTGGGAAACATTTGTATTATTATGATAGAATATAAGTTAGTATATATAACATAAACTTATTCAAGTCTTCAAAAATATTAAAACTTCAAGAGATAAATGCTCAAATGATATAAACATACAATTCACTTACAAAGAAATGCAAGTAAATTATATACATTAATAAGTTCCTCGAAGTATATTTATGCTAGCAAAAAACTGGAAACAAAGGCCCAACATAAACTATACTAGATCAATTTGAAATAGGCTATTATATAGCCATTATAATTATGAAAACTGGAATAAATTGTTTTTATTTAATAGTGAAGGGAAGCCCAATAATAATTCCACTTATTATGCACATTGAAAAAGACAAAAGTGAAAACCACCACTGACACAGAATAATGGATTCATTGACACTATTTTTTCTGTAAATAAAACTGGGACAAAAGCAGAAACTAGCTATACTAGTGAGTAAACAATACTAGTTGTTGAACATTATGGATTCTAACACCTATTGTATTTTTCAACATAGATAAAAGCAAAAAGTTAGAAGAAACCAGGAATATTGTATCAAATGTGTAGCATTTTTTAGTGCAGCAGAACCTTACAGAAAGCACGTTTCCCACAGACGCTGGAGAACGCGAAACCACACCTTAGGAATCAAGTGTATGTGAGTTTTGCCACACTTTTTCCTACAGAGCCTTGTCCTGGGCTATTGGTATAATGTTTGTCTTCCTCCTTCCTCATGTTCCATTTTTACCAGAATACTTGTTTTAAAAGTTTGCCTGGATTTAAAAGATGTCTTCATCTTTCGCATGTGAATTTCTTTCTTATAATTCCTAATATATTTTGCTTTATTTTTTGGTCCTTTATCTTCTCCTTCACTGCTTCCCACATAAAAGGCATAATTTAGATTAGGAGTTAACTTGGAATAAGATATGGGTTCAAGTCCTCACTCAGCTGTGAGACCAGGCAAATTACTTAATTGCAAGCCTTGGACACCTTTATCTATAAGATGGAAATAATATTTCATAGGATAATTATGAGGTTTAAACTAAGGGAGATAATTCATGTAATGTACTTGGTGTAGTACCTACTTATAACATTATAAACTTTAAGGTAATAACATATAAATATGTTACTTGATATGTGATTCAAAATTCTGACTATTAAGAAAAAAAGAAAATCTTACGACCTTAAAATGGTCCTGCTATTTCTTTCAATACATTTAGTAGCTCAGATTTCCTTATAAGAGAGTCATGGCTTATCAAATATATGGTAGCTGAAGGAAACTGGACTTTGAGTGGTAAACACACAACAGAATATACAGATGTTAAATTACAATGTAAATCTGAAAATTATATAATTGTATTAACCAATGTTACTAAGAATATACAATGGTGTAACAATAGTCCCTTCAACAAGTGGTGTTGGGAAAACTGAACAGATACACACAAAAAAAATGAAACTGGATCACTCTCTTATACCATATACAAAAATTCAAAATGGGTTGAAGACATAAATGTAAGGCCTAAAACCATAAAACTCCCAGAAGAAAACACAGGCAGTAGACTATTTGACATCAGTCTGAGGAATATATTTTTGGATACATCCCCTCGAGCAAGGGAAACAAAAGCAAAAATAAACAAAGGGAACTTCATCAAACTAAAAAGCTGCTGCACAGTGAAGGAAAAGGAAACCATCAACAAAACATGTAGTGAATGGGAGAATATATTCACAAGTGACATATCCAATAATGGGTTGATATCCAAAATATCAGTATTTTTTGATACAACTCAATAACAAAAATAATTGATCAAAAAATGGGCAGAGTAACAAAATCCAGTAAGTACAATTCAACAGTAAGGCATATACATATAGCATTGTGTGTTCACCACCCATAGTTAGATTTCTTTCTGTCACCACATATATGACTCCTTTTACCCCATCTTCCTCCCCCTTCATTAACCAACATCACCATAATAAAATAAATTTTTTAAAAAACTGGAGATAAAGCATTGTTTATTGCTCTATATTTGTAGCTTTGAATGTGTTTATTAAAAATGTCAGATTTTTTTTTAAATGAGCAGGGGACAAGAAAAGACATTTCTCCAAAGAGGACATACAGATGGGTAACAGACATATGAAAAGATGCTCAACATAACTAATTATCAGGGAAATGCAAATCAAAACCACAATGAAATACCACTTCACACCAGTCAGAATGGCTATTATCAAAAAGTCAACAAATATCATGTGTTGTCAAGGATGTGGAGAAAAGGGAACCCTTGTGGACTGTTGGTGGGACTGCAAATTAGTGCAACCACTCTGGAAAACAGTATGGAGATTCCTCAAAAAACTAAAAACAGCTCTACCATAATATCCAGCAATTCTACTGGGTATTTATCCAAAGAAAACAAAGACACTAATTCAAAAGGATATATATACACCCCTGTGTTCATTGCAGTATTTTTTACATAGCTAAGATATGGAAACAACCTAGGTGTCTCTCAATAGGTGAATACAGAAGATGTGGTATATGTGTAATAGAATATCGCACAGCAATAAAAATGAAATCTTGCCATTTGAGATAACATGGATAGGCTTTGAGAGTATTATATTAAGTGAAATAAGTCAGAGAATGACAAATACCTTATGATCTCACTTATATGTGGAATCTAAAAACAAAACAAAAAACAAAACTAGACTCAGAGACCAAAGGATGGTTATCAAAAAGGAGAGAGTGGGAGGTTGGGAGAAAAAGGTGAAGAGGACTATACTGTCATAAGCTTGCATGGTGACAGATAATTACTAGAATTAGTGGGGTGATTACATTGTAAGATGTAAAAATGTCAAATCACCATATTGTATACCTAAGGCTAATACAACTAATATAATATTGTATACCAACTATGATTAAGTAAAAAAAATAATAATAAAAGGAAAGTTCCCTTATTTTTCTGTCCTGTTTGCCTTTTTAAAGATGCCTTGAATCTTTCCTGTTTGCCTTTTTAAAGATGCCTTGAATCTTTCATAGAATGGTACTATGTGTAAAAAATAGATGTACCACATTCTTTAATCACAGCACCTATATGAAAATTTTCATTGACTAAAATTGGAGAAAAGACAAAGAGGAAACACTTATTCAGCCCTGGCTTTATGTTTTTAATAGTCCAAGAACCTCATTTCAACTACCGAAGGCTGCAGAGTGATTGAAAACAAAATATACAACTATTTGATATAGTTCATGTTTAAACTTTTGAAAATGAAAATGCATCTCAGTTGAAAAGTTCAGGTAGGGAGGAAGGAGCATTTTAAGGGAATTAAAAGTTGTAGCTCAGGCTCAAAGTAACCATGGTTGGCAGAAAATCAATGCTTTCCATCTTGTGTCTTAGCTAGTGTCGGTGACGAGTTTTCTGTATATGTGTTTTTTAAATAACTCTTTGAAATCGATAAGTGTAATATGAACATTACTTCGACTTTATTTGAATTTATTTGAATTTCAACAGCTACCAACAGATGTACTTAGGATGAATAGGGCCCCGATTCCCAAACAGCACAGTATTTCAAATCTATTTTAGACTCTGAAATTAGAGCCGATTCCAGGAAGAAAGCTCTGAACCTTTTCCCCAGCTGCAGAAAAAAACTCCTCCTGTGGCCCCTCTGACTTACACCAAGGGAAGCTGCTTGAAAACATGTTCTTCTGCCAACAATCATCTTATCATTGTAACCCACAAATGGAAAAATAAACTGTTGGCTCCTCTTCAGAAAACCTATTCTCACATCCCCCAGAACCAGGCAGATAAAGAAAACCATAGAGTTCTTTTAATTTCTTTCTCATTTTCCAAAATGATTTTAGTATTTTTATTATCTCCGTGAACTTATAAAATGGGGCTTATATACTAACGAGTTACTACTAACCTTCTCCAAAATAAGTAATTCATTCAAGGTTCTAGTACCACTCGCTTCCCCCCACCACTTTCTTAGGACTTTGCTCCATTGGTTAATTCCCACTTGCCTAAACTAATTCATTCTCCCTCACACTGGTTTCTATCCCTCACTGGAAAGTAAAAACCTCTAAACTGAATTCACCTCTAGCTATTGCCCTATCTTATTTCTTCCTGTCACACCCAAGCTTCTGGAGCAGACAAATCCCTATTACATAAAATGGAAATTCTGACATTGCTTTCAGACATAATAACATCTTTATTAGGTGGTTCTTTGTGCCAGGCCCTCTTACAGGCCTTAATTTTTTTTTTCTTGATTAAAAAGTTCATGAATAATTAATGTTCATTATAACAAATCAAGTAATACAGAAACAGATAAAAACAGCATCAATACCTCCCCTGCCCAACCTTCATATCTTATTTGTCACAAACACCAGGAGAGAGAAGAATTACTGACCCTATTTTATAGATGAGAAAACTGAGCCTGAGAAAGGCTCAGAGTGTACACTGCAGTGTTTAAGAGGAAGAGCTTTGGGGTCTGATTGCCTGGGTTCATTTCCTGACTTTGCCATTTATTGTTTATGAGCAAATTACTTGTTATTTCTGTGCCTCAGTTTTCATAAGTGAAAAATGGGACTAGTCATAGTACCTAGTTCATAGTGTGTAGTGAAGGTGTAATGTGCCAAACATAAAAATATTGCTGTTTCTAAAAAAAAAAAAAAAAAAAGATAAAGAGATATTATTTTTAAATGACAGCTGAGAAGAAAAACTAGGAATTAGGGCAAAACTCTGTTCGCCATTATGCAATTGCTATAGAGTCTGAAAGAGTTTTTAAAGCAGCTGGAAATTTTTACTTAAAAAATACGCTCTTATTGCAATGATCACATCATCAATGCACTTTGCTTTTTAAGATCACACCGTTTTTTTAAAAATCTAATATTATTTCAATTCTTCATGATTAACTAAATTTTATTCATTTGATATAGTTTCAATTTCATTATTTTTAGTAATTTTATCAATTACACTAGAGGGATTATGTATAACATTTTAATGTTTTACACTACATTTTAAAATTTTCGTAATGGCTCTGGATGATTTGGGTCACCCCTGCCATCTGGCTCTACCACCCTGAGGCCAGTTTGCCCTGCCACTACCCTACCCAGGCCTTTATAGCCTCTTAGTTTCATTAGGCACCATAATGTACATTTGTTCTCTGAGTGCTATTTTAGTAGGAAATGATTAAATCATAGTTATTAACTTTCCCAAGGTAAATCATTACTCACACCCTGGTAACTCAAATATTTTCTCCCCACTTCTTTGTATTTATATGCTATTTCTAAGAGGCAATAGAGATGACTGCAGCTGTAAAACTACTCGGTTAATTCCTCAAAGCCTTTCTTTTTTTTTTTCTGGCATTCCTTTTCCATAGTTCAATAGACTTTCTATGGGAAACAGAGGAAATTAATAAAGTATACATCTTCTCTTGTCTACGAACATTCTTTCCTGCCTTAAGAAGGTAACAGATTGTATTAAGGCCCTCAGCTCTCTAAACTAAGTGGCCTGGTCTGAGGAACAGTAGTTCTGCATGCTAAATCACTAAACAAACATATTTGTTTAAAGAATTTTAGTCAAGAGGGAAAGATCCCTTTCAAAACAAGAACTGAACAATAATATTTGAGTCAAAGGAAAATAAGACTGTACAACTAACAGGCTCTCTTCATTCATCTTATATTAAGTTTATCTTTTAAAACATCATGCTTTTTCTGTTTCCCAGATAATTTAAATATTTCACAATTCTATGATATGCAGATTTGTGGCTAAATTGTACTTTTCCCCCAAAAAGCATATTTTTCTTTATTTTTTTTTCTTTCTTTCCATCCTCCTTCTCTCTTCTTTTCATCTTTCTGTTTCTGCTTTGGTTGACTAGATATTTCAGAGATTTTATATTATCTTTATTTCCCGTTTTTAAAAATTTATAGCCAGAATGTTTCAAGTCCCAGATTAAAATAGTATTTTGTTCTTTTCAGTAGTTTCTAGTCCATACTCTAGGACACAAGCAGAACGGCAGACCCCAAAAGAAAATAACGTTTCACAATGAACTCAAAGGTATTATCATTAAAAAACATTTACGATCCTCATTTTTGATCAGCTAATATATGTATAACTTTCTTCTGAACACTTTGAGAAAAAAAGTAATATAATACAGGGTCTCTGAAATTAAATAATAATGAAATTCTAAAGCTGTCTGCCTTCTCCCTGATTTTAGCCAAAGGTGGCATCGCTATAAAATTAAGCCAAACAAATGATGCTGTAGATTGTACTGCCTTTATTTGCACTGCTTGGACCCTGTTTGTTTCCAGGGCCTTGGTCTGGTTACTAACACCTGGATTTCTAGCTATTTTACTCACTGTGCTCTGCATATGGCCTGTGGACAACTGCTGGGCATTAGTTAATAAGGTTAAGGGAGAGCAGCAGTGGGCCACTTGGTCCATGTGATTTATGCAACTCCACTGTTCTTCCTGCTCTTCTGGTAAACTATTGCTGCCTGCTACTGACCATATCCACTCTCCACCCCTACCCCCACCCCTCTGGCTAGCCTGCTGGGGGTACATTTTCAAGGCCACTGTCAGCTCAGCTTTCTGGTACTTGGTAAACAAAGACCTCCATAACCCGTCATGGACTCAGGTTTCCTGCCACAAAGACCTTAGCTCCTCATGGCCACCACCACAATTACCCAGGAACCCTATGGGTTGGCTGAGAGCCTGCAAGGAAGGGTACTTACTCTCTCAGGGGTAATGGGAGGAGAAATACTTTTCTCAGGATTGAGATGGGAGAACTGAAGGTAGCTGAAATGTTAACTATACTGCCTAGAGAAGGGTTCTTTAAAGAAACAAGGCAACTTTGGATATTTTCTTTCTTGTTTTCATATGACCTAATTTATGTGGAAGATTAATACTATGTCCTTAGTTTCACTAGTATTCAATAAAATCCTGTTACTTTCTCCGTTTCTGCTTATTGGGAAGATTCAGCTTATAGATTTGCTTTTGCTTTGAATTAGGAATATTTGGAAGAATATCGGCCTCTTTCCCATATAATACAGACTTATGCAAATATTCATAACAGTTTTCAACTTGTTTCTGTTAAAACTATCTTTAGAAATACAATGTGAATAACCTCATCTTGTTAGACTCTGAATACTTTGGAAACTGTTGTCTTCATGGAAAAGTAACCTACAAAAATTGTGGCTCTGATTGTCTTGACAATTTACCCTGGTAACAACTTAGTAATTGATGTGTATATTTTCCTAAATAGTAAAAATATTTGTAAAATTTATCTGTAAAATTGGAAGTGCACCAATGGCATATTTATCTTTCCGCAATGGTAAAATAAAAGCATGTCAGTCAGAAAAAACAAAAGTAAAAAGATAGAAAATAACAAGGGTAGGGTAACCTCAGAAGCATGGCAGTGTGAGAGGACCCCTTGAAGTGACAACAAGTTGAACAGCTATAGTTCAACGGATTCCTTGCTGAACACACAAACACTTCTGAGAGATCTGTGCATCAAAACATCTGAAGGTGGGCAAAAGGGAGGAGGGAAGGAAGAAGAGCAGACGGGTGCCACAGATGCAGCCCGGAGCTCACTGCTGGACTCAGGAGAAGAGAGGCATCGGGCTGCAAGTGCGTACTCTGTCACCCTGAGCATTCCTGCCTGAATGATCAGCATATAATACTGCTGAACCCAGCTGTTGGGGCAGAGACTGAATACAGAAGTGCTATAGCTGTGTTCCAGCAGCCGCCATTCCCAGGCAGAAAACAAAGCCATAGAGCCTGACTGCACCCTCCCAGAGCTCACCTCCTTGTACCCTCCTAGAGTTAGCACGTGGCCCTAAAAGAAACTGCAGTAGTGAATGCCTAATAAAGCAGAATATCTACAGCCCTGAGAACTGGAAAGACAGCTCGTGAGCAGCAGACACACACAGTGGCTAATCCCAGTTACAGGGTTGGAGATACAGATATGAGACAGCTGAGGTCTGGCAGTCGCCATTACTGGGAGGAAAACAAAGCCACAAACACACCAGTGACCTCTTCCATCCCACCCTGCCCCCGCCCCCATTGAGGCTGAAACAACTAGGGTTACTTGGGACACCCATGCAGTATATCACTACATCTCGCTGCTGGGGCAGTGCTGAATTTCACAGGCTTGCCAACCATATTCTCCTACCAGTGTGGTGCCCTGAGACTGAGGCAAGCTGGTCACAGAAGAGAGACCCACCTCCCCAGGGAATACAAAGCATTTTTCACTGCCCAGCATAGATCCAAGAAACCAAAGCAGTGCAAGGGCAAATAAAACACTTGGCGTGTGTGCGCCACCTACTGGAATGCAATATAAAAACCTCATCAACCGGCTAACGAGGTATCACTCTTAACAACAATAATTATTATTACAATGAAAACAGAGTTCATTCCCATAAATGCCTAGGCAGAAAAAATAATCCATCAAATACCGTGAACAGCCAAGATAACAAGGCAGCTCAAGAAGAAAATGAAAAATCTCCAGAAAATAAACTTAAAGACATGGAAATATGTGATTTAAATGACATAGAATTCAAGATTACAGCTCTGAAAAAAACTCAACAGGATGCAAGAAAACTCAGGCAGTTTAATGAACTCAACAAACAAAAGAAAAACTTTACCAAAGAGACTGAAACTTTAAAAAAGAACCAAATAGACATTCTGGAGCTGAAGAACTCAATAAAAGATGAAGAATGAAAATAGTGAGCTTAGGAAATAGAGCTGACCAGATGGAGAAAAGAATTAGTGATATTGAAGACAGAAATCTAGAAATGGCACAGATGTAAGAGACTTGAGAGTGGGAAAAAAATGAAAAAATTCTACAAGAATTCTTTCTGTTTCCATTAGAAAGAGCAATGCAAGAATAATGGGAATACCAGAAAGAGAAGAGAGGCAGCCTACTCAAACAAATGATCTACGAGAACTTCCTAAACCTATGGAAAGGATCTGGATTCTCAAATCCAAGAAGCAAACAGAATATCTAATTATTTCAATCCAAAAAGGCCTTCTCCAAGGCACATTATATTAAAACTGTCAAAAATTAATGACAAAGAACTCTCAAGGCAGCCAGAGGAAAGAAGATGGTGACCTACAAAGGAAATCCCATTGGATTACCACTGGATTTTTACTCAGAAACTCTCCAAGCTAGGAGGGAGTAGAATCAAATATTCAAACTATTGGAAGAGAAATTACCAGCCAAGAATAATATATCCAGCAAAGTTATTCTTTCAATATAAAGAAGAAACAAAGACCTTTCCAGACATTCAAGAGCTGAGGGAATTTCCCACCACAAGGCCTGCATTACAGCAAATACTAAAGGGGGTTATTCTACCTGAAACAAAAAGATAAAAGGATATAAAACTATGAGCAAGATGACTAACAGAAGCAGAAAATTAGAACTCTTATTCAGAACAGAGCACTATACACTTAAATATAATGTAAAGGTTAAAGGAAGTAAAATAAAAAAAAAGAGAAGGCAATAGCTACTGTTAACTCAGGAATTAACTCACAGCATAAACAGAGATAATTTGTGACAACAAAAGTATAAAAAAGGAGGGATAAAGTTCTGAATTTGCAAAGGGGAATGGAGATCAGATACATGCAAAAGAGAAAGGACTACCATATATATGAAACTTTCCTTTATATAAACTTAATGGTAACCACACAAAAAAAATCCAGAACTGAGACAGATGACATAAAAAAAGAGGAAATAGAGGAAAAAAAACATAGACTACCGCCAAACCCAAATAACAGATAGAAACACAAGGGCAACAAAACAATGGAGACATTGAGCTACCAGAAAACAAAACATAAAATATCTATAGGAAATCCTCATATATCACGGAGTAGCAGATTAGACAAAAAACAAAACCCAACCATACAGTACCTTCAAGAGACACATCTCAGCTGCAAGGACAAATATAGACTCAATGTGAAAGGGTGGAAAACGATACCTCAAGCAAATGGCATCCATAGAAAAGTGGGTGTAGCCATACTTATATCTGATGAAATAGACTTCAAGATGAAAAAGGTAACCAGAAACAAAGATGGACATTTCATAATCATAAATGGGACAATACATCAAGAAGACATATTAGTTATTAATATGTATTCTTCCAGTTAGGGAGCACCAGATATATAAAGCAACAACTAACTGAACTAAAGGGAGAAATGGACAAAAATACAATTACAGTAGGGGATCTAAATACCCCACTGACAGCTATGGATAGATAGTTCAAACGGAATATCAATAAGTAAATATCGGCCTTAAGTTACATGTTAGAACAAATACAAAATCAACATTCACAGAGCCCTTCATCCCAAAACACCAGAATATACATTCTTCTCTAGAGCGCATAGAACATTCTCAAGGATAGACCATATGTTGGGACCCAAAACTAGCCTCAAAAATTGAAGAAGCATATTCTTCAACCACAATGCTTTGAAACGAGATCAACTGCAAAAAGAAAGTGGGAAAACCCACAAGTATGTGGAGATTAAACAACATGATACTAAAGAACAATAGGGTCAAAGAAGAAATATAAGGAGAGATCAGAAGACAGAGAAACAAATGAGAATGAAAACACATCAAAACTTTTGGGATACAACAAAAGCAGTTAAGAAGAGGAAAGTTTATATCATTACAGGCCTATCTCAAGAAACAAGAAAAATCCCAAATAAACAACCTACATTACATTTTAAAGAACTAGAAAAAAAAAAAAGAACAAATGAAGCCCAAAGTTAGCAGAAGGAAGGAAATAAAAATTAGAGCAGAATTAAATGAGAACAAAAAGACAACAGAAAAAATTAAGGCAACAAAGAGCTGATTCTATGAAAAGATTAATGAAATTGACTAGCCCGTGGCTAGACTAAAGAAAAAAGAAAAAATAAGAAATGAAAGAGGAAAAGGTACAACAGGTACCACAGAAATACAAAAGATCATACAAGAATACTATATGCCATCAAATTCAATAACCTAGAAGAAATGGACGAGTTCTTAGAAATATGTAACCTTTCTCGACTGAATCACAAAGAACTGGAAATTTTAAATAGACCCATCGACAGTACAGAAATTGAAACATTCATCAAAAATCTCCCAAAAAGTAAAAGTCCAGGACTAGATGGCTTCACCAGTGAATTCTACCAAAGATTCAAAGAAGATTTAATATCTATTCTCAAACTCTTCCAAAAAAACTGAAGAAGAGGAAATTCTTCCTAACTCATTTTATGAGACCGACATAACCCTGATACCAAAAACTGGTAAAGAGAACACAAAAAAAGAAAACTACAGACCAATATCTCTGGTGAATACAGATGCAAAAATCCTAAACAAAATACTAACAAATCGAATATAGCAATACATTAAAAAGATTATGCATCACAATCAAGTGGGGTTCACTCCAGGGGTGCAAGGATGTTTTGACATATGCAAACTGATCAATGTGATACAACACAAACAAAATAAAGAATAAAATCATATGATCATATCAATAGATGCAGAAAAAGTGTCTGTTTGGGTTCTCTCCTCATTTTTTAATTGGATTGTTTGTTTTTTGTTGTTGTTATGTAAGAGTTCTTTATATATTTTGGATATTAGCCCCTTATCAGAGGCATTGTTTGCAAATATCTTCTCCCATTCAGTTAGTTGCCTCTTTATTGTGCTGATGGTTTCTTTTGCTATGCAGAAGCTTTTTAGTTTGATATCATCTCATTCATTTATTTTTCCCTTGAGGTCAAATTCATAAAATCCTCTCTAAAACGAAGGTCCGTGAGTTTAGTACCTATATGTTCTATGCAATTTATTGTTTCAGGTCTTATATTTAGGTCTTTGATTCATTTTGAGTTAATTTTGGTGTGTGGTGACAGATAGCAGTTAGACATACAAAAAGATACCCCCCATGCACACCTGTAAGAATGGTTATTACCAACAAGACAAGTAATAACAAGTGTTGGAGAGGTTGTGGGGGAAAAGGAACCCTCATACATTGCTGGTGGGAATGTAAACTGGTGCAGCTACTAAGAAAAATAGTATGGCGGTTCCTCAAAAAGTTAAGAATAGAATTACTATATGACCTAACAAACCCTCTTCTGGGTATCTACCCCCCCAAATTTTGAAAACATTTATCTGTAAAGATATATGCACCTTGATGTTCACTGAAGCATTATTCACAGCAGCTAAGACATAGAAACAGCTTGTGTTTTTAAATAGATGATTGGATAAAGATGTGGTACATATATACAATAGAATGTTACTCAGCCATAAGAAAAGATGAAATACTACCATTTGTCACAACATGGATGGATCTTGAGATCATCGTGCTAAGCAAAATGAATCAGACAGAACAATGAGAACTATATGGTTTACTCATATGTGGGATATAAAACTGAAAGCAACAAAAGAACAAGACAAACAAACAAACAAAAACTCATAGAGACAACAGTTTAGTGGTTACCAGAGGGGAAGGGGGGAAGGTGAGGAGGTAGAAATGGGGGAAGGTGATAAGGTAGAAGGGGGTCAAATATATGGTGACAGAAGGAGATTTGACTTTGGATAGTGAACACACAATGCAATATACAGACGATGTATTATTGGATTGTACACTTGAAACCTGTATCATTTTATTAACCAATTATCACCTTAATAAATTTAATTTTTTTAAAAAAGGTAGAAAAGTACACAGAGAAACTAGAATGTTCATAGACTGCTGGTGAGAGAGTAGGTTGGTACAAATACTTTAGAAAATTGTTTAGCAGTAGCTATGCACACTCTCTGATCCAGCTCTAGAAATATACCCAATAGGAATGCATACACATATTCACAAAGACATGTATAAATGTGTTTATAACAACACCATTCTAATAGTTAACACTGAAAACTGCCCGATATCCATCACTAGAAAAAGTAAACAAGTTTTAAAATATTGACAAATGGAATACTATGAGAAATAAAGAACTATGCCTACATGCAGTTAAATGAATGAATTTTACAAACATGATGTTGGATGAAAGAAGCCTGATGCAAGAGTACATGCTATATAATTCTATTTATATATGAAATTTAAGAATAGGTAAAACTAATTTATGGTGATGGAAGTCCCCAAATAGTGATTACTACCAAGAACAGTGAAGGGTGTGAGGTTTTACCCTACTTACAAACTAACAAGTTAGCCTGCCTACTTCATGGATGCTGAGTCAGAGACTGAGGACCTTACAACACAATAGCCAGTGTCAGTATTTGTACCAGCTTTTTGAGCCTGAATTCTTAATTCTGCATATGATGACAGTTAGGTGACACTAGCACACACAGTGAGTTGCATTGTAGGAAAGGAAACCTGGGTTTGAGGAACCTGCATTTTTTCATCATGGGAAGCAAGCATGCTTGCCCTTTGCTTTGAAGGAAGATATTATCTTTATTATACTGAACAGTAAGTAAACCTCTACCCTTTTCTACCTCCCCGCCCTCCCCTTTTCCCTCTGGTAACCACTAAACTGTTGTCTAGGAGTTTTTGTTTGTTGCCTTCAGTTTTATATCCCACATATAAGTGAAATCATATGGTTTTCAAATTTTTTTGACTTATTTTGCTTAGCATGACAATCTCAAGATCCATCCATGTTGTCACAAATGGCAGGATGTCATCTTTTCTTATGGCTGAGTGACGACAGTCCATTGTATGTATGCACCACATCTTCTTTATCCAAGTACTTTGCTCTATAAGAGACACAATCTCTTTTCTCAAGGCTATAAGAAATCCTGTCCTTTGCTCTGGAGGGAAAACACTATCTCTGTCTTCCAAGGCTACTTACACAGATACTTGAAAAGATATTCTGAACAAAGGCAGTTAATGTCTGCTCACAAGTTGTGCAGAAACATCAGCAACCCATGAGAACTGTCTCCCAACTGTTCGGAGGTAGGGGTGGGTACCTATTTACAGGAAGGGAATATGAGGATAGATTCTGAAGGGCTGGTGATGATCTGGGTCTTGATCTGGGTGCTGGATACACGGAGATTTTCAATTTGTAAAACTTCACAGAGTGAAGTGTGAAACACTTCAATATGTATGTTATACATTAACAAAATATGCTTATGAAAAACAAAAATTAAAAAGAAACCCAAAGTAAGCAAAGAAAAAATTAAAAAACAAAAAGACCATCATTTTTCTGGAACCTCAAAGCTAGAAAATGATTGGCCAATTTCAAAGTATATTTCAGATCTTTCTGAGTAGGCCATGAGAACATATATAGAATTTCTAATAGGGATCATTTACTATGCCACATTTAAATGGCTAAAATCCACTTTCTAAGAATAAAAAATGCTCAGTTATCTAGGTATGGGCCATCGACTTTCAGTACTTAGTGTTCCTATGTGTTCCTACTCGTTTTACCAACTGACCTTTATCAGAATTCTTCAGTTATAAACAGTTCATTAATCATAGCTTGTGATTTTGCATTTTCAAAGCTCAGTTTTTCCAGCTGAATAAACGATAATATCCACATATTATTTAGTTCTGTTGTTCAGCAAGGATAATGCTATTCTAAGGATTGGCCCTATCATATAGTACTTGCTTTTTCAGATGGTCTGTATCAAAGTTTCATATTTTTTTAGGCCTCCCTCTTTGAGGTATAAATATTTCACTCAATAATTAAGAGTTAAAAACAGAATTTCAAACCACACCTTTGGCACATGCCATCGAAGACTGCAGTATTAATAGCAACAAAACCTTCTGTAAAACTGTAATGGAATCATTTGGTTTGGTGTATTTGAGCAAAATCTTTCCATTTCTGTGTAGCAAGGTATTTGGGGATAATAATAATTCAATGTTGAAAATACGACAGGGTTTTTTTTTTACATAAAGGATATAAAAATATTTACTAGATAAGATTAATTTGTTGCCTTTGAAACATAAAGTAAATTTAATTATCTAGGGGTTTTAAATTCTTACTATCAATTCATTTTGCACATTATAATTTTATTTTATTTTATTTTTATTTTTTTTAGGCGAGGCAACCCTTGGTTGATCTCACAGATTGCAAGGACTTTGTCAGCCTACGCTCTCTTATTTTTATTTATTTATTTATTTTTTTACGCCTACAGCACCTGGTCTTCCTAGGTGGTCTCCCATCCAAGTACTAACCAGGCCCAACCCTGCTTAGCTTCCGAGATCAGACGGGATCAGGCTTGTTCAGGGTAGCATGACCATAGACTTGCTCATTATAATTTTAAAATGCACTCATATAGATGGCTTGCCCAGTATTTTCCAATGACAAAATTTTCTCTTCACTATTGGTATCTAGAAGCATAAGAGATATAGGATACTTTGATTTATATAAAGGGGTCCAAAATTCAAGTTTATCTATCTCACCAAGATAGATGAGGACAGGAAAGGTAATAGGTAGGATTTTCAAATTTAGCATGAAACTAGAGTCTAAACCATTAAACTAACAGTGTGCCGAGTTACAATCTGGGGCACGTGGGTTTTAAGGGGACTCTACCATAAGTTGTAGGCAAACCACTTAATTCCAAAGACACAGTTTTCCTCATCTTTTTAATAACAGGTTTGAAACATCACTTCTTCTAAATCTGAAGATTTACCTACCCCTTAAATATAAGGTTTCCACAAGTTTTGGGGGCCTCCACTGGCTTGCTTTCTCTGTACTCTTCCTGAGTGACAGCCACTGCCAGAGCTTCTGCTATCACCTTTGAGATAAAGACTCTTAAACTGGGATCTCTCATCCTTACTCCAGAACAGGGTCTGACATGTCCATTTGCACAGTGTTTCCAGAATTACTCTCTTTCATTTCCATTTTCACTTCCACATCTACATTACTGGAAATCTCCACACTGCCCTTCCTGAATCTGATCTTTATCTTCCCATCATTCATACTATTCACAAAGTTATCAATTCTCTTTTGCACAAATATCGTTGTGAATGTAACACTGTCTGCAAAAGAAAATCCAAACACCCTACTATTGTATTCAAGATCAGTTACAACCAAGCCTCTGCCTAACATTCTTGCCAGAGTCCACTCACATGGCAATCCTTGCTATTTATTCTTCAAGCAACTCATGTTCAGTCCTCCCTTTGCTCATGATGTTCACTTTACCTTAGATTCTCTTCCTTACCTCTTTATCTATGGAAATCCTACTATTCCTTTTAAATTTAATTCAAATGCCATCTCCTCTACACAACCTATAAAATCTCTTACCTCATACAGCATACACTTTGATTGGATCATTTTTTGTTGTTATTGCGTTGTATAGCATACACTTTGTAGCATTTATGTCATGCAAATTTATAGTGAAGTTCCTTCTACACATTAGTAGTTTTTATATGTCTTTGTCACTCAATTTTAGGTTATTCAGGAGCCGAGATCATGTTTTAGTTATCTTTTTTCTTCTGTGATGAATAAGACATAGTCCCTGTGTCAAGTAGCCTATAATCTAGCTTAGAAGACAATTAATATACAGTGAGGGAAATGCTAAAATAAATGCAAGCATAGGGTGCTATGAGACCACATAAGAGGACTGTTTCCCTCACCTGAGGGTTAGAGGTATCAGGGAAGGCTTATGCTATAATAAGAGGTGGCTTTTTAAGTTCCTTTATAGACACTATACTAGACTATAAGTTTCTTTAGAGTAGGGCTCTAGCTTTTTCCCTATGTATTTCTAGGGTATAGCATTGTATCTAACACAAAATAGACACTCCAAAATTACTTAATGAATGTGTAAATAAAAGATGCCCAAGTCTTTTATAGCTCTAAATGTGTAGAGTATGAATCATATTATTCTTCTGTAGTACTTTTAATTCCACTTATCAGAGGGTCAATAAATAATAACTGATGGGAGAAAAAGAAAACCTAATTTAAAAGATTAATATATTTTTAGGCTTGAATTAGCTGGCATGGCTGCCCAAATAATTCCTAAGAAAGAAGAGCCAGAGCAGAGACTTGAGTCAAATCCCTACAAGTACCTTGGTTTTAACTCTCAGAAAAGAGTGATATGTGGATAAATTAGCTAAATTATTAATTAAAATAATTTGCCAAATGGCTTAGATTTTTCCCATTCATACACAAATTTTCTTAGCATGTAAAACACTTACTACTTTTGATGTTTATTAATGAAAGTTATGATACAAAGTCCAAAATCAGAAGTATACAGTACTAATAATACGTAATTGCCTATGTTTTTTTCTTTCAAATGTTGTAAACATATTATGACCTTTAAGATCTGAATACCACCCACAAATGAATATAAGATACAGTGGTATTTATGATATGGCTACTGTTCGTTCAAATCACTTTGCTAAAGGCATCATCACAGCTAAAGCATATTTTTAGGTGTTCAGTGGACCCAACAACCTTTCTGCTTTAATTCCAGAAGTAACCAGCAGAAGACATTGCACTTTGTCCTGGAAGACCAAATGGCAGAGGTCTTTTGGGGTGGAAAAGGAATTATGTCATTGTCTAGAAATCTTTGATAAACTCGGCTCCTCAGCAACAGCCAGCTGGGGAAAGAATGCACAGCCAAGCAGCACATGTGAGGTCCTAGAAATGGGATGGAAAAGAATGGGAAAATCTCAAGGAGAAAGCACAGTGGAAGGGAAAAATAATCATAAAAGAAACTTTCAATGTTAGTTTTGTATACCCAAAAGAACATTGATGTAAGACCTAAGAGGCAGTGATTTTTTTTTTTTTTTAGTTCCAGCTTATTTTCTAAAATTATTTTGGGACTTCCAGGGGAAACTGCAATCTCCCTGTGGTTGGAATTTATTAGTCCTGATGGGACGGAGGTAGACTAGGAAGTCTAAAGTCTCCTTTTAGAGCTTTGATCTGTCATTCTAGGAAAGCTGCAGATATACACGTTTGGGGTTTTGCTATTATTTGGAAATATGGTTTAATTCAATAAAGCAGAAATAGATGGATGCCTTCTTAACTTCTTAAAATATAGCTGGGTCCTAAAGTGACCATTGTGCTTACTGGGGTAAAAGTAGGCAACATTCCCACAAAGGTCAAGGTCAAAGAAGGATGCTCACTTGTCACGACTATTGCTTAATAGTACTCAGTACTGGATGTTAGACGATACATTTAATAAGAGAAAGAACTAGAATTACATAAATTTAGAGAAGGATATAAAACTATCACAGTTTGTGATTGTTATGAGAAACCTGAGATATTCAACTGAAAATGTACTATAAACAAGAAAATTAAGGTAGTGTGATACAGAATTACTATATACCAATAAATTTCAGATGAACAAACATAGCAAGTTAGTAGAAATGGGGGAAGACTCCATTGTAACAGCAACAGTCAAAGATGAAATATCTAAAAAAATTTAGAAATATGTAAGATTTATGAATACAATTCTAAAGCATTCCTGAAGGACACAAAGACTTGTACAAAGGGAATGGCTTACCAAGTTCTTAGATAGGAAGTCTCAACCTCATAGAGTTGTCAGTTCTTCCTAAGCTAATTTAGAAGTTTATTGTAATTACAATAACAAAACCTAAAACTGAGGAAGGGGTTCAGCAGAAGAATTAGACAAGTAAATTCTAAAGTACGTATTAAAAAATATTCAAAACAAGAATTTCAAGAAAACCTCCAAAAAATAATAGAAATAAGGGGACTAGCCCTGATGCTAATTATAAAATAACAAAGCAACAATAATTAAAAGTATACTCCTAACACAAAAATGACAGATGAGTAAATGGAACAGAACAAGAAGTCTAGAAATAGATCCCAATGCCTACAGAATTTGGTATAAGATAAACATGGCATCTGAAATCAGTGAGGAAAAGATGGACAACTTGAAAAATTGTCTTTAGACAACTGGAGAGAGATTTTTCATAAAATTAAGTTGGATTCACCATGCTGTATACCAAGTAAATTCCAAAGCAGCAAAGATTTAAATTAAAAAATAAAATAAAAATACTAGAAAAACATAAGGGAGAATTTCATTATTAACTTAGAGTGGGGAGGCCTTTCTATTTAAAATCTGGAGGCATAAAAGAAGGGTTTGATAAATATAACTACATGAAAAAATTAAATATACATGGTAAAAAAAATTTCATAAGAAAGTCAAAAGAAAATTGACCAAATGGGAATAAATTCATATCGAGCAAATTTTAGAATGGTGAGAAAGGATGTATACTTAGAACTGCAAATCACTGATCCAGATTATTATACCTAAAGTGTCAAGTATGTCAATTATAATCTTATTTTCTATTTTAATAGAGGAAACCAATAACTACCATGCCACCAGGGCAAAATGAGTAAGACAAGTCTGCAATTGCCTCAGGATATCGGTGATGGGCAAGGTCACTTCGGGATTACTAAATTCTCGAAGGCTATCCTATTTACAAGCCTGGTTGTTTCCATCTTGTTTGGTGCTGTGTTGTAACTGCTGCAGAATGCACTGTGAAGGTCGTGCACCGTTATTAGGCCTGTTGTAAGTACATAGCAAATTTCTCCCATATACTATTATTTCATCTGAAATATTTTCATACTCTTCACAGCAATACATTTGATGAATAAATCTAGTAGCAATGGCACATGGTTAATCTCTTGAACAAGAACTTTATTTGGTCATTCAAGAGAATACGACTACCTCCTCTTATCCCGACACAGATAAATCTCTACCTCGCAGAGGAAAAATAATAAAACTGCAAAACTTTTTAGCAATCTCTTCTTCTGTCTGACTTCAGATAGAAACAACACAACAATATCAAAGGTTCCACTTAAAGAAGTTTGAGAGAAATCCCAGGGTTATTGTACTTTAAATCTTTTCAATGGATTCTTTCAAGTTAAGCCTACCTCCTGAGCACCTGAGTAAATTGAATACATTTTGTTAGTAGAAGGTTTCTTATTTAGGTTCAATATCACACTTAAAGCAGCTAGAAATTTTAGAATAGTCCAAGAACATATTTTGTTATAAGATTGCTATTTTCGGGGAAATTTGGATAAGGGTTAGCTGGTATAAGTTATAGTTTCCCATGATATGTCTAAATTAGAGAGTAATTCAACTTTTGTATTAATTGAACTGACTTAATTTTAAAAATGTTTTTTATGGCTCATCTTTACAGGCATCTGGAGAAGGGATGAGGTCCTCCACTCTGGTATTTCTTGCTCCAAAGGTGAAAAGAATATACCCTTTGGACCATGTCAGTGGCACTTAATATCCGGCTAGCCAAATGAAGAGAAAAGACACAAACAGAGAATGCTAGATTAAAAGCAAAACCTCAATGAGAACAGAGATTCATCCCCTTGGCCTAAAAGCTTTCTAGAATTAGTAAAATAAAATAAAGTGTTAAATCTGGGTTACATGTCAAGGGTGAAAGAGATCTTATTTTACAGCATAAGCCACTGAAGCCAGAAAAACATACTCAAGGTCAGACTATTAGGTAATAGAAGCCCTATGTCTAGAGCCAGGTATTCTGATTCCTATATCACTGCTATCTTCACCTTATTTGCTAAAGAACTGCTCATCTCATCAGAGCTGCTCTTCCAAATTGCACTCTTTGTAATGTAAGACTCAGTCTTGGGAATTTTGTCATGGGTATGCTGAGGCAGGGGGTACTGCAATGATTAAGTTCTGAGCACTAACAAAAATGGAAAAAAGAAAAGTTGGAGAAAAAGTTACATTTTTAGGTATGCTAGAATTCTGATCAGAGACCACCTTTTCAAGTTATTAGTCAGAAAATGAAGAATGAGTTCTCCAGGCCACAAAGGTTTGGTGTGTTTTTTTTTTTGTTTTTTGTTTTTTTGGAAAAGGGCAGTTTTCTTTTTTGATTCTCTGCTCACCAAGAAGGTTTCAGTACATATGCAGACTGATTCCTGAATGAGATGCACTTTCCACTCTAAATTAATAAACTAATATCTAGTTTATTATTCTCTCCTTAGTTAAGTGATTGTGACTTCATTCCTCATCTAAAATTTAGTTTCTAAAAATGCAGCATTGAGATGGTAGTGACACTCCCTCCGTCCTCGTTCCCTGGCGACCCCGTGGGCACTCTCAGTCCTGTCCACCTTCATTACAGTGACTCCAGATTCCTCTCAACCATCCATGCGGGCACATAGTGGGGAGCACACCTTCAACGTCATTCTGAGAAGAAATTTAAGAAATCTCCACCTCTAATGATGGAACTCTCAGCCCCTGGACCACTGGAGTCACACTTCCTAATTTTTAACTAGTGAGTATATGTTCAATTTTTGTTATAAATACTTTAGATTTAGGAATTATTTATAAAGTACTTTGTTCTCACAAGAGATAAATTCTAAAAACAAAGAAATGAGTAAGCTCACGTGTGATCATGACATTTAGAAATATTTACAAGTAAGTGTCTTCTTCCCTATTCCACCATGAAAACAGTATATCTGGTTCTTTCGTGAGCCATGCCTGAGCCCCCCTATTTAGAGTCTGTCTGCCGTACCACCTTCTTAGGTTACCATGGGCGGTAAAGTAAGAACCATATTAAATTTTCGTTCAGCTGTGATAATGCTGTGCCCTTTGTAACCCTGGCAGCTTAGACAGGCCCCTGGAATCTCTTAGTCATTATGAGCTCATTGTTTCTAACAGGGGCACATGGCACAGCCTCAGCTACTCTTCTAGTTCATACCAGATGCTAACAATCCTATTTCAGGGGTGGAGCAGTGGGGTGGTGGATGCTTTCCTCCTTAACCTTTCTAGGAAGCATTTTTTTATATTGTTGGCTCCATTCTAGACTAGAAAATAACATGGGTGGTGGGTAGAGGCTCTGAGTTGATGACTTTATCAGTTATATTCCTGTTTTTTAAGCTGGCTAAGAAAACAAGACAGAGGTGATTCTTGTTCTCTGTAGGTAGTGAAATGTTATAGTATGGTATCATTTCTTTCAGGTAGGGTCTTTTCAAGATATTCCTGGAAAAGCAGCACAGTCCATGAACACTGGGAAGGCATGCTGATCTCAGGCAATCTAGCAAAGTACTGTGGTACCATCTGAGGCAAAAACCTTACTATTAAGAAAGTCAAGTTTCTCCAGCAAAGTAGCTTTGTCCTACACTATAGATTCTCTGGAGTAGCTATAATAACTGCATATCGTGTGTAGGTCTAGGCATTATAGGTGGATTTATGATTTATTTAGGGGAAGAAATTTACAAAAGACACTTATAAGATCAGAGTTAGACTTTTTGACCATTTGCAAAAATCATTTAACTTTTATGTGTAATCACAGTAATTTCACACCATGAAAAACTCCCAAAGTCTTGACCGAGCATATTTATTAATTCACTGGAAAATAATGCATCTTATTTGGCAAGTGCTATGGACTGAATTGTGTATGCCCAAAATTTGAATGCCAAAGCCCTAACTCCAACGTGATGATATCTGGAAATGGGGCCTTTGGGAGATAATTAGATTTAGATGAAGTCATGAGTTTGTGGCCCTAATGAAGGGATTAGTGCCCTTGTAAGAAGAGGTAGGGACACCAAAGCTCTCTGTGCCATGTGAGGACACAGCAAGAAGGCAGCCACCTGCAAACCGGGAAGATGGTCCTCACCAGAACCTGACCATGCTGCCACACTATTAGGACAAATATGTAAATTGTGTTGTTCAAATCCTGTCCTCATAGTTGCACATACAAACTGTAGAATACACATTGCTTTCAAATATGTATAGGTCATTATAAAAATCAACTACATGTGAAGGCAAATTGCCATAAATTTCAACATATCGAATTCATATAAAGTAAATTCTTTGACCACTAAGAAATTAAACAGAAATCAATAATAAAAATATGCTCTGAATGCTTGTAAATTAAGAAATATACTTTCTAATACACCATGGGTCAGAGAAGAAATCATGGTAAAAATTAGAACATATTTTGAAGTGAATGTTCATGAAAATGTACTAGCTACATTAAGCTTATTTTAAGAGGAAAATTTATGTCCCCAAATACATATATTAGAGAAGAAAAGCTGTAAAGCAATTAAC
This sequence comes from Pteropus medius, assembly GCF_902729225.1. Taxonomy (NCBI): domain Eukaryota; kingdom Metazoa; phylum Chordata; class Mammalia; order Chiroptera; family Pteropodidae; genus Pteropus; species Pteropus medius. Next base: position 30,389,219 of record NW_024349800.1, read on the forward strand.
TAAATATCCATAATAAAAAGTTATAAAAAGAACAACTTCAGTTTAAAGAAAATAAAGGGACAAAAATAAAAAGATAGAATGAGTAAAACAGAAAACAAACAAACAATAGAGAAGATCAACAAGGATAAAACTTGGTTCTTTGAAATCGCAAATAAATTTATAATCTCCCATGGAGGAATAATGAAGAAACACAGAGTAAGCCTGAATAACCAATGTCAGAAATAAAAGAGGGGATATCATTACAGAGCCTACAGATATTAAAAGAGAATATTATAAGCAACTTTACACCAATAAATTGTGCATTTGTAAAAAAATTAAGTTTTATGCTTAATACTGTGCACATTACTGTGTGTCTGTTATATTTCAATAAAAATCAACAAAATCAAGAAAATATGCATCTTACAAAATCTGGCAGCACAAGAAGAAACAATTAAGAGTTCTGTATCACTTTAAAATTGAATCAATAATTAAAAATCTTCCCACAAAGAAAACTCTGATTTGGATTCGATGATTGATTCAAACCAAATATTTAAGGAAAAAAATATCTACCTTATACAGATTCTTCCAGAGAATAGAAAAGAGAACAGAAAACACTCTCTGGCATAACCTTGATATCAAAGTATGACAAGGGCATTAGTAGAAAGAAGACTTGCAGCCCAATAGCATTTATAAACATAGATGCAAAAATCCTAAACAAAATGTTAGATACATGAATATAGAAATATGTAAGAAAGAGAGATAATATGTAATGATTAAGGTGGTTTTCTTTCATAAATAGATTAGTTTAATGTTCAAAAATTCAATCAGTAATACAACTAATCTATAGTGACAGAAAACAGGTGAGTGGTTGCCTGAGGACCTATGTGGGGGAAAGGGACTGTGGAGAGAAATACAAAGGGACATGAGGAAACTTTTGGAGGGGAGTGATAAACATATTCATTATTTTGATTTCAGTGATAGTTTCACAGGTACATACATATGTGAAAATGATCAAACTATATACTACAAATATGTGCAGTTTATTTATGCTATTATACCTCATTAAAGTTGTTTTAAAAGTCAACCAGTGTAATTTATCACCTTTACAGAATCAAGAAAGAATCCGCATGATTATCTCAACAGATTTAGACATTTAATAAAAGTCAACTTCCATTCATAATTTTAAAAAATAACATAGTTAACGGTGAAGGTGATTTCCTTAAAGTGATAAAGAGTATCTTTTAAAAATCACATCAACAGGTAAAATGTTGAAAACTTTCCATGTGAGATTCGAAACAAGACAAAGATGCCTTCTTAGTATCACTTCACCTCCTGCTCCATTATGTCCCTGTGTGATTGGGTGACATTGACCATGATGACATCAGGTCTATGTTTGAACTAAACAGATTGACACCATTCCTCCTTGTCCAGTGATTGATTCAGGGAAGGGCAGGGATAAGCCAGTCAATGCACTCCAATCCCCTGCTCTCAGTGATTGTGTCAGAGGCAAAGCAAGATTTAAATTGTTCCAATCAAAGGAAGCCAAGAGTTTTGTCCGGGAGGATAGAAGCTCTCCATTCCTATAGCAAGTATAATATAAAGAGGCCATGTCTTCAGTTGCTGCAGCCATATCTAATCAATGAGGGGAGCCATGGAAGAGAGAGTAAAAACAATTACCAGAGTGAAAGCAATCACAAGAGGAATAGAGCCTAGTGAATTATTCAGTAGTGTGTTTGAAAAAAAATTCCCTTTATTTGAGCCATATCAGTTCTGATTCTCTGATATATGCATCCCAAAGCCTCCTTACTAATGTAGTTTGGCTGCATAAAGTACCATAATTAGTGCAAAGTAGCAGATAGAATAAGGCAGACAAAAGTCAAAAGCATACATGTTCTAAAAGAAAATACACATAGTTCAAAGTCATGGTAGAAAATCAGAGACCAAAAATTTCCTGAAAGGATTGCTATTTTGGTTAAATAATATATGTAAATCACCTAGCACAGAGCCAGGGGCACACCAAGCTGTCATATTAACTGTGCATAGCAATAGCTAATGGTGCAGTAGGCTGTGTCAAGTGCCCAGGGAGGCAAGAAATAGTCTTTTATATCAAAAGCATTTTCTTATAACTTGAAATTATATAACTCTTGAGTGGATAGTCTTAAAGTTTAGGTGTCAATGAATGACAACAGTTAGCTTTTACTGAAAATCTACATTTGCAACTTTATATGCATTTGTCTTTTCACAAGGACCCTGCAGGATAGGTATTATTCTCAATTAACACATCAGGAAACAAATTCAGAGACGTGAATCCACTTAGCAGCATTTAAATGGTGATACTAGCTTTTACCACAAATCCCACCTCAAACCCGTGTTCATTTACCATTTCAGGCCAACTCTCTAATGTGAGATGAAGACTCAAAGATGTACATGAATTATATCAATTTAGAGAATTTATATAACAAAGTAATTGCGTTTCCTGGGTGCATTTTATATGTTAGCATATTTCTTTTGTACTCATTTCATAATAACAAAGCTATTTACTAAACAGAACATGATAAATGCACACACAGATTAAGCAAGAGAAATATTGTTTTGATAGAAACCACCCTATAATATATCAGTCATCTGGAAAACAGCTTCCTAACACTAATAAAACTATTCTGGGTTCTTAAAAACATTTTGGGAAGATTTTGAACAACACTTACAACTAGGTCTAGGAAATCATGAACTTTAGAAAGAACGGATAATTGTATAGCCTTTAGAGTTGTTATAAGATAAAATATGGAGGCAGTTGGATAAACACTGCATGGAAGAAAAAATAAAAACAATTGATAGAAGATAGGACTAGCAAATGAAAACCATTTAAATGACTCTCCTAAGTACTGCTATCTTGAATGTTTATCTTTTAAGGATACAAATCAAGAACTCCCCAAATCATATATATTCTCCAAAAGCTATTATAAGACAGAATAAACAAATGATATGAATAATTAAATAATTTCATATCTAATTATTCTTCCTAATAATGTTCCAAATGGCTTAGTAAACTCTACAATCAATAAATTATATAACGTACTATGTTTTTTTGAAAAATATGAGAATAACAAATTGGGCTATATGATATATATGAAAGGCTGCTCTGGGATTTTGTAATTATGGTATGAAAATTCACCTCCCTATTCTACAGTCTTTGGACACATAATGTCACTGTTACGTGATGCCATCTCCCGTAGAAGCAGGGGCTGCCATGGTGGAAAAGTAATGTTAGTAAAATTAGCCTCTTGCCTAGAACTCTAACCCAGTTGGGTTAATTCTAATGGCCTACCTGGCTCAGTGCCCTTGCTTCTCTTTCCCGCTGAGCTGAATCTATTAAACTAACCCTGACTTATAGCTATGCATCTGACTTCAGAGCCAACTCCAACCCTCACCGCAGGGAGATAACATAAGAAATCTCTTGTCAAGATCTTCTTGCCTCTGCCCTGAATTCTTGTTCCTCTGATTGTACTCCAGTCCACTATGACTGGGTTCCTTACCTTTTATACATTTCCAGTAGCTGGGTTTTTACTGTGAAGTCTCAATCTCGTTATGGGTACCTAATATTTAATGGGAGATTCCAATAATACCCAATACTAATTCCTATGAAATGAACTTTCTTTTTTTAGGATTACCTTGCTATTTGGGCTACTTCCCAAATAATTTAGAACTTGCCCTCTGTTAGCACCTTATTCCACCAGTCCACACCATCCCCTCCCCCACTGACATCAATTGATGAACTATGAATATACTTTTCAAATTCATGGGAGGAGGTATGGTATACTGGTTAAGAGTGTGGTTTCTCTGCTATGCAACAAAACGAAAAGACAACATACCAACTGGGAGAAGATATTCACTTATACATCTGATAAGGAGTCAATATCTAAAATATAAAGAACTCATAGAACTCCATAACAAAAAACATAAACAATCTAATTTAAAAATGGGCAGAAGACATGAATAGATATTTCTCTAAAGAGGAAATACAGATGGCCAACAGACATATGAAGATGCTCAAGGTCACTAATCATCAGAGAAATGCAAATTAAAACCACAATGACATATCACCTCACACCTGTCAGAATGGCTATCATCCATAAATCAAAGAACAAGTATTGGCGAGGATGTGGAGGAAAGGGAACCCTCATACACTGTTGGTGGGATTGTAAATTGGTACAGCCGCTATGGAAAACAGTCTGGAGGTTCCTCAAAAAGTTAAAAATGGATCTACCTTTTGACCCAGTAATTGCACTTCTGGATATTTAGTCAAAGAAAACCAAAACAATAATTCATAAAGATCTATGCACCCTTATGTTCATATCAGCACAATTTATAATAGGCCAAGATATGGAAGCAATCTAAATGCCCATCAACAGACGACTGGATAAAGAACTTATGGTTCATATATACAATGGAATATTACTCATCCATAAAAAAAAAAAAATGAAATCCTACCATTTGCAAAGACATGGATGGACCTAGAGGTTATTATGCTGAGTGAAATAAGTCAGACAGAGAAAGATAAATACCATGATTTCACTTACATTCAGAATCTAAGGAACAAAAAGGACAAATTAATCAAAAACAGACTCACAAATATAAAGGACAATCTGGTGATGACCAGAGGCGGGGTGAGAGGCCTGGGAAAGAGGGATGAAGGGTTAAAGAAGTACAAATTAGTAGTCGATAGATAGTCACCAGGATGGACAGCACAGCATAGCAATGCAGTCAGCAGTAATGTAATGGCTATGTGTAGAGTCAGAGGAGAGAGTAATTAGGAGGATCATTTCATAAACTTTATAAATGTCTAACCAATGTACTGTATACTTGAAACTAATAATAAAGTTAAATTAAAATTTTTAAAAACATGCAAAAAAAAAAAACCCTGCTTTCTGCAATATGAGTCCCTGGGTCTGAAAGGTAGCAAAGCTATGTATGACCTTGAGTAAGATTCTTAATCTTCATATGCCTTGATTTCTTCATCTCCAAAATAAAGAAAACACCTGCCTTATATATGAATAATCTACAGGTAATATATAATACTGTGTCTAGTAAATAATGAGCACTCCATAAATGTCAGCTGTTGCTATTAATATGGTTCCTATCTGCCCATCTATAGAATAGGCTACATTATTTTAGACCTTGCTTAATGCTGAGGCTCTGCCTTATCCCATATGTCTATGCACTTCTGATCTGCTTCCATACTTGGATGTGAAGTCCTCTTTCCTAATTTATAGTATGTGATCACTTTCCCAAAAGAAAGTAATAAGGGACTTAGTAATAAGGAAAGTAATAAGGAAATTCATTATTTGCATCTGTCTTCCCTTCCTATCCAAGAGAAAGGAGCAATTGTTCAACCAGGCTGAACCTGTTCATACTTCTCTATGTCTGTGAGATGCCACTTTTATAGCCACTCTGTCATCACGGCTTACCCTAAAGAGCAGCTGGGGTTTCACTGTCTGAGCAGATGATTTGAAAGTTTTGCAAAATCAAGCTGAAATGGTGGTAGTTTTGAGTTCTGGCCTGGTTCATTCCTACAAGGCCACTTAGAATCTCAACCCTGGAATTTTTAAGCTCTAACCTGTAAGGTGGAATGTGAACATAGACATGTATGTATCACTGATTCCCTTTCCATAGTTCTAAATACTTACAGAATTTTTATAAAATATGAATAAATATAAATATTTATTAAATATAAATAAGAAAAAGATAAAATGACATAGCATTTACTTACATGATTCTGCTCTTATTCTATGCAATGCTATTAATACACATAACAATACCTTGGGTTGATAAAGTCTTAAAATGTCATTTATTTCTGGTATTTTAAGACTTTATCACTAAGTGTATATAACATGCGTGACACCTTCAGAAGCAGGGGAGCCAGAATTAGTGTGTATATTTCATAAGTAAAAGAGATGAGAGGTTAAAATAAAAGTGAGTGATTTACTCTAAACTCTTACAAAGAAGAGTTAAATAAGAACCCCAGTCCCCAAACACTTAATACTTAGCTAAACTGTCGTTGCGAAAAGAAAAACTTATTATTGTTTTTTGAAAAATAAACACCCAGGTATTAAGGCCAGAGTTAAAACTGAATATATCCTAACACCAATGGTCCAGTTTGGAACCCGAAGCAGTCAACTTCCATTAAACTCCCATTCAACATTTTCACCTAATGGCTTGCAGACAGATCTTCAAAAAATATGTACCTTCACCAAAATAACAAGCTTTTTACCCAATTCCATAGACTTGGGCAGCTTTTTATTATTCCAGCCAAACATATTGATAAAAATTCTAAATCAGTTCAGAAAAATTTCCTCACATTTTTTTAAGCATCAAAATCAGTGTGCTTCTAAGAGTTAGCCTGGGTAATAGGAATGCTGTATAATTTTCATGTCACTTCTGAAACTCTAATATAGGAATAAGTTTTACACTGTGCTTTCACAGTTACTGATAAGTGCCTATTCACTGTAAAGGAGAGGTGAGGGCTTAAAGGAGGGAAGTAGCTGCTGTCAAATATAAACCTGGGGCAAGAAAATCAAATGTAAAAGATTCTATGTTCCACTCCCAGGGCTGAACTCTGTCACCTCTTCCAGTATTTACTTCTCTCTTTGGTATCACTTAGGGATTGATTACTCAAACTCATCTTGTGGCCCAGTCAGCCTATGAATAACTCTGCTGTTACTTTTCAGGAGATCACAGATAGTACATTCGCAGCTGTTTAAAATTAACACTTCTTTCTTATCAGAAGTGGCTCCACTCCTTTACTGACATCAACACATTTTTGAAAGTTCTGTACCGCAAATTCTTTGTCTTTCCTGACTGCCCTTTCTTACTGCCTACAGCCAGTAATCGCAGTGAATCGTCTGTCAGAAAAAACTAGGGCCTCACGAATGCACATAAAAATTCCAGACACTCAACTTCTTTAAAAGATGAATCTAGACTGATCCAAGAGAATCTGTTTTTACTCACTTGGGTATTTAAGTATTTTTTGTTTTGAATTTTGAATGTGGGCTTGGCTACCATCTCCCAAAGCATCCAGGACATCACATGAATTTACAGTAACAGTGAGTCAACGGGCCACAGTGGTGCCACTCTGTGATTTCTACAGTAAATACAAACGATTAAGATTGGCATGTTTACATAAGACTTCATTTTCTCACAAACTTTCCCATATTTTCTCTAAATGTTTAAGTTAAAGTAGGGACCAAAGTAGCAACTCTATTGGAGTAAAACATTAGTTAGACATAGTAGAGAATTTAATTCAACAACAGATTACCCCAGCACCCCCCGGATTTGCTGCAGTGAGTTTTTTAATCCCAGGTTCGCTTCCCTATATTTCTTGGCATCTTCTGGAATGTCTCCTCTCCTTGTTGTACATTTAGAAAATGAATGCTTATTTTATGATTCATCTAAGAGAGAAAGAAATAGGAAAGAAACCCTTAAGACATTCTAGAGCCCAAGATGATTATCACTAATTAGGAGTAAACTTTGTTACTAGATCCTCTTTAGTATGAATAATATATTATCCACTTATTCCCTTTAAAAACTATCAAAAATAAAGATTACTAGAAATTTAACTTTTGAATACAAAAGTGAAGTTAAAAAAGATGCCCAAAGATTTAGTGTCACACAATAAGAACACAAACAAGCAATAGAGTAGAACCTCATTGTGATAATATCCTTGGAATTTAAAAGGAACATGTAAGAAACCCAAAACATGACAAAAGTGTAAAGAAGATGCTTGTCCTGTCACTCATCTATTAAAAAGAAAAAAAAAAAGTGTTATTACAGATGTTTGTATACAATCTTTCAAAATACCCTTAATTTTTATTTTTTGTATGATTTCAACAGTCAAAAAAGATGGTGGATTATTTTTAAATCACCCTATTTAATCATTGAAAAAACATGCAAGACCCAGTCACAATAACCAACTTCTCTTATGCTCCAATCCCTCTGCCCAGCCCGTCTCCCAGTTCACCCCTGCTATAGATGCACAGCCGTGTTGTCCACAGCTAGGCTGGGAACTGCTGAGGGCAATCACCGTGTCGTGTTATAGTGTGTATCCCCAGTAACTAACATGGTGCCCAGCACACTGTAGACACTCAAATACAACCTGAAATGATTGGAATTGACATTCATAGGGCCGGTTAAAGAGCCTGGTCATTGCTGTGCCCCTGGGCTGGTAGTCTCTTCCCTGGTCATCTTTGGACCATTTAGGATTTGAGGACTATTCGTTTCAACCACAATGCACAAATGAATTTAAGAGCAAACTCCTGCCTACGTTTCTGCCCCACAAACATAATCACTAATGTATGTAGGTACTGTACAATATAAAGTACTTTCACAGATTTATTTTATCTGACCCTTACGACAACCTTTTGAAGTAGGTAATACAGATATATAACCCCATTTAACACATGAGGAGCTAGAGGTTTAGGAGGGTTAAAGAATTTGGTCAAGGTCACACAAAGGTAAAATGCTCTTTTCATAAACTTAGTATTGAGACCAAACAATAACAGAATCTTAATGCCAAAGTTCCAATGTGAAATCTTGAGACATCCCAACTTCCAAATGCATCTCACATTCAGGATATGCCTTATCTTTCGTTCATTCTCTTTTATAATTGCTTCCATGTTTGAAACACATCCCCAATGCAATGCTTTGTTTAATAAAGAAAATAATGTTTGTTAAATAAAAAAACAGTACCACTGTAATCACAGAATGTAAGAAAACATGAGCTCCTCAAAAAACCATTAAGGCAGTTAGTTATCTTTGGTAAGGTTTTATTTAAAGGAATGAATGTCTGCCAATTTACTAGGAAAATTGCTTCCTAAATTAAAGATGAACCAATTAAATTATATTAGAAATGAGTGAGAAATAAAGTCCTTTGGTCAACTGGTTTTCAGCTCTCTCCAATTAAAAATAGTTCTAACAGGATTTAAAATTTTAGTGGCAAATCATGCAACACAGGTCTGGGCTTAGCCAGAAGCAGAAAGCAGTTCTGCAACCATTTCTAACACAGTATAGAAGCAAGAGCTTCAGACTATTTAAATTTATACCAGCAACTAAATTCTAGGCTCACAAACAAACCAAACTCTCAAACTCCTGAAGTTCGCTCTGAATAGCTAATAGGAAAATGGGTCTGGAAAAAGTCCAGAAAAAGCTTACACCCAGATTTATTCTGCAATTTTTTGTAAATTACATTTTTGGAAAGAGGTAGGAAGTAAGTAAAATTCTAAAGATAGGCTTTCTCTCAGTTATGTAAAGTATTTTATTTCTAATCTAAGAAAATAGTAGCTCTTTCTTATATTAGATGTTTTTAGTTTTCACCATTTAAGGTTAGTTGAACAAAATTGATGTTGAAATTCAGTGAATTTAAAAAATTAAAATTGAGCTAAGTAGGAACTATCAGACTAATGGGACTAATTCTGACTTTTGCTGTTTTCCCATGATAATCTCAAGGGCTATAAAATCATGGAGATCCAAGCTAACTATACACAGATTTCTGAATGCTGAGGCAATCCCACGTGACGTCTAGGTTATATGGCAAATGATTATCCGGAATAGCACACTAACACAAATGTTAGGTAAATCAGAATGTAAATTCTATCTTTTCTCCTACTTCTACCATCCTTCCAAACATGAGAAACACAATGATGGTAAAAACAGGATCTTCAAAGTCAGACGGACTTCACGTTTAAGCCCAGCTCTGCCCTTTCCTACCTGGGAGACCTGAACTACTCAGTTTATTTTTCTGAGCCTCGGCTTCTTCATTTGACAAAAATGGGATAATACACACCTCACAATACCTGGCATATAGTAAATGTTCAGTAAATATGTGTTAACTAACAGGTTTGCTGTGAGAAGATGTGATATGATGCCATGCACATGTGTGGCCAAGCCCTCAACAAATGTTTGCCATGGCTCCTGTGTCATTCCATTTTGTGACCACTTAAAGTACCACCCAGATTTGCCCCACTTCCCCAAAAAAAAGAAGAAAGGAAAAGAAAGAAAGAAAGAAAGAAAGAAAGAAAGAAAGAAAGAAAGAAAGAAAGAAAGAAAGAAAGAAAGAAAAGCACTTCAACAACTTATTCCTCGTTTCATTTTAGGCATTTTTCTTAATAAAACTTGCAATGCCCACTAGCCAAAAGAAACTCTCGATTAATTAGTGTATTGTGCTATTACTTTTCATCAATAAAGTAGGGAGTTAATAGTTTGGTAATGTGTAATTATGTTTTTTCTTAATGAAAATATAGAGACCTATTTTTTAGAATGTATTAGTCAGCTATTGCCACAATAATCCTATAGAGCAAAGCATCCCAAACTCAGTGGCTTATAATAAACATTGATTCCGATGCTCATGGGTTTGTATGTTAACTAGAATTTGGCTGGTCTAAGCAGGGCTTGGCTGGGTGGCTCTGCTTCAAGTTGTGGGTTCAGCTCAGGTTCATTCCACCTGTGTTTATTCTGAGATCCAAGCTGAAGGAGCAGCAGCTACCCAGGGAAAGCTCTTCTCATGGCAAATTACCAGTATGCAAAACCAAAGGCAAACCACGCAGGTGTATTTAAGGCTTTATGTCACATTCACTAACATTTCATTGACCAAAGCAGTCTCAGGGCCAAACCCAACATCAGTGGGATTGGGGCTGAACAATAATCAAAAAGTATCCAAATGGGGGTGGCTCCATAGTGTAGTGGTTAGCATGTCTGCTTTACACGCAGAAGGTCCTGGGTTCGCACCCTCAGTGGAGCCACAGACATACCCGGAGTGCACCAGGCCCCCCCGGGGGGCCCCACGCCCCAGATGCATACCACGAGCATGGGAGGAGCCTGGTTCAGGGGTGGAAGAGGAGAAGAGGGAATTAAAGAGGGGGGGGGAAAAAGTACCCAACAATGAATACTACAATTGTAACTAGTTGGATGTAATTGCATTATGTATCAGTTATTTCTACATGGAGTTAAATTCACATTAATGAAACTCTGAAAGGAAAGATCTTATGGTAATTAAAGAGGAGATTCTGGAGAGACAAAGCACTAATGGAGATAAAAATTCTGATATTCCAATTAGTAAATAAATGCGGTAACTCAGTCTTCAGATGTTCATTTACAATTATATAGGAAATGATTTCAAGCTTGTTTTATGTGTTTCAATTGAATCAGATTGTCTCTTTACTCAAACTGCTATGTCAAACCATCATAAGCAATTGATATTATTAAAATAGAAGATAACAAATCTTTGCTATTTTGTGAGATTTACAGTTGAATAAATACAAAACAAATGAAATACAAAACAAATAATTAATACAAGTTCTATTATGATTCATTTAATAAACACTGATTTAATTAATTAATTAAATCACTTAATTAATTAATAAAAATAATCATTTAATTAATAAAAAATGAGTGTATGTGTGTATAAAAAAATTTATCAGTGTATCTGGGGAAAGCTCTAACATACCTCACTTATTTCAAAGAAACTTTGAAAACTGTATTAAAATTGATTTATAAAGGAAAATAAAACATTAGGCTTTGAAGTTTAAGCATTTGCAACAAATTTAAAATTCTAGGTTGGTTGAGAAAATAACAGACAACAAAAGTACATTTAGTTAAAGGAGCACCACTCTGTTTTCAATCATTTTATAATTTATTCAGTGCAAGCTTAGAGAAATGGTTTTAATTAAGAAAGATCACACTTGGGTATTAATATGATAAAATATGCTGACATAATTTTTAAAATCTATGTGGTGATAACAGACAAAAAGAATTCCTTGGCAATATAAAAAAAAAGTTTAACAAAATTTGATTTCTAGAGCTCCATTGTTCTATAACTCAGGGCTTCAATTATAATAATATCAAATCTCTATTTTAAGTATTAGAGACCCCTTATGAGTAACTGCTTTGGTAAACCAAAATGCTGTGAACCACTTAACTACTGGGTGGGAAGTGGGAAGTACAGCACTAGATATTAATTACTTCTAATGAACTAATCTGTGAATTAACATATTATCTTTTAAAATCTAACACATTATCATTTCTATTCTACTTCCTTGTATTATGCCCCTTTTTGGACACCTGCAAACCCACTGTGGTGGCATTTAAAACTCACCATTATGTTGTCCCAACTTATCTTCTATAGCCCCATAATATGAGTACATTACTCTTGCTAAGCTGGTCTAGTGATTCGACAACATATCTCAAGCATGTTATTCCTCACTTGCAAAACAAGCATCTAGTGCCTCTGTAAAATACTTGACCCACCTTTTCAGGCTTTGCTCAAGTCCCACCTCTTACATTCAAGATTTCCTAGTCGACTCTATGTTCCAGGGAGCTCTTTTACCTCTAACTTTTGGTAACATATGTTGTCTGACTGTGTATATGGAATTTAGCACATAATTGTCTTGAATTGTTGAACTTTTCACATGTATCTTATGATCTCCTTATAGATCCTAATGGCTTTATGTGTAAATTTCATAACCAAGTTACTCCAGGTAGCCCATCCAAGATTCATTCTCATTTTCTTCCTTATGAATAGAATTCAAATTTTTCTTAGATGGCAATGCACCCAGTTAAACTCACCTTCCAAAATTCCCTGGCAGACAGAAATGTCCATGTGATCCTAGTTCTGACTAAAGAGATAAAAGCAGAAGTCTATTTGTAGAGACCTCTAGAAAAGCTACTGTCTTCTGATATAAAGGGACAGAAAGATGAATATGATGCTTGAGGTGGAAGAGTCTCATACAATCACAAGGACAAAAGCTATATGTTAAGGACAAAAAAATGTGGGACACTACATCATGACACCTCTGTACAAGTCCTAGACTGTCTACCTCCAGACTTATTGTTTTTTGAGAAAAAGAACTGTTTGATTAAGCTAGTTTAATTGGATTTTCATTATATACAGCAAAATGGCAATCCTAAGTGATATGTCTTGATATTATTTTTATGAATAAGAAAATTTATAGTAATCACCAAACAATTGTTTAATGCTTAGGGTTGTGCTAGCATGCAGAAAATACAAAAATAAATGTATATGCTCTCTGTTCTCCAAACGTTATCAACTAAAATACAAAGCAAACAATTAATACAAATTCTATTATGATTCATTTAATAAATACTTACTGAGCATGTGTATGTATGTATAGATATACACACGTGTGTGTGTGTGTGTGTGTGTGTGTGTGTGTGTGTGTGTGCAGAGCATACCAGCAGAGGAACCCTACAGGATAGAAAGGTAAATCAGCCAAGGATTATATCCTCAAAGAGCTTAAAATAAGTAGGTATAACTACTGCAGTATTTACAATAGCTATCGATATGAATCTGATAGATATGTTCATAAATAGCTATAAGACAATGTGCAGGACTAAGAGCTATAAAAAGAAACCATAAATTAAATACTAGTGTCAATGAAGACAAAACTACTTCTAATTTACCAGATCAAAAAGAGTTGTTTCATTCAGAGGATATACTTGTGAAGGACACTGAAGAATGGGCAAAATGTAGGCTAGTGGAAATGGTGTGGCAGGTGAAGGAGAATTTGGGTATTAGGGGACAAGGAAGAGAGGAAACTAAAAAATGTAACAAAGCTTTGGGCTAGAATAATGGTTGTTATATTAATAGAAATAAGGAACATTGAAGAAGGTACATATTTGCGAGAATAAATACAAGGTTGGATTTAAGACCATACTTCGTCTTAGTAACAAAACAAACAGATGAAAGCAAGCTTTCCTTCAATCCTCATCGCACTCCGGTCATCATTCTATTCTCTACTCTTTCGCATCCTGCTGAGGGCATTTGTTTGGCAATTATCTACATGATACTCTCACTTTTATCCCATTATCTTTAAGCTGGCTTTAACATGTTAAAGATTCATCTGAAATAAATACTACTTGACATAACTAACAATGAAAAACTAGAGTTGTGCTGTACAATATGGTGGCCTCTAACCTGATGGCTGTTTAAATTTAATTAAAATCAAATAAAATTAAAATTCAGTTTTCAATCTCATTCGCTACATTTTAAGTGCTCAGTGGCCACACTGGACAATGGGAGAATACTGCCATAATTGCAGAAAGTTCTATTTGACACTGATGATCTAGAGTCTTTGTCTTTGAAGGTCAGAGATAAGGCAAGAAAACCCTTATTATCATCAGTTTTCAACACTTTTCTAGACTAGGTTTGAGTCTACACAATGGGTCAAGAAAGGGAAATGAAATCTAAAGAATGGACAGGAATGATTGTCTCTATGGCAAATAAAATAAAAATCTGTTAGAAACAATGATTAAAAATTAGGATATAAAATAATCAAATTCACTAATATTGGCACTAGTAAAAATCAGAAAATACGAGAAAAGGCTCTCATTAACAATAGTAACAAAGGATAAATTATTTTGAAATAAACTTAAGAATGTGCAATAGCTATGTTAATAAAACAAAAAATGTCAGTAAGAGGTAAAAAATGAATAAGAATATATTTTATATTGTTCTTCCCAAGTTTATTGAGAAATTGACATATAACATTGTGTAGGTTTAAGGTATACAACATGGTGATTATATATATATATATAACTGATTACCACAATAAGGTTAGTTAACATATCCATCATCTCATACCATTTTTGCATGTAGTGAGAATATTTAGCAACTTTCAAGTATAAAATACAGTATTGTTAACTATAGCCATGTTTTATATTTAATGAGAATATATTATAAATATGTCAATCTCACCAAACTAATTTTTACATTTAACATAATTCCAATAAAAAACTCAAGTTGCAAAAAATTTTTGCAACTTGACAATTTCCAGTCTATCTGGAAGATGATCCACTGTTTTTAGACTAGCCAAAAAACTCTGAGAAAAGAAGAGGTTTTGCTCAACCAAATATCATATGAAGCATGTTATAAACACTCAATAATTAAAACAATATGGATCTTGCACAGGACTAGACTAATGAAACAAAATTTAAGAGTCTAGGAACAGATCCAATTATTTATATGGATTATTACTTATGATAAAACTAGCATTTCAAAATAATGGAGAGATGAATAATTAACAAAGGGTTTTAGAAAAAGATAAACTTACATTCCTGCCTCATAATATGTAAGATAAATTCTATATTAGTTAAAGTTTACAGTGTTAAAACAGAAACTATCAAAATTCTAGGTGAAAACAGAGCTGAATATAAAAATATTTGTATTGGGTAGGAATTCCAAAGCATGACCCCAAAGACAGAAACCATAACAAGACAGACAGATTGAACTCATAAAAATGTAAAACTGATGTATGATACAAACCTCACAATAAACAATTATAAAAGGATTTTTTAGTGACCTAATTTTCATCATAAGCTCTGTTGAATAAATTGATTTACTTTATACATCAATACAATGGAATATCACATAGCCATCAGTAATATTATGGGGATATATATTTATTGACATGAAAAGATATTCAAAAAAAGATTATACCTAAGTATGTATGGTGTGCTTCTAGTTTTATTAAAATTATATGCCTACCCATAAATTTACATAATTTTTGTGTAATTAAAAGTCTGAAAGAATATGTACCAAAATCTTAATATCAGCTATCTCTAAATGGTATTATAATGGGTATTCTATCTATATCTTCTAATTATTTCTAGAAGTAAAATGTATTCTGGGGTAAAATTTTTAAGTTCTTGTGAAAATAGTCAAAATGGTAAAAAAAAAAGGTAGCTTCTATTTAAATGTGGTTATTTCTAAGTGGTAGGATTACAGATGATTTAAATTTTCTTCTTTACATAAATTTTAAAAATATTTTTCTACAAGAATATATTTACTCTTAGTCAAAATGAAATAAACTTGATTAATCAAGTGCATCTGGCTACTGTGCAGCTGCTAATTACACAACAACATTATAAAGGGACATTTACTGACTCAATGGGTGAACTGACTAGTGGGGAATGCGCACGAGCTCCTGTTTCACACCCTTGTTGCCTATATTACATGTAATAAGCTGTGTGTGCAATGCCAGAAATGAAGCCATTTTCTTTGTATTCTTTTCAGTGTTTTCACTACTATTTTGATGCTGGGATCAGGGAAGCAGATAGTAAAAGCCTGTAAGGCGGAACTCTACTAATAGAATCATAACTGGGTTACTCCAGCCCCAGTAAAGTATAGAGAAATGTATTCTTGGTCAGCAGTGCAGAAGAAAGATTACATCTGAGGTTTCAGCATGACAGGTGAACTGAAACTAAAACTAAAAAGCAAAACGAAGAAATTCTATGTGCGATTTAATGTGTGACCTATAACAACTGTTTTCTGTAATGTGAAAGGTAATCTATCCACCTGGTTATCCAAAGAGTAGCTCACCGTAAGTGCATTAAGACAGAGGAATCAAGAAATTTTCCAAAAGATTCCTTCATCTCCCAAAATAAATAAAAGCTCAGGCAATATGAAGATCAGTAAGACAATGTTCCCACCAGCTTCAAATGGAAAGCAATCCAAAATGTGTCTCTGCTAAGACACTAACATGACCACACCATCACCACTACCACCACACCAAATTCATTCATTCATGCTTCGTTTATTCCTTCATTCACCTACAGTGAATGCCTAGCATGTGCCAAGCACTATGTCAGGCAGTGCAATGGGTGGACCTAACGATCAGTCTCTTATCAAATGTAAACATGTTATGCCCCTGATTGAAATCCTGCCAGATATAAATTAGCTAAAAATAAATTAGAAAAAAAAAAAAAAGGAATAAAACAGAGTTCCTGGCATCATGAAGGATATAGGTTTGCTCTGTTCAGATTTTCAAGTACTGATTATGTCCTACCTTCCTGGTCAGTTAGAGAAGTAAATAATGAGTCTTAAAGTTATAGAAGGAAGAGTGCACTGCAGTGTAATCAATACTCAGAGAAATGGTAGGTGTCGTTTTGACGTTTGAAACAGAATAGGGGAAAAAACTGGTGAGACTAGAGTTAAATTTATTCTTTGGTAAATGAATCACTTTCAATACTTAGAAATTAAATATAACCAATAATACATGAAAATTTGATCATAGTTCTTAAAGTAAAATAAAATAAAAATTACTAACTCAAACACAGAACCAACACTGCCCATAGCCAGAACTGAATATAGAAGACACCAAAGCTGGGCTCCATGGTTAGTCTTTCAACCCAGCTAAGTAGACTGGGATGCTCATACTCTCAGCGGAGCAAGGGTCAACAGCAGTGAGGTTTGTCTCTTACAACTTAAGACATATCTAAAATTCTTTTTTAAATTAAATTTATTAAGGCAACATTGGTTAATAAAATTACATAGGTTTGAAGTGTACAATTCGGTAATACATCATATGTATATAATATATATTTCATATCAGGTCCTAGACATCAGATTTAAATATCATGGTAATGCTATACGTTAATAGTGCATCTAGAATTGAGAAACTATTTACAAATTTATTTAAATAGATAAAGTTTTCTTTTTCACCATAAGTAAACTGTTGCATCGTCTATAGCAGTACTTCTCAAAGATCTACGGAAATATTATTAAAGGTCTTCAAATTCTTGATGTTTTTAAATTTTTTTAAAATTTTATGATAATCTTTTAAAAATAAATTTAAAAATAATGTACATATTTTGGATGACACCATGCAACTGCATACTGCCACAAGATTTGTATGCAGCAGTTTGTATGCACAACTGAGCATATGTCGATTGACATAAGGGAAAGCTGTATGAGTGGAAGGCCCTGTGGTCCAAAAAAGCAGAGTGGTAGGAGAGCCCAGTATCATCTTTGACTGTACCAACTTGTATCAATTTATTGGAAATAAGTATGAATATAAGTATGCAAAAAAGAATTTTTCTATACCTGATCCTAGTAATAACTGCATCAGATACCTATTTAATGAAGATGTTAATTAGGCTAACTTTATCTTCAAGTAATGAAGCTTAACAGAGTTGCCAACAGGCATCTTTAACGTGCTGCTCCAAGACTACTCACTAGCAGAGTTTTACTAACAATAAAGGCATTGGTATTGTTTGAATAACATACTTATATGAAGGCATTTGTGGAGTAAGTATTATCAAAATCCAAATACAGAAACAGATGAACCGCAGAACTAGGCTTGTGGTGACATCGTTCTACTATAATTCCCCAAATCAACAACTATTTCAGAAGCAAAACAGTGTTACCCATCTGACTAAATCCATGTTGATCTGAACCGAATTATAATATTCATTTGAACCGTAATGGTTTTGTAGTCCTATTTGTATTTAACTTGTAAATTTTTTTGGTTTTATTTAGTATAGAGCTATAGGCATAAAATATTATAAGTAGTTTTATGTTGGTGCATATTAAGTAACAATAAACAATATAGGTAAAATAAGTTAAGTAATATGATAATGATAATTTCAGTCAACCTTGGAAGTCCACAGGGATTTTATTTTTCAAGAGAGTGAGATAGGAACATTTGAGATCTTGCTCTCTGGCATATGTCGTCAGTTTGTTTCAAATAAACAAAAATTCTCACAAAAAAAAAAAAAAGAGGGGCGATACATCCCTCAACTTAAGGAACTCTTCTTTATGGTATGCATTAATTTTATTTAGGATTTAAGAGAAAAGGAAATGTATAACATGGTTCTCTGTTGGCAGCTTAAATTTAAATTTTACTTCTTGATCTGAAAGTTTTTCTGTGTCCTCGCTTCTGCTTTATTCACCAGTTTCAAAGCTCAAATTGGAAGGCCATCTGGAGATTGCCAGAAATGGTAGGACACAGTCAGGAAAAGGAACCCCTTTTTTAACAGTCACTTTACTGAATTTTAATGGATTTCATTTTTGTCTAAACTGTCAGTTTCTGTAGAGACAGGACAACATCAATGCCTGTCACAACTGAGTGGCTTAATAAATGTCTGCCAAATGAAGAAATAAACTGTTCCAAGTCATTTTCTCAACTCATCTTACTCTAGTCTGGTTCAAAGAAAATGCATCAGAACAATGTCTTAATATAGATATTTTAACTATATAAAAATACTCTACAAGAAGCATATTTGATGTTGACTGATCATATAGTCACAATTGATTAGTAATTATCAGTATCCTTGGATACTAGCCTCTGTAGGATGTTCTCTGAATAAGCGACAGTTCTAAGATGACATGAAC
This sequence comes from Pteropus medius, assembly GCF_902729225.1. Taxonomy (NCBI): domain Eukaryota; kingdom Metazoa; phylum Chordata; class Mammalia; order Chiroptera; family Pteropodidae; genus Pteropus; species Pteropus medius. The sequence continues at coordinate 30,408,375 of NW_024349800.1, forward strand.
AGTATATTCAAACTTACCAAAGATAAACATGAGCAACTTTTCTCTCCTTTCCATAAAAATCATTAACTATAAAATAATGAATACATCAACCTGAGTCAAAAAGCCAAAATAAAATATAAAAATTCATTATTTAAATTTTTTTAAAAAACTACTAGTTTACAAAAATGAAAAAGATTCCCTACAGCTCCCAAATATCATAAGAAAACAGATTTTAAAAAAATTTTCTGGGTGGTACTAACCAAGAAGCCAGCAAACATTCCTAGCTTCATTCTTAAGAACTGATGAAAGACATCTGCAAAAATAAACAGCTTGAAAAAGCTGATCTTGCCAAAAAAATTTGAAAAGTGTCGTTTCCTCAATACTTTAATAAAGGAGAAATCAAAGTAAAAGCTAATAAACTTTATATTAGGAATTGCCTCCGTGAATATATATGCCCCTCACCACATGCAAAATCACATAATAGAGGGCAAGGACACAATCAGAATAATGATTAATCCTATAAAGTTTGATTTTTGACACAGACTATTGCTCAATAATATATTTAAGTAACGGTTTTTCATCTTAGTTTTTTCCTATAACTGGGACCTATACTGAGCCCTGAGAAAAAAATCTCCTTTTCCTTCCAAAGGCTAAACATAAATTTTTATCATCAGGCTGTCTAATGAGTGAAGTCAATCACCAAACCACTATTTCAATTTGTGCTCCTGCAGCAAAGAGGCTTTGTAGCAAACAAAATCGTTTCTGTTGTATCCTGCTATTCTGGACAAAAACTAATTTCCTGCTCAACCGTAGGGGTCACGTGATGATGTCAAGCTAATGGAAAGTCATGCAGAGATCAAGCTCCAACAATTAAAGATGCACATGTGCAAATGCACGCAGTGCACGTGCACACACACGCATACACATACGCGCGCGCACACACACACACACACACACACACACACACACAGAGCTTCCAATCACCAATGTAGGACTTAAAAGGTAAATTTTAATAAGCTTAAGGGAAAAATATAGATGAATATTGTCACATAAGTTGAAAACAAGAAATCTAAGATTAAGGACTGTTTATTATTAATAGCAGGATCAGAACTGAGAGAGAGAGAAAGGAGAGGGAGGAGAGTGGGAGAACTACTTTAGGACTGTAGGGAGAAAGATAACTAAAATATTTTAACTTGAAGACAAAAATAATTATAGGGTGAGGGCAACTTGAAGACCTCCAACTGCATCATGTGAGGCCAAAGTAAAAGCAAGCTTGACATCTCCTTGAACTGGAAGCATACACAAACCACATGAGGAACTTAACCCAGAAGACACATTTTATGGATCTGTGTGAGGTCCTGGAACATTCTGCATTATACCAATTTTAAGATTTTAGAAATTCCAGCACAGGATAGCAACTTGATTAGCCTTCTCTTCTGAATCCACATTTTGGCTGCTATTCTAATTATGTGTTCAAGATTGCTCAATATTGCATGCATGCAAAGAACTTGAAAGTTAAATTTCAAAAAATAAGCTGAAACAATACTTTTATAGGAGATTGACCTAAAAAATATTATAGAAAAAATGCAAACTGATAAGAAGCACAGTTTATGGTTGATGTGTTTCATGTCCCACACACTCAACTTTGGAGTAGTACCGTATAGATTAACAGCTTTATTACTGTAGTTGTACTAAATATTGAATTCAAGCTATCAAAAATCCTAGCAACCATTATCTTTAATTTAGGTGCATAACTACATTGATAAAAATATATGCAAGATGTCGGGGATGATTCATTTTATGTGTCAACTTGGCTAGACCATTGTGCTCAGTTGTTTGGTCAAGTACTAGTCCAGATGTTGCTGCAAAGGTATTTTAAAGATGTGATTAACATTTATAATCAGGAGAGTTTAAGTAAACATTACCCTCCATAATGTGGGTTAGTCTCATCTAGTCAGTTGAAGATCTTAAGACCAAAGACTGAGGTTTTCAAGAGAAGAAGGAATTCTGACTGCAACTTAGAAATTCTGCCTGAGTTTCCAGCATTGAGAGACTCAGGACTGTAACATTAACTTGAATTCCAGCCTGTCCTACAAATTTCAAACTTGCCAGCTTCCACAATGATAAATCAATCTCTAACTATATGTTGTCTGTGTTTGTATGTATATAATTTATATGAATTTAAATGTATACACATATAAATAAGAGTATACTATGTATACATACAATTGGCTCTGCTTCTTGGAAGAATCCTGATGAATACAATGCCCAAAACCATAACAAAAAATAAACTTATTGTATTTATCTTATTTTCAGGTTTTATAACTTGAGGAAAACATTGGCTGTCATCAAATTTACATGGTTTTTAAATCACTTAAAAATGTGTGTGAATACACAGAGAATCTACAAATGTTCCCTCTGTGGTTTATAGCTTTAATTACACATATTAAGAGATATAAAACAGATTGCACCCCCTACAGGGGAAAACTTAGTTTGCATTTCTAAATTACATATATTTTGGAGCAAGTGAATTTCATTTACTCTATAATTATGGAAAAGATCACAAAGAGGATTTGATTGAACTAAAGTGAAATAAGTTGGTACACCTGTTTCAGGGAAACAAAGAGACATTGATACCATGGAGAATTTATATAATGCTAATAGGTACCTAGGACAAAGGATGTCATCTGTGAAAACTATTAAGACTCTTAGGCCTGTCAGAGCATAAAGGATAAATTATCTTGTTTTCAAAGTGCCTTTTAGTACGTTAGTTTTGAATCAAACACAATAGAGATATCACTAATTATACCTTTAGCAAAGTGACAACCTAATTAAATGAAAACATATAATTTAGACAGAAACATTTGAGAAAAAGCATAAGACTTGAAAAAAAAAACTTTTTAATTGGATAGGAAAACAATTTAAAGTCATCCTCTAGGCACAGCCAACAATGACAGTAAATAGATCGAAACTGCAATTCATGACATGTGCCTCTAATTCACGACATCATCTATTATAAATATTTAAGAAAACTATTGGCAAGCAAATAAATTACAATGACATCTTGAGCCCAAGATTCCAAACTTAAAACCAAAATGCCTTCAAGGATAAGAGAAATAACAAAAATGTGACAAGTGTCAAGTATAAGAGAGGGGCAGAGAGGCAAAGCATGCATGCCCCATCAGAAGTTTACATTAAAACAACACAATAACAACTTTATTCCATCCCAACAGAAAGCATCAGCCCCAGATTGAATTCAACGAACAGCTGCCAATTTGTAATCCTTGAACTAGACAATAGAAGTAAATTAGAACTGTAAATACATCAATTAATAAAAGAGAATAAAGCCATAGATATCCAGAAAATATATGTACTCTAAAATGTTTGTGTTTGATAAGTATATTACTCATAATTACTGATAAATAAATATATAACCCTAAAGCAAAGCCTGTATCATATAAAAAGTATAAAATTAACCACAGTTAAGTATCCCTGACCCAAGTATTAAAATTAACCACAGTTAAGTATCCCTGAGACACTTTGGTAAATCTGTACAGATTAAAATGTCTAAGAAGAGAGTTGAACTTCAAGGAGTGAAGGAGAATTTCAGGAAAAGAGATTTAGCAAAGGAATGAAACCATCTGGAAGAGAATACTAAAGAGGAGATACCTGGTGAGGTAAATCTAAGTCACTATGGAAAGAAAGTTGAGGAGATGGGTCCTCACCATCTCCTGAGCCTTGTGTGGAGATGAAAGCACCCCACAGCAATAATGCTGTGACTGCTGCCTGATCTGGGAAGAGAGATCAACACAAGCCACCTCAAGAAAGGGGAGAAGGGTAGGTGTGGTAGGAGTGATATGCAAAAGTTTTGTGAGAAACCATGGACTATAACAAAAAACAACATTCCTTCCTGTCAATCTTTCTCACAGATGTTCTCTCTTCAATGCTGTTTTTCATCTTGCCTCTGAATAAAATGTCCTCTATAGGCCCAAATACTGTCTCACAATTTTGAGCTCAGTTCCCACAGGTTATCGGCAATATCCACCATGCCCAAAAGATTTTACCAGCCACACCTATACAGGTGCTTGAGAGAACACACTTCCTGACCTAAGAAAGCAAAGAAACTTCCTAGACGTCTAAGGGACTTAACAGTTCAAACCAAAATGGACAGAATAGGCAGCTTCAATCAAGGCAAAGTTAATGCAAGAAATAATCAAAATGTAATAAGAATGTTTAAGGGGAGACACATAGAGAATAACTACAAAAGTTCTGGAGGAACCAAAAATAAACATGAAATCTGGGGATAAAATTCCAATAAAGAAGTAAAATGGCTAGTATAGAAAACCAAACTAGTAAACTGAAAGATGAAGGGGGAAAAAAAAAAAAACAATCGCATCACAAAGCAAAAATTACAAAGAAATGTAAATTATTGGTGAAAATATAATAGGCATTGAGGACAGATATAGGAGGACTAATAGGCAAATACTAGAATTTCCAGGAAGAACAGAAGCAATGATCAAATAGAAACACTTCTCTGAGCTGAAGAAAGAATTGAATTTTTGGAACAAAGGAGTTCACCAAATGCCAATCAGTTATAATGGAGAAAAAGCAAACACACACAGTTGACATATTATGGTGTTGTTTTTGAACTCTAAGAATAAAGATCAAGTCTTATAGACATCAGTGTGAACAGGATATTTACAAAGGTAAAATAATCAGACTGCCAATGGATCTTTCATATACCATACTGTATCTTGAAAGATGTATACAGACTCTAAAGATAAAAGGACTGCATTTCAAGAATCCTGTCTCCAGGGAAGATATAAGCCATAACTTGAGTTAGAGAAATTTCAGATTTATAAGAATTCAAAAAATGAATCACTCACTCTTTTTTGAAGGAAAGGGGAATATTAGAAGAGTACTCTAGGTTTAACATATATATATAAAAAAATCAACATCATTTACCATATTAATAGAAAGCAGGAAAAACAAACTATCTGACCAATTCAACAGATGCAGAAAAAAACATTTCATGATTTAAAACCACTCAACAAACTAGGAAAAGAAAGGAACTTCCTCAATCTGACAAAGGGCACCTATAAGAAAACCATGCTAACTTTGTACTTAGTGGTGAAAGAGAGAAAGACTTCCTTTTAAGATGGAACAAGACAAGGATGCCCGTTCTCAACACTTCCACTCAACATATTACTGGAGATTTGCTCTAGCCAGAGCAAATAGGCAAGAAAAAGAAATAAAAGGCATCCAGATTGGAAAGGAAGAAGTGGAATTATCTCTATTTGTAGATGATATGATCTTGTATATATACAATCTTAAGGAATCCACTAAAAAACTATAAGAACTAAAGAATAGGTTTGACAATGTTGTAGAATGAAAAATCAAATATAAAATCAACTGTATTTCTATACACTAGCAGTAAAATATCTAATATGAAATTACAAAAACAATTCCATTCACAATAGAATCAAAAAAGAATACTTAGGAATAAATTTAACAAAAGACTATACACTAGAAACTACAAAATATTGTTGAAAGAAATTAAAGACAAATAAAAGGAAAGATATCCCAGGTTCATGGCCTGGAAGACTTAATACTGTAAGGATGTCAATACTCCCAAAATTGAAACCTTTATTAAAATTCCAACGTCCTTTTTCACAGAAATGGACAAATTATCCTAAAATTCATGTGGAATTGCAAGGGGCCATGAATAGCCAAAAAAAAGTATACTTTTTTTTTCAAAAGTATATCTTGAAAAAGTACACTTAAGTTGAACACTCATACTTTCTGACTTCAAAACTTCTTACAATTCTATAGCAATCAAGACTGTGTGGCAGTAGCATATGGATAGATATGTCAGTAAATGGAATATAATTGAAAATTCAGAAATACATCTATGTATCTATGGTCAATTGATTTTCTACAAGGGAGCCAAGGTTATTCAACAGACAAAATACAGTTTCTTTAACAAATGGTTGCTGAGACAATTGAATGTCTAACTGCAAAAGATTGAAGTTAGACCCCTAAGTAAAAACTCAAAATGGATCAAAGACCTGAAGGTAAGAGCTTAAAATATAAAACTCTTAAAAGAAATAATGTGACTTTGGATTAAGGAAGGTTTCATATATGACACCAAAAACATGAGCAACAAAAGAAACAGACATCATCAAATTAAAGAAAGGGAGAAAAAATTTCCAAATTCTATATCTGATAGGGGTCTAGTATCCAGAATAAAGAACTCTTAAGACTCAACAATAAAAAGATAAATAACCCAATTTTTAAAAAATGGGCAAAGGATTTGGACAGACATTTCTCCAAAGAGTATATGCAAGTGGCTAATCAACACATGAAAAAATTGTTCAATATCATCAGCCCTTAGAGAAATGAAAATCAAAACCACAATGAGATACCACAACAAGATACACCCACTAGAATGGATATAATTAAAAAGGCAATAACAAGGGTCAGTATGGATGTGGAGAAATCAGAACTCCCATTCACTGCTTTGTAAAATGATGCAGTCACTCTGGCAAACGGTCTGGCTGCTCCTCAAAATGTTCAACATAGAGTTACCAAATGACACAGCAATACCAATCCTAGGAATATACCCAAGAGAACTAAATAAATGTATCTATACAAAACTATGTATGTGAATGTTAATAGCATCATTATTCATAATAATCAAAAGTGGAAATAACCCAAATGTCCATCAACCGTTGAATGGATAAACAAAATGTTCTATATCTTCACGCCGTAACAGTATTCACCATAAAAAAGAATGAAGTACTATAATACATACTACATGTATGAACCTTGAAAACATGCTAAGTGAAAAAAGCCAGACACCAGAGGGAACATATTATATGAAACCATTTATATATTCAGACTAGCCAAATCACAGACACAGAAAGTTAGTGATTGCCAGAAGTTTAGGGTAAAGGGGAAGGGGGAATGACCACTAATGGGCACAGGGTTTCTTTTGGGGGTAATAAAAATATTCTGGAATTAGACAGTCGTAACTATTGCACAATTTTGTGAATATACTTGTGGCAATGTGTATAGACAATTCTGGTTGTCACAACTGCAAGTTGCTACCGGCACCTAAGGATAAAGGCCAGGCATGCTGTGAAACATCCGGCAGCACAGAACAGGCCCCCACAATGAGGAATTACCTGGCCCAAATGTCAACAGTACCAAGGTTGAGAAACCTTGTCTAGCACAGTATCCTGATTACGAATAGATCCTGATAAATATTTAATGTAATTCATCAAACCTTTAAAAATTTCTTTGAAAAAATGATCACACCAGAAGAAGAAAATTAAGTCTTGACAGATGTCTGTTTATGCTGACCACAGTAATAGAACCATATGAAACATAGCTACATGGCTCACTCGGAGAAAAAGGACAAATCTTAAAGATAAAATGTGTTAAATATCACAGTGTGGCAGAAATTTCTAGATGCCCATATAATGCACATCTAGCTCTTCTTCCTTAGTAATAGAACTTTAATCTTAATTGACATGGCAATGTGCCCAGACAAAAAAATTTATTTACCATTCTTTCTTGTGACTCTTGAATGAGGCTTCTAAGAAAATGCTTTAAAGGCAGTTGACTCAGCCAGGAAGGCACTTCTGCCTTTGCCCCTTCTGCCATCTTGCTATCTGGGCTGTGGATGTTATAGCTGGAGCAATGGAGGTCATCTTGCAATTGTGAGGTGACCTGAAGGATGGAGTCTGGGATCCTTATAACCAAGGAACTGCCATGCGAGCTTTTAACTGCATATCTCTAGACTTCTCTTAAGAGAAAACAAACCTCTATTTTGTTTCAGCCAATATTACTTGGGTTTTCTGTGATATGAAGCTAACCCTATTACTAATACTGACTCAAGTGATTAAATCTATAAACCACAGTCATGAAAGATGACTGAATGGAAAACGAGCTATATCTAAACTAGCGTCTCTCAGTTAATTAGCATGTCAAACAAAGAAGTCTAGAAATTTGAGAAGGTCTGCTGAGGCACATGATGCTGACTGAAGTGGCCTGCGGCTGGTAAGGCCCTTCATGTTGGAAGAGTCTAACACTCCATCCCTGTCAACAGCAACATTCCAAAGGAGCTAATAAGGCTAACGGAAGAGAAACGTCAACCTGTAATGCCAACCTGTAGGCAGATGCACCCAATGTTCTGTGAAGATCAAAATCTGCCACTGAAATCTTAATTAAAAAGAAGAAAGTGATACAGTTTAGTCACTGAGTTTTGAGGTCCCCATTCTGACCTAGTTTGGGGAGGTCTCAAAAACAAGCAAATGCATATGGTTCTCTCTTTTCGCACTTCCACTCAAATATTCATTATCAGAAAATAAAACATCCTAAAATAGCTCCTAGAGTTTCACTAGTGATACTAACTCTGAATATTTATACTTTAAGTAACATCACAGTCGAATGACCATCCACTATGTGGATAAAATTTAATAAAGGTTTATAAGAGAAGATAATTTATTCCTAACCCAAACAGTTTTCGTATCTAGTCAGGGATATCAAACATTACACTTGGAAAAAAATTAACTGTAACGTTACAAAGCAACAGGAAATGTTGGTAGAACTTGTAAATAGGTTAAATACAGAGAGAAAATAAAATTAAATCTTGAGAAAATAAGACTCTTTGATGTTGATAGTACTTATAATCCTGTAGACAAGATTTTTACTATATGTTTATATAATATTATATTGTAATACTATGGACTTCCTAATAAAAGAAAAATATCAATCATTTAAATTGTGCATAGCATGCCTCATAGATGAAAAAGTTGAGTTGAACAAAAGCTTTAATTCAATAGAAGTGTGTAGTTAATTTTTTTCATTTCCAATTATTGATGTTTTACTTCCTGTAGAACTAACTAAAACCCATTACACGGTGTTCCCAAAAGAAAATACTGATGAGGTGAAAGATGGTCAGTCTTGACGTTTCATATATTATGCCTATTTAAATCTCTGGTTTTAATCTTTTGAATCCGGTATGAATAAAATCAAATAAATGGAATATTTTACTCTATAGTTTGACAATTTATCTTTTGACCATCATTTGTTTATGGTATCCCTTGGCATATAAAATTTTAATTACTTCAAGACTATTCAACATTTCCTTTACATTTTGACTTTCAGCTTATAAGGCCTTCATTAACTCTAAGATTTGGTATCTGTATCTTCTTCTAGTTCATTAATGACTTACTCTTTTACATTTAACTCTTAACCTAGATAGGATTTATTTGGTAGGAGGGAGGAAAATAACATTTTTCCAAATAGTTACCAATAGTCTCAACTTTGTTTATTAAATAATCCACCTTTATCATATACTTAGTACATGTATTAGAGTGTTTCTGAACTTTCTATTCGATTTTATTGAACTAACTAGCCTATTTTATACTAGTATTACACAGCTAAAATTACTGTAGGATTTAAAAATTTTCATTTTCTAGATAGGTTTTAAAAGCATTTTATCGTTTCTTAAAAAAAAAAAAAAAAATCCCCGGGAGATGATTACCACATTAGTTAAGATGCTCTACTCTGCAGGACACCGAAAGCCTAAGTCAAAGAGGCTTAAACAATAAAAGAATTGATTGCCTTTTATAACTGAGTCCAAAGGGAGATCAATGGCTTAAAGCAATGGCCCATCAATGTCATTAGTAACCCATGTATTTCCAGCTCCAATCTTAAAGCAATGGCCCATCAATGTCATTAGTAACCCATGTATTTCCAGCTCCAATCTTCCATCTCTGCTATTCGATATGTCAAGTTCACGCTTCAGCTAAATCTCCTTATTGGTGTAGGATGGCTGCCAGAGAACCCAGACCATTGCATCTTTATTCACATCTAGCGGAAGCCACCAGAAAATTGTTTTGTGTATCATTAGCCTGAACTCTGTCACCTACCCATTTTAAAAAATCAATCACAACTAAGAAAGAAGGATAGGATCAAAATTTTTTACTTGGATTAAACAGGGGCACCCATAGACATAGAATAGATGGCATAGAATAGATGTTAGGAGACGATCACAATTTTCACTATAATTAGAATTGCTTCAAATGCATTAATTTGAACTGAATTGATAATCTTTTGAATAGTGAGTCTCTTTATCCAAAGACATGGCACTTCTCCCCATTTATTCAAGTTTTCTGCTTTTCTAACATGTATTTTAATAAGGGCTTGTAGTTGTACTCACATATATTCTATACATGTGTCTATGTATTCTGCAAGTCTATTTTATTCTAGATCATTTTTGTTGCATGATTTAGGATTTTTTTAAACTAGCTTAGGAGAGTTTATTGATTTATGTAACTGAGAAGTCCTAGGCAATACTGCCCTCAGAACCTAGCCAAGAGCCCCTCTGCCTTGGGCCCATACTCTTTAGGGCCACCACTTCCGTTGACACAAATAAATCAATTTGTTTAATACGTTACTTAGCCTGTTACTCAGGATGTGGCACTTAGAACTGAAAAATGCGACCCATGATGCTGAAGACTCTCATGACTACCACTATTCAGGCCCCTGGAAAATGTTTCTCCACATTTCTTGCCCTGTGTCCTCAAAATAAAAAATGACTATAAATGTTGTACTACTGTGACCTTGGAGACAGACCCTGCTTCCAACTGCTGGGAGGATCTAAGTGGTGAAAATGCTTAGGTGAAAGAAATGACAAATTACTTGGTCAGATCCTTCCTCTTGGAATGAAAGCAATAGATTCTTACATAATGAAGGATCTTTCTGAAAGTGTTGAGCATCTATCATCTTGCTCCTCTTTGGTTCTATATTGTGGTTCTAGAAAAATAAATTATATTACTCTAAAATTTGCAAATTTGGAGATATAGATGTCATATACTAAAATTCTTTACATGGGTAACCGGATGATCATTTAGTGCTGAAATTAGGAATAATTTTATTTTCATGAAAATATAACAAGATTAAATTATGACACCAAATTTTCAAATTACATTTTAAATCACCAGATTTAAATAATTTCATTAAAATTTTATATTCATTAATTATAATTTATAGTTCATCTTTAAATATTTATATAATTTTAAATATTTTAAAGGCCAAATAACTTTTGTAAAATATATTAGAACATTTAATCTTTCAAATTTTTGTAATTGCTTTACTTTATATATTTGATGGACTATATTCAAATTGGGAACATCTTGAATATAATTACATTTTTAAATATTTTAGATTACCATGAATAGAAAAAAAATAAGTGAATATCTTGATTATAATTAGTGATTTTGCTGAAGTAAAAGCAAGGAAAGTAAATTTTACAGAAAAAAACTAAGACTCACGTGTTACTTTACATTATCAGGCATTCTAACATTCTGGCCCATCACCGGAATCCCTAGACCTATACACATTAGAATTGTTTATTAATTTTTATATTTTGTCAACTTAAAGTTATATATAAATCATAGCTTTACAATTTTGATTTACATTTTTTATTTTGTACTGGAAATTTTATTTACTAAGATAAAAGGATAGAGCATATTTTATTTAACAGCTTAATTTAAAACTCAGTATGCAAACATATGATTTGTGGGCTTCTATTTTTACTCTTACCCAGGCCCTGCAAAGATTAGGGAAGGACCTGGTCCTAAGCTTTATGTGGCCTCAGTCACAGCTGGATCCAGGGATCAGTCAAATGATGCTGTCAGAGCAGGGTAGCTACTGACAGTCTAGTTATATCTCAGCCCAGCAACCCTAGTAAAAAAATGAGCTTCTTTCTATCAGGATTTCTTATTAGTCCCGCTTGGATCCCATTCTCATGCTCCAGATGCATCATGGTACCCAGGGACTATAGGCCCATGAGGACCAGCAGCATCTCATACCCTCTCCCTTATCTGGGAGTTGGTGGGGGCACATGGAGTAGAGAAGGGGTGGTTTCCTAAAAAAAAAGATGCTGGCAGTTAACAAAATTAACTGCATCACATTGGAACCTAAGGTAGGTATCAATTTTACAAATTTATTTGGTATCTTACCTCTTATTGAAATCTCTTAATTCTAATAGTTTTTCTGTTGGTTTTTGTGGGTATTCTAGGTAAACAATGCTATAAAATGCAAATAATGATAATCCTGTCTTTTGCATTACAAATTTATTATTCTTTCTCTTGCTTTTCTTATTGTACTGTCTAGACCTCTCAATGAAGTATTCAATGGTGCTAACAGCAGATATCCCCATCTTGTTCCTAGCACAAATTGGGTTTGTCTTTAGCATCTCATCATTAAATATCATGTTGCCTTTGGCTTAATATATTTTGTCATTTCTATGTGAGATCTTTCCAGAACTATATGGTCAGTATGCTCTAGCAAGTTTTGGGGAACCTGGGCCTGCACCGACGTGGGTAATACCACTATACACAAATGACAAACCAAGAGTAAAAAAACTTCCAGTTTGAATAAACTGCTCTAAATTCAGTCACTGCCAGTCATGTGACTTTGCATGACTGAAACCCTACTCTACTACTCTAAGCCCGAGACAATCTGAAGCAAGGTTGTCCAGACACCAAATGGCAGTCATAAATTTCATCTCTATTAATCTTTCCTTTGTTATTTTTAGTGGGGAATGGTAGAAGTTTATAATAGGTGAATAAATAAGCAATTAGGACTTTGTGAGAGAGGGCCCATCAGATTTAAGATTTATGGCCTATGTTTTATGAACTTTTTTTGTGCATGTTTATTTCATGCACAAAAAAAAAATAACAAAAATTGTGCTTATCGGTGGGGTGAAGAGTTGTTACTACTAGTCAGGAGAACCAGTGGCAAGAAATGGCTTTGTAAGTCACAGCCAAATAAGGTCATTAAGTGAATTTTGACAAAGCAAGGGTGTTCTATTTCATTCACAATTATATATCACCATGAATTGGCACATAGTAAGTGCTCAGTAAATATTTGATAAATCAAATTGGTTCAAAGATGTATAGAACAGTTTTCTGAAGTTAGGTCATTGGAAAATGGGTATTACTTAATTCAGATTATATATAGTTTTGAGAGGTTGACAGGGAAATTAATATTTATTTGTGGCCTGGCAGAAAGTTGTGCTTACAGTGCTAAGACTTTTCTCTGATTTAATCCTATAATTACTGTAAGTAGTAGGCATTTCTATCTATGTTTTTAGCCTGTCAAGGTATTCACAGAGGTTAAGGAACTAGCACAAGGTCACGAAGCTATGCTCCAAATCTACTTGTCTCTCACTCCACTCTAGCATGCTACATAAAAGGAGGCTTGTGTTTATCCCTCACCATCCAATCTAAAGTACCCTGCCTCATTTACTCTCTTTCATCATCTTATTTTTTTTAGGATATGTTAGTATTCATGATTATATTATTTGTTTACTTACTAATTATCTGACTCCCTTGAGAGATGTTAGTGCTATGAGAGTAGGTAATTCATCCAGCTTGTTCACAGGCATATCCTGGTGTCTTAAAGATAGTATAGGTGTTCAATAAATATTTATTGAATGCACTGAATGAATGGACTCACGTGCTTTTTGTAATACTAGAGGAAGGTTAACCTGAGAGAACTTACACAGGATCACCGAGTATTGTAAAGAACTAGCAGCCCAGAATTTAAGAGCTCATGGTCAGTTACTTTGTTCCAGTCTCATGCTTCTTGATTAAAATCCTACTCTTACTGTTTTCAATTATGGTGCTATTTTTATGCAAGCTACACTGTGATCAACCTGTATATTCTTTCATATCCTTTCCACTAAACGCTTTGTATTTTTTCTAGAATTATAAGCACACAGGACTATAAAAGGGTCACCTAGTCCATTATCTAGCATCTAAGCAAAGCCTGGCCCAGAAAACAGTAAAGATTTCAGATCCAAGTAAATGTGTTGTTTATACCAATTAGTTAAACTGTGTTAAGAGCCCCAAACTAAGGACCTTAAAGTTGTGTGTCTGATTTTTTTCTTGCTTTTTTCTGTGGTAGCTATAAAGTACAGCCAGCCAATCATCCTGAAAATATATGTCCTTTGTTATTATATACACTACTTTAAATAAATCAGATCGATGAGAACAAATCTCTTGTCACAACTGAATAAACTCAACATATATGCTCTACCTATGATACAGCAATCATTTAAAAAGGTGTTTAATGAGAGTTTTTAATGGTATAATAAATACTTTGATCTGTCATGAAAAAAACAATATAAAAATTGTATAAACACTCCAACAATAAGGAATTAGTTAAAGAAACACTGGTAAATCTACATAATGGAATTTTATGTGGACAATAAAAATTATTTTAGAAGAACACTTAAAAGTGAGAAATGCTTTTGATTCATCTTTGTATCACTTGTGGTCTTTCTTGAAAATAGATAGCACACTTAAATGAAGTGATTGAGAAGCATGACTATTTACAAAGGATTGAGCAGGGATAAAGGAAACCAAGGAGAGATGGGGTGCTTCATTTCCAGTGTATGGGGGGGATATGCCACAATGTCCATTAAAATGTTAGTTAACAATGGTCGAGTTTTTTTCCTGCCTTTTAAAATACTTTTCTGCTGTTCCAAATATTCTAAAGTAAGTACTGTATCAATGAGAATACAAAGCAATTCAGATGCTATAACAGAGAGATTTAAATAGTAGCTTAAATGAGTTGGAGTTTCTCTGTCCTGCAAATACCTGAACAAGCAGTCCACTCAGCTAATATTACTACTCAACAATTATCTGGGGCACCTGGCTCTTCCAATTGGTTGGTCTGACACCCTAACGATATGGCTTCCATCTCATGGTCCAAGATGGCTGCTCCAACTCCTGTCTTCACATTCACATTTCAGCAGGGAGGAGGAAAGAGGGCAGTGGAGGGCATTCTCTTTCCCTTAACCCAGACACTGCACACACTATTTTCATTCATATCCCATTGGCTAGGTTTATTTTTATGGCCACATTAACTTCTAGGAGACTGACAAATACAGTCTGATGAAAGGGGGCCACCATGTGTACAGCTTAAATTCAGAGCTTCTATTACTAAATAAGGGAATAGTTAGATATTAAGAGAACTGGCAATCTGTATCATAATATGAGTTCGATAATCAGTACATTTACAGTATAAAAAATGGAAATAAGAGTTGTTATTCGGTAATCTGCATACTCCTAGAAAACTCAGAACAAATCTGTCTCTTCCCTTGTAATTCTCACTGGGATGCAGATATATGTGACAGAAGGTTGATACCCTTGGATATATATTCCACAGAATGGTGTGAGGACTGAAGTCATAGATTACTATAACTTATTTACTAATACTTCAACATAATCAATGCGATATTAAGTAGGCGCCAGTTAAACTTTTAATGCTGAGGGTAGTCAGGTAACTTGCTGTCAAGAATCACAGTCCAGAGTGGTCAGTTGGCATTATATAAAAAAGGCAACATTCCAGAAGCAGCATCTACAAATCCTTCTGCCATTCAGATCGACAGATGACACTTGGCTAACTGGTATGCTATTTTATCAAAAATAAGTCTTTATTGGAGAATTAGTGACTTATTAATCAGCATGGTAACTGTTCAAAATGGATTATCACTGGTAAAATTAAAGGTATTCAAAATATATGGATTGGCTCAAATGGTTTAGAGATATTCTCCAATCGCTGTTCATAGTGTAAGAATTCTGTGAATTGTAGCATGTACCATTAGGGATGACATCGGGGATGACATTTTCTAATTGGCCCCATATCAGCCCCTGGTTTCAGAGGACTTCTGACTTCATGAACTTTCTTGCTCTGCAAATGCTGTGTCTGTCTTTAATAAATTGCGCAGACCAGATAAAGTTGAAGCACTTTAAAGAGCAGAATACTGAGAGTCCACCAGGTTTACAGAAACTTCGAATGAACTGATTTGGGCCACTTGCCAATGAATGCTTGATTAATGGCCATACGTGTTCCAAATTTTGCTTGAAACTTGCTTTTATTATTACCTGGTTGGAAGTTAGTGAGAGTAGTGTCAGAAGCCAGCCGACCAAGTCAAACTGGGTACCTGAATGGGGGAGCGGGGACTGAGAAAAAAGAGAAGACAGACAGGGTGCAGGAGGGAGAACAGATCTCACAACTGTCTCTCCGAGTTTATTTCTTATCCTTCTTTTTATACATAATCTGTTCCTTTTGGTATCCCAAGATAACATAATTAAAGTAACATCCTGAAGATCAAGGTACAATCAACACTCCCTTTGACACTCCCTTTATCTATACTTAATCTTCTTCTTCCTGGAATTCCACAGAACCATCCTTTTCCTTTTTATGCAAGCAGGCCTCCCGAGATAATCCATGCACTCTTTTGAATTTGGGGAGCTTTAGCTCCCTACAGAGTAGCTAGCCACACTACTTCAAACCTCTTTGACACCTATTTTCATTCACCATAAAAGAACCTCAGAGTCTTGCATGGCTTAGGCTCAATTTGCAACACACACTCTGCTAGCCAGGCCAAATCCAGAGGGTAGCAGAGGGTATTATTCTTATCCCTCCAGAATAATCTATATATTCAGAATTAATTTATGGGAATTTTTTCCCATTCCATTTTTAGGAGTAAATATGCTGATTTATGCAAAAATTATTTCCAGCCCTCAACCTTACTAATTCATTCATAAAAAATAAATTTGTAGTAAGTGCCAGCCAATCACTCACTGTTCTTCATCAGGGGTCAGAAAACTACAGTGCACAGGCCACGTCTGGCCTGCTATCTGTTTTTGTATAGTCCACAAACTAAGAATGGTTTTTATATATACAATGGTTAGGAAAATGAAAAAATATTCATGACATGTAAAAATTATGTGAAATTCAGAGTCTAGGGTCCATAAGTAAAGCTTTATTGGGACACAGCTTCATTCATTCATTTACATATCATCTATGGCTGCATTTGTGGTAAGCCAGCAGAGTTGAGCAGTTGTCATAGAGATTATTTGGCCCATGAAGCCTAGATTATTCGCTATCTGGTTCTTTAAAGAAAAATAAAAATCTGATGAATCCCTTCTCTTCATGGTGGGATATATCATTGAACATGTCAGTAGATAGGCCCAAATTTCGTGGAGCTTAGATTTTGCGGGGAGAGAGAGAATGAACAGATAAACATAAAAATGTCCAACGGTAGTAAGTGCTATAGTAAAAATAAGGGTGATATGACAGGGAGTGACACCAGGCCTGCTTAAATAGGGTGGCCAGCAAAGTCCTCTCTGAGGATGTGATATTTAAGTGGAGAACTGAATGACAAGGTCAACAGCCATGTGAAGATGGTGACTCCCCAAACTTAAGAGTATTGGAGAGGAAGAAGATGGCCAATGGAGCAGGTGCATGGCCAATGGCAGGAGAGTGCTAGAGTATATGTACTCTCCGTGCCTCTACAGATGGTCAGAGACAATAAGAAGCTCCCTGGAACTTGGTGACATTAGCTGACGAGTCACTAATAACCACCTGGTCGACGTAAAAGGCAATGTCAGAAGAGAAGACAGGCTGAGGGATTGTACCACTTCCCTTGGTTCTCACCCTCAGAGGAGGTAACAGCTAATCTGCAAAATTCCCTTCGCTCTTCCCACCTTTCATCTCTCAAGTCTAGGAAAAGATGTGAGTGACTGAGTGGAAATCAGTCAAGGAAACATGTAAACCCTGTAATCTACAAGGTCCACAAGCTAAAAACTACAGAAAAAGGAGGTAGAGATTATGGTAGTTCAATTTCTCCCATCTCGCCTCCCCTCTGCTCTCATTCCCATACTGCTTCCATTCCAGGTGTGGAAGCTAACTTTGTCTCCACACCCATTCACCACCATGGGTTACATGCATTGCTGTCAGTCACTATGGCTAATGATTTGCAGAGATGAAGGAAATTCAAGCCAGACCATCTCTTCAGTTGCTACAAATGTGTTCACAAATAAAAGTACAAGACCACATTAAACAACTTCAATTTCTAAAGCTTTACTTAAAGCACCTGACTTTTGTGTTATCCCTTTGCAAGAATTTATATATATATTTTAATGACTATGATTGGAGAGAACATGAATTTTTAAAAGCAATATTCCTATTGGTAAAAACAAAGAACTCAGCACTTTTTTAAGAGGAGAAAGAAATGTAATTAGAAATGTATTAAAGTCTAAAATGCTGTTTTTAACTTGTTTCCTAAGAAACCAAAAATAGAACTGACAAGTACAACTTCCAAAGAAGCTTAGATTTATTTACTCTATTATTAAATTTTCCAGTTCAAAATTTTTAGAATCACTAATTTAAGGAGTAAAAAAAAAAAAGCCCTTACATGAAATAAAATTAAATTCCCAAGTTCATTTTGTTTGTAATCCTTCTGCTAGTGAAAATTGACCTTCATGAACAAAAAGTGCCAGGGTTGCTCTCCAACAAGTTAATAATGTCTTTAGCAACCCACAACACACTGTAACTCTTATATAACCACAAATGCCACCAAAGGCTGCTATATTTGTGCAAATAATAACTTTCCAGCAGCTAAATTTACTTAATAAAGAAGATATAAATTCAGTCATCAGGAATTAAAACTCTTAGCAGAGAGACAACAGCTAATTCATTCTTCTATAACATTCTCTAATTCAACTTGATACTTTCAGTACTAGGATGAAATCCATGACTGAAAACTGAGCTCATGTATTTCTTTATTTTTAAAGCTCCTCTAAGTAGTTTTATGTGATGAAAGGATCCATATTTCGAACTAGATAGAGCAGACATGAAAGAAGGCCACCAGGAAACTATGAGAATATAAGATTAACATATAAGCCTCAAAAGCCACATGTTCACCCTCACACTGACCCCTCCAATCTCCAACCTATAAGCTATGAGAAGAGGGGCAGTAAAAGGTTAACCATGAATGAGAAACCTCCTCCCACTTTCAACTGCATAGCTACATTGCATTCTAGGAGTTCTGAGGCTTTAGATAAAAAGGTCCAGAGACCAAGTGTATAAAGTATGCCCTCCTTCCTTTTGTCTGTGAATCTTAACCTTTCCTTCTCAAATTTCCTATTCTTTATAAGGCCATAATCACAATCCCTGCTCTCAAGATTCTTCACAGTCTAGCCAGAGATATGAACATGCTTCCAAACATCTCAGAGATCGTGTCTATTCTGTGATAACAAGTGTTTTAATAAAGTATAACAGGATTTGGGCATAAATTTTCCTATTGCCTAGAACTGACAAGTATCACTAAGTATAACTAAATTCTAAAAGGAGAAATGAACAGCTGGAGCCAGTTTTCTCCTTGGGGACTTCTTAGGAGGATGATGCATCTACTCCCAGGCTTTAAAAGAGTACGAGAAGGGAAGTAATAGGTACCTGCAAGGGCCGCCTCGTAAGGGCCATGGTTTTGAGAAATATACTACACCTCACTTAGCAGTGAACACAGTTCTAAAAATATGAACACTGACTGCTGATTCAAGTCAGACGTAACTACACTGGGAAAATGAGGGAAGGAAAGTGTGGTATAAGTATTATAAGAGTTACATCCTCTACAGAGAGTTCGTACAGAGAGTATAAGCAATACAAGAGTTACATCTTATGACAAAGTTCATCTGTCATAACAGCAAGTCAATAGATAATGTCTAAAATAATGATTTAAGAGATACCAATTTAGACATATTTTGAAAATGGGAGGAATACTCAAAGAAATCGCTAAAACGGTTTTTGAGGGATAGGATGGGATGGATTAGATTGGGGAAGGATGGCTGCCGTTTTTTTGTTTGTTTATATTTTCAGCACTATCTGACTTTTTAAAATATGTGCAGGTATTTTATTAAAAACAAAACTAACTTAGAAAACAGAAGCAGTATTTTCTTTATCAAAAAACTAATAACTTTTGTGGACCTTTCCTATGTGCTTTTTGTCAAACATGTCTAGAGTAACATGGATATATCTGTTAGATTATAGCTAACCTTAAATCAAATTACCACAGGTTGAAGACTGTTTATTGAGTATTCTGATGTGGGGGCCTAATAAAGTCGATTATATGTGTATGTAATGTTAGTAATACCCATAGATTAGAAATTGAAGTGAGTGGAGAGAGGGAAAGGCTTTCATGGGCATGCCCCCAAATTCAAAGAAACAGATAAAAACCAGGCAGACCCAACGAAATAGAGAAGAATAACATACAGGGACACAAGAACTCAAGAACACAATGGCTATTTGGTTTGGCACAAATGATACTACACATGTTAATGGGCCTTGGAAGACTCACTGTTGAAATTACAGTCTGGAATCATCAAGAAAAGGTTCACCTCTGCTAAATAGCTTCTAATTTAGAGGAAAAATGTTAAGGAATGAGTACAATATACTTTAGAAAGAATATCATCTAAAATGGTTTAGGTAAAAAAATTTCTTCTGTAACATTTCTAATTGGCTCTTGGCAGCAAAACCAAATTTTACGAACTTCAACAAGTGTATAGGAATGGCAACTGGAGCCAAAAGTAAAGCTTTAGCTAATCTTCCCAGTGTTTCACCTTGGTTGCCTATTTTATATGCCATTTAAGTGAACGCATGCTGTACAAATTTTGTCTTTGTCATCCTCAGCCATCCAGAAAATGGCAATCCTTAAAATTTTATTTCTAATAGTTACAGACATAGCCAGACTATAATTAATGTATTATCTCTAATAACCATCCTCTACAGTACTAGTATCTTATATCCATTTTACATTTTCCTGAGAGATACTTTATATTCATTTTAACACCTCTTCTTCTTTATTAAATTCACTGAGTTTCTTAAATTCAATGATTATCATACCTATATTTTAAAATAACTCAACCGATATATAACAATAATTTATTCTACTACACCTGTCTAAATATTATCCCAGTAATGTATCTAAAATTATACTAATAATGCTTCCTTTGGTAATATCCAATTACTTATTATGGTCCCTAATTCACCAGTCATGTTGCTTCTTTCTTTTATTGGACATTCTGATGTAGCAGATTTGACACAGTTGTTTTGTCTGAGGCATGTTTTGATGGAGCCAATGGGCAAAGTGGACATTTTGACAAATCAGTTTTGAGACATCTACATCAAAATACAGAAACATTTTTTTGTTATAAATTACAGTAATATTAAAGGTAGAGAAATGGGACGGAGTGAGGCTTTGAGATGGTTTGGGGCCCAGGACAGGATGAAGATTTCTTTTTGCACATTATGTGCACTATGTGGTAATTTTTTAAAGATGGCTTGTTATTTAAAATTTATCAAAATATCCCAGACTCAAAACAACTGCATCAGTATAGACTGACAAAAGACCATTTAGCCACTACTCTGACTCTCTAGATAATCTTGTATTCACCTCTCTTCCTACTTCATTATTTATGACAGTCTGAAGTACTATAAATACAATTATGGGCATCATGACATTTTGCCCAAATACTTCAGTATATAGCTGTGAAAATTAATGACATTTTCCTACATAACTACAATGCTACTATCACATGTAACAAATACAGCACTAATCTCTTAATGTTCTTTAATGCCCAGGCCATATTTAAATGCCCCCAACAGTCCCCCAAATGTCTTTTACAGCTGATTTGTCCAAATCGAGGGAAAAAAAAATGAGTGTCTGTTACAGAAATATTTTTAAAATTGCAACTGTGAAAAGTAGATGTAGGGGTTCATTATGCTATTCCCTCACTTTTCTAAGCATGAAAATTTTTTTTATAATATAATGTCCAAAAGAATTACATCATTACATCTTTGCAAATATGTCTATATATGTGAAAGAGGGAAGAAGTTTCTAAAGCATGCTACCAATCCCTGTTTTGTTCTATATTGTTATCAATTATTTTGACAATGATATACAAAGGATGTTTATCACATTTCTCAGTTGATGAGCTGGGAGAAATAATGAATATGCCAAATAACTGAATCAAAATCCAAAAATGCTTTCACAAAACTAAATATAGCAAGGACTGGTAAAGAAATGAGTGAGGATATATTGGATGTGTTCTTATATTCAGCAAGAGCTAGAAGCAGAAGATCACAGGTCAATATATGTAGTAATGATGACGGGACCTACGGATTACTGTCAAGCTTTTGTGATGGCTAGATCCAGTGGAATGATTAGAAGCCTTAAAAAGAACAAAGCAAAACCAAAATAGGGTCCCTTATTAGGAGGGTCCACTGCCCTTCCTACCTGTGAGCTACCTACCTCTCTCGGCTTTGTCAGATGAGCATTACCAAAGGCAGCAGGACGATAAATGTGAAGTTAGGAAATGAGAGAGCAGGTATGGAAGCCAAATTGCTACAGAATCTTGATTTAGGTTTCCATTGTTGAGGGAAAACTTCAAGGTGAGTAGTAAGGCAGCCCAACCATCTTGCTAGTGAGAAGGTTCACACATCCAATTCAGGTACGTGGTCTGGCCCACAAACACTATTTAGCCCTGTGTTTAGCAGATTTCACAAACAGATAGAAGTGTCAACCAGGCTCACATGATTTGAGCAATAATAAAATGTCACAGTATCAGAATGGATGGTGCCCTGGCATAGTGGTGGTGACAAGGAAAGTAAGAGGGTCTCGGTTTCCAGGAAGGGTAAAGTCCTTCCCAAGACCCCTCTGGATCAAATCCTCCATGACTTGCTTTATCCTGTATACATATTCTGCATACTCATCCATCTACTCTCAAGTCTTAGAAGGCTGAGATTATATTACTCATTTTGTATCCACAGTTCCCAACACTCTACCTGACATATAGTAGAAACTTCATAAATATTCATGGATGAATGAATGCTTGCCTACAGGATACAGGCGATAATCAGTGCATCAGCTCTCTGAATGCTCTAAGGCGATACCAAGAGGTAACAGATACATACCCTGCTCTCTTTAGCTTGCTGACCAGAAAGCATGATGTCCCAAACTGAGGCTGCACCCAGATAAGAACAACCATGAGGCACCACTGGACCAATGATTGATTAGTCTTTAATTTTGCTGGATGACTGTGTAAACTGGAATGGAAAGCTTAGAACTTTTTAGAATAGAGGGTCACATGAATGTGTTTAGTGTGGGAAGGCATCATGTTTCTTACAATAAGTTAGCTGGGTGGTTCTGACTTAGTACCCTTATATGGGTTCCAAGGATTTTTTGAGAGATAATTTTTTGCAGAATGACCAATAATTGTCAATAAAGAGCCACCTGGATTTCCTGGAGAAGATTCCTTCATTCAGGGTCCAAAGTGCACTAGCTTTCTCTTGAGGAGTGGTAGGGAGAGAGACTTTTTGGAAGACTAATTCAGAGTGCTCTCCTGGTACCAAGCCTCCTTTCCAGCCTAAGGCACTGGTGATCTGATATGACACAGCTCTGTGAACCATCTTATCAGGGAGGGGGTCTGGGGACATGCAGCATTGTCTTCTAGTTTTATTCTGCCTCAAGTCCTCGAGGACTTCTGTTGTCAGAGTTAGAGTGATATCAGATGACTTCTCACGTCCCTTTTGGATCTACAATCTTAGGATGATTGGTTTGAAAGTACTACCTAACAATCCATTTCCAGCTTTGGAATTCGTAACAGCAGTATTCAAAACATATTCATGGCTGCAGGAAATAAGGTAGAGAACCATAAAGAAAAATATAAAACCAAAAAGAGAAATGTGAGTGAAATATGTAAATTTCAAACAATTAGAAAGGCAATAGCATTTAACCCACCTAGTCTATAGTGTCTCCAAGACAGTTGGAAAGTGAGGCTGTTTGCCACAAGGGGTACACCAAAATAACAGACACATAGTCCCAAATGTCCCTCTTTTCCATTTATATTGATAAATTTATCTTAACTTTTCTTTATCCATTTATATTTTCAGTTTATATTACCTCTTTGCCAAATACTTTTCTTATTGTTTTTTCTGCTGTTTTCTTTCTTGCCTACTGCCAAGGCCACCCAATGCAATGGCCTTCCAACACGTGTTTCTACCTCTAGTCTTTGCCATCTCAATTCATCATGAACATTCCATCAATGGTTCCTCTGAAATCAGTATGATTGGGTCATCCACCCCCCATCTCAAACCTTCTTCAAAGGCTCCTTGGTGCACAACACAAAACTCATATGCCGGGCAGTTAAATGGCTCACTTCCATAATCTTTCCTGACAAGAAGTCTAAGCTCTAAGTAGTCTGAACTACTGCCCTGTTCCCATGTGCACCTGTGGTTCACTTTTCAAAGCTGCACCATGGCCCGTACCACCTTGTCTTAAACAGAGCCCCATCCCCTTTCATTCTCCTCTGAATATCCCAATTCTACCCATCCCCAAAGCCCAACTCTGACTCCATAATTTTAACCTCCTCAGCCAAAAGCTATCCTTTGATCTTTTGAGGTTCTACTACACTTCTTTATCATTTGATGGACTACTCCCTATTTTGGTAATTAACTTTCACAGGCATTTTATTTCCTCAGGTAGATTCTAATCTCAAGACTAAGGACTTTATTGTTGTTTTTTTTTAATTTCCCAAAGTGCCTAGCACAATGCTTCACATGGCAGGTGCTCAATACTGAACGCTTGAGGAACAATTCTAAACACTTACATACCACTTCTTTTTGTCTGAAATCATTTTGTCTGAAAACACCCGCCAAACTTCAGAATTGTCTCTTTAGCTTCAATATACTGTGAATGAATTAGTTTCTCAACTAAAAAAAATAATGCAATAATGCAATCCTCAAGTGGGCCCACTGCTGATTAAAATACAGGGTCTCAGAGATGGATTCCAGCAAACAATATGCTCTTGTAGCATTTAACAAGAGTGAGTCATTTTAAATTAGAGATCATTATGTTCCAGAAATTGTTTTTTCTCACTGTGATGGAAAAGGAAAACTTTGTTGACTGTAGGCTTACTACACCAAAAGTATATACTCACAAATCATATATAACTCCCATATGTGGGTGTGAATAGAGTCTTCACCTGTGCTTTTTGGCTCATCAATATCCTCCCTACTCAAAATGTGATCCGCAGACAAACAAAATCCATATCACTTGGGATCTTGCTAAAAATGAAGAGTATCAGGCTCCAGCTCAATATTCTTGAGAATTCTGCCTTTGAACTAAAACCTTAGGTGATTAAAAACAGCACTGAACAACCACAAAATGGACATAGCTGATTGCACAGGGATATTTTTTATGTGGGCACCAGTGAGTATAAGATTTTTATCCTTCCAAAATAGCCTACGTTGAGTGGTTCAGTACATATTGCCTCATCAAACCTACTGAACCAGAAACCCTGGACCTCACACCCAGGGTTTCTGGTTCAGTAAGTTTGATGAGGACCCTGAGAATCTGCATTTCTAACAAACTTTCAGTTGATGCTGCTGGCCCAGGAACCACAACCTCTGGCTTACATCATATAAAAATAACATGCTGCACATGCTGGAAATGTTGCCTCAAGTGTGGTCCCAGTATAAGAAGGATACTGAGCAGTAAAAAGAAAGGAAAACAGAAGTGGCGACAAAATGTTTCATTTATGTTACAGGAAGGTAGCTGTTAATACTCCCTTGTACACAATGGGGTAAAAATAGCTGAAGAAGTTACTATAGCAACAACTGTTATCCAAGATGTCTTTCTCTGACATTATTCAGAAAAGGAAACCATCTTATAGAAATTCTACTTCAACATTGGGACTAATCAGAAACGAAAACCACGGGAAACATATGCTATTTGTTAAACACTGTGAGATAATAATACAGATTTAAGATGGATTTGAAAATGACTTTGAGGTCTGGGTTTGGATTCTTTGGTCAAGCGATGAAACAAAAATAAGAAAAAGAGCTGAGAAATGTTGAGAATACTTATTAGAACTTTTAATGTTTTTTTTTTAAAAAAATCCAAAATAGCTCCTATTTTAAAAACAAAGATTTTCAAAATTATAAATAAAACTGTATATATTTAAACTAAAGAGCTCCACCTATAGTCAGTAAAAAGACTTCTATTACTTTCACACACAAATAACAAAGCACTATTCATCCATATCTTAACTGTTATATAAAAAATATTTATTTTTCACATAATTTTTATAAGAAAGATAACTTTCTATTGTGCGAAATACTGTTAATTAAAAGAGAACTTTATAATTTTTATAATGCTGTCTGCAACCTATTTTTCATCTAAAAATTCGGTAGTTATATTTGTCACTGTGAATGATTTAAAAGCCATTATCTTAAGACAAATTATTATAAAGTTGGAATAGTATTTAAAGCATCATGTAGAAGACAGCTTAAAAAATTGATTCTTACCTGAGTTTGCTGTATATGACCTTGAACAATTCATCTTCTAGCCCTGAGTTTTCTCATTAATGGGGTATTAAACAAGATCAAGGGTTCTCAGACCAAGCTGGATATTGGAATCACCTGAGAGCAACGGAAATAAATTGATGCCTAGATCCCACTCCCAGAGATTCTGGTTTAGTTGTTCTGTTGTGGGCCCCAACCAAGTTGCCACGAAAAAGCACCCCAGGTGACTCTAATATGCAGCTTGAGTGCATCAGATCAGGTGATCTCCAAACTCTCCTCCACCCCAAGTGTCTATTGCTCTAGTTAGTGATTCTCAAGCTTCAAGTACTTAAGAGTCACCTAGAGAGCTTATTAAAGGTCTGGGGTGGGTCCCAAGAATTTGCATTTCTAACAAATAGCCATAATACAGATACTACTGGTCCAGGGTCATACTTTGGAATAACTTCTAGATGTTGACTTCAAAATTACATTTTCCAAATTCCCCCACTTTTTCTTACTCCATCAAATCACAGTATGAGATTGTTAGTCTCCCTGATTCCGGTCTCTCCTCCAGTTCTCAGCCCTCACTACCGACACAGTTAACACCCTAATGCACAACTCTGCGGCACTCCCTGGCCTGACAATTTTCAGTGCCTCCCCCTGCAAACAGAAGGAAGGACAAACTAACGTGATATGCAAGGCTTTTCACAGTCTGACCCCAAACTACTGTTCCAGCCTCAATTTCCAAAAGTCCCAGTCATCTGCCTATCTTTGTCATTTGTTCCCAAACACACAACAGAGGCCCTTTCAGCTCAGTGCATTTGTACCTGATAGTCCCTTCTCTCAAATGTCCTTATTCCTCCTTCTCTTTCTGACATACACATAATAGTGTGCCAGGCCCTGTGCTAAGCATTGGGAATTCAAAGGATAGGACAAGACAGACAATCCCTTTCCTTGAGAAGTCTTGAGAGGTATGGTAGACATTGCTGAGTGTTGAGCCCAATACCAGTCTTAATTATTACCCTTCTCTCTCACTGTATTGTACATATTTTCTGCATATTATATTATTTTGACATCTTAAAAAAAAAAAAACGGGAGAGACTGCCCCTTTTAGGGGCAAGCAAGTCTTAAAGATAGCAAAGAGCTCATCCCTGAGAATGATTTTAACATGTGAACAAATTCAGAGCCCTGCCTCCTCTAGCATCCCAGGAGGCCCTCCCTACTCCTCCCTCTTAAACACTCCACCCCCACCCCACACCACACCAGGTACCAGGCAGCTAGGGACCACTCTTAAGTCCAAAACCACCCACCCCTGGAATTATTCAAACTAGCTAGTTCTAAACTGCTTGCCCTGCCCTGCCTTGTTTTTCCTTCAGAAACCCCAACAAAGGCTCTGGCCTAAAACTTCCCCCTCGCTCCCTCCTGACCACTCTGGTGTTTTACCCCATGATTTTGCGTGCCGCGCCGTGCCTTCTGTCTCTAGGACCTGTGAGTATAATAAACTTTTTTCCTGAGCCTCTCTGTCTCCCTTTGCAACAGCACCTGACCATCTGATAGAACACAAAACACTCACCTTCCTTACCGATGGCTGGAAAAGCTGGTTACAGCTGAAGATGCCAAAGGCACATACATGGAAATGTGCTGCAAGTTTCTGGGAAAGTTTGCTTTCCAGATGAAAGGGAACAGACCCAGAGTCCTTCCTCCAGCCTCAACTATGGGTATGGTGCTGGGAGCTGGAGCAGACATTTTACAACCATCAGGGACAGGATAAGCGAATCCTACAGACCCAGGTCCTGACAGGGAAGACCTGCTTACTGAGCACAAATTCCCCTGACCTCAAGCCTCCTTTATATCTGAGAACAAACTCTACCTGCTTGAGCCACTTGTTTATTAGGTTTTCTGTTACTTATGGTGAATATCCATGGAGGAGATAAATGCAACTATATTGGTGAATATGTCTATTCTATTTCTAACTCTTAAGCTGCAAACATATTTTAAGTACACATATATTGTCAACTCTGTATAGAACCATAGAATATTAATTGGACAAAAATTTAGTGGTCACCTATGCTAACTTACCATCATCCAATGAGTTAGATCTCCTATAATACCCTTGACTTGTCTGAAATCTCTGCCAGGGGTAAGCAAACTTTTCCTATAAAGGGCCAGACAGTAAACATTTTAGGCTTTGTGGCCATTCAATCTCTGTTGCAAGTACTCAACTCTGCCACTGTAATACAAAAGCAACAGCAGACAAATTATAACCTTGTGCTCCAATAAACCTTCATTTATAAAACAAGCAGTAGGACAGACCTGGCCTGAAGGTTGTAGTTTGCCAAACCTTGATACAGTCCACTCCTAGTTATTGATAAAATTCCACCGTTAAATACAGTAGATGCCTTTACAGGAAAATTTTTATTATGGTGAACATTTTGAAATAAGCAAATTCACTCATTGCTACAACCAAAATTACTGTCTTCAAGTATTCTGTCCTCCAGTCTAAATATCCGCAGTGCCTCCAAAGCATTCTTTGTATTATGACATAGTTTTCCTGACCATGTAACCATTTGATCATCCTCTTGTATACATACACCAACCAGTCTGTGAATGATGCTTTGAAGTGTACAGATACATGACATATGGTTTTAAAACTATGTAGCAATCAAGATGCCATTTTAAATTTTAAAATTTGGCTCACTGTCTCCAAATATGAATGTTTTTAGTTTTAGTTTTCTCATTTTTTTTTTTTTACAAAATTACTATTTAATCTTTTAAAAAATGTATTTTGTGTAGATTTACTCAAAGGTTTATGCTCAGTATCATAACTGTATACATTAATTTAAAATGACTTCCAAGAAACAGAAAATATTTTTTACTTAATTTTGAAAAAAAAGTAGGTTTAATAAAACAATAGATTTAAAATGGTTTCTATGCAGCAAAAAATGTTGGCAGACCTTAACTCTACAATTTGAATCATATAATGCATTTTGCAAAGGAAAGCCATCAGTTATTCTTTCTGAGAAAATGAAATACAGAAGGGGAAGAAAAGCACACACACACACACACACACACACACACACACACACACCTCCCCCCACCCCCCCCACCCCGCAGTGTGTCCTTGGATGCTGCTGGCTCGTTAGCAAGAACAGAGCTGGGCTGCTACAGTTGCAGCCAGGCCACCTATAAATGATGGTCCCTGTTGAATTCCACATTCAATAATTTGGGAAGAAATCACACTCGTACTTTTAAAGGCAATGTAACTCTGATTTTCATGACTTACTGTCATAGCATTCTAAAAAATAAAAAAAAGTTTTTTTAATAACTATGAGAAAATAAGGCAATATTTATATAGCTACAAATGCTCCACATTTAGTCTGACCTTCCAACCTATTTCCGTAACTTCTCTTGCTGTGGTTTAATTTTTTGATAATTCAGTACCTTAAACAATGTGTTGCATGTAGTAGATGCTAAAGGAATAAATTCATTCTTTAAGACCTACATATTTTTAACTGTAATGACATCACAATTTATAATGTTTGTTAAGTTTGATTTACCTTCTCTGGTGTCTGGTTCCTGCTTGCTTGTCATCACATAAGCTCTCTCTGCATAATCCCATCCATGTAGGTGGCATCAAACACTACCCATGTACTGATGACAACCAAATTCATTTCTCTAGCCCAGTTTCTCTGCAGGGATGACCCATATATCTAAGAGCCTAGTGCATTTCCACCTGGACAGTCCAACTGTCACGGAAACAACATGTGCAAAGAGAGAGCACCATGAGTCATATATTGATAGCAAATGTTTACTGATTGCTTATTATGAACCGGGCACTAAGTACTTTACATGGATCTTCTCACTCTTCACAGTGCAGTTAAACACGGCATGTTTACCTCCTGTTACCTGAAACTCCATTAAAATAGTAGTATCAAAATATGAAAGTTTAGTATCCATTCTCCTCCCCCTCCTCCTAGCCAAGAGAACGTCAATTTTGTTCATGGCATCAATATGCCAAACCAATTTTCCAGTCTTCTTTGTAGCAAAGAGTAACTATGTGACCATGTATGAGCCAATGAAACGAGCAGATGTCTGTTTGAGGAAGTTCATGGAAAGTAACACAATCCTTATTCCTCCTTGCCTTCTCCTACCTTAATTGTGGATAAATGAGCAGCTGCACTTTTCCATTTTTGACTGTGAGGGAAATGCCAAGAGAATCACAGACATTGGCCCTGATATCACTGGCCTATAAACCAAGGCCAGTAACCATCTATCCCCAGACTTCTTATTACTGAGAAAAACAAATCCCTATTTTTTCAGTCTATTTTAAGTCTGGATTTCCATTAAGCTTGTAACTGAAAATATTCCTAGCTGATAAAAAACTATAATTTGAATAAGAGATTTCAACAAATCAGAAGGAAAACAGATGGAGGAGGGTAAATGACACAGAAAAACAAAAGATGATCCAGCCCAAATGTCTACAGAAGCAAAAACAACGAGGAGCAAGTGAGCTCACCTCATGGGACCCACAGAAGACTTGGGATTTGGAGGGTCCAGGGATGCAGAAGACAAGATCTATTGATTTAACATTTGCATGTTCCCCAACTAAAAGGCCAGCTCTCCATCAGTCACCACCATTCCTCAAGCCAACAAGTCTACAATTACATGTTGGAAAATTTCCTTAAAAGTCTGTTTATTCTGCTGACTATTCATATTTTTTAGTAAGTTATTGAAAATTTGACTGTAAGGAAAGCCTGTGGTATGAAAGAGGAGCAAAACATGCAAAGAGGAAACAAAGGAAAGGCAAAGAGAGGCAAAAGAAACGGGAACCAGAGGAAACAATGAGAACAGAGATGAAAGTTTCAAAAAGAAAAACATACACAATATTGTCGGATAGATATGAAAAAAAATAAAAGATACGATGAAGTAGAAACAATTAAAATACAGCAGTAGAAACAAACAAAAAATTAATAGGAAAGTTGGAAGACAAAGTTGAGGCAATTTTCCAGATAATGAAGTTTGGAAATTAGGTGAAAACATTGAAAATTAGAGGGTCAGGTCCACACAGAAGTTTTAAAAGAAGAGAACCAAGAAGAAGGAGAGAAAGAAATTGTCAAAAAAAGACAATTCTCCTCCTCTAAGAGCCCAGCATTTAAAGTGAAATGAAACATACACAAAGGCAGAGGATTGTGAAAACGCAGAAACAGGGATAAACTGAATATCTAAAAAGCTTTCTGAGAGGAATAAACAGGTGTGACTTCCAATCCTTTGTATGAGAATAACATCGAATCTCTCAACAGCAACACAAAAAGTTAATGGAACTATGCCTTTACAATTCTGAGTGGGGGATTATTTTTGGCATAGAATTTTATAATCAAACGACCAATCAGGTATGAAAGCAAACAAATGCAAACAAAAATACAAACTTTTTGTCTCATGCACCTTTCTTTGGGAGGTTTATAGAGAATTATGTTACAATAAAACAAGGGACTCAATCAAGGAAGATGAAAACATATGACTGAAGAAACAGGAACCCACTCCAGGAAAGGAAGCACCATAATAACAGCTGTGCAGCAGGCTTAGACCCAGACTAGAAGGAAAACGAGCTTCCAGGGTAAGTGTAACTGATATGGGATGCACTTTAACATTTGGAGGTAGATCTGCTATGGGGTTTAGAAAAATAAATTGGTAGGTATATAGAGTTTCTGTTAGAGAAAAAGAGTATTCGTTAAACGATGTGAAATTGCTGTTTGGAAATCAAAATTTTGTCAAATATTCATAGTTTCATATTACTCAAGCTAACTTACAGGTGAATAATATGATGCAGAAAATTTGCTTTAAATACTCTAACAATAACAATAGTAAAAAAAAGTTGGAGGAATATGTGAAACAAGAATGTCAGAAATTATTATTGAAACTGGGTAATAGACAACATGGGGTTCACTGTCTTGTTCTCTCTACTCATGTATGTTGGAACACTCCATAATAAAAAAAAAAACTGTAAAAAGAAAAAATCATGCTAACAACAAAATATGCAAATTTTCAATATCTTTCAGACACCAGGAGGAATTTACACTTAGCAACACTCAGATGAAGTCCACTCCTGGACAGAGGTGGGAAAAGTCAGTGAGAGTCCCATCTGCATTAGACGCTCGCTCATAGTGGAACAGGAAACATCAGGGATGTTTCGCATCCCCTATTTCAGCTCTTCCCTTCTGCGTTGACTCCACTGATTCTAGGACCACACTGTGCAACAAAACAGTACTCCTGAGAGCTGTTACAAATCTTTAGATCCAAAACCCAGTAAGGCAACCATTTCTCACTGCCCATCAGTTTCCTTCCAGTTCATCTTTCTTCTTGTCTAAACAAGATTCCAAGATTCATCATTATATTCATAACCTTGTAAACACCCTCAAGTCCTGCTCTCACCTCTGCTCTTTGTAGCCCTGGATGAACTCTACTTCATGCCTTCTCTGCATCTGTACCCAGAGAATGACACATTAATGAAGAAAATAAACCTAAACCAATTGACAGAATCAATGTTATATTTACTACTGCAAATTATAAACTGGCAATTTTACTACTGTTACCATCTTAAATGAAGCTAAATTACTTTAAAGAAGCAACATGTAAAACTGACAGCCAACTTCACAACAAAACAATGGGTGCCAGAACACTAATAGGATACCGCAGGGGAGCAGGGAGGGGAAATCTGCCATATTAGAATTCTATACACGGTGAAGATATTTTTCAAGAATGAAAGTAAAATAAAAACATGTGGAGACAGACAAAATATGAGGTAACATATCACTAGCAGGCCCACTCTTTCAGCAGAATGGAAATATTCCTATACTGTAGCCCAAAGAAACAGAAAGGAAAAAAGAGCAACATAATGTGAAATATATGGAACACCCCCCAAAACATTTACCTTTGAAAATGCTAATGTCTTGTCAGGTTTAAAATATATAATTAAAATGCACAACAATAGTATCAATAAATGGAGAGATGAATGCCCTTAAAAGATGCTATAAATCTTGCATTGTTAGAAAAGATAGTAAAGGCATAAATTGATGCCAAACTTTGATTAGTTATGATTGTATGTTGTGTCTCTAGGGAAAACACTAGTAAAATAAACAAAAGAACATAAAATTTCTAAACTAATAGAGATAAAAAGGTTGAATTAAAAAAAAACAGTCCAAATGAAGGCTAGAAAGAAGAGGAATATAAAACTGATAAAGCAAGTGGAAAGAACATAATAAAATATAAATTTAATTCTAAATATATCAGTAATTCCATTAGGCTTAGACTAAATAATATAAAAATAAAGATTATATGACCGCATAAAGAAACAAAATCCAACTATATGCTGTTTATAAGGAATATATAAAACACAATAAAGAAACATTGAAAATAAAATTTAAAAATTCTTTGTAAAGATACTCTATGCAAACACATATAGAAATAAAGCTTGTATAACTCTACTAATATCAGGCAAATTAACTTTAAGGCAAATAGCATTATTAAAGATAGAGAAGGATACTTCTAATGATAAAAACCTTAAGTCACCAGGAACCTACAACAGGTCTAAATATGCATGCACCAAATAACATGGATTCAAAATATATAAAGAAAAAATGGACAAATCTTCCAGAAGAAGCTAGTCCACAATCATAACTGTACAAGCAGTAAAAATAAAATCAATAAGGGTTTTGAACAGGGGAGCATTTGACATCTTACTCCCTGGCATATGTCAGTTTGACTTAGATAAACTCATAATTTTTAAAAAATAAGGGTTTTAAATAATATATACAGCAAATTTGATCTAATGGACATGTAGAACACTACAGCAAATGATTACAGAATGTACATTCTTTGCGACACATAGAGAACTTTTTATAAAAATGATAAGGGCCATAAAAACAATCCCAACAAATTTAAAGGATTGAAATCAAATGTAGGATGTTCTCTGACTATAAGGTAATTAGGTAGAAATCAACAACAAAAAGATGCCAAGAGAATTTTGATATATTTAGAAACTAATATGTTTTTTAATAATTCACAAATCAAAGATAAAATTCCACTAAAAACTAGAAAACATTTTGAACAAAATATTTTAAATTACATATAAAAATTTATGAGATACAGGTGAAACTGCTTTAGAGAAAAATTACAGCCTTTAAAACATATATGAGAAAAAGAAAGGCTGAAAAATCAATGCACTAAGCATCTATCTCAATAAGTTACAAAAAGAGCAGCAACCCAAATACAAACAAAATAGAAAGAAGAAAATAATTGCAGGAAAAATAATGAAATAGGAAACAACCATACTTAAAAAAAGATCAACAAAGGTAGAGGTTGGTATTTTTAAAAGATTTATAATATTAATAAAGGCCTAGTGAGAAAAAGAGGGGAAAAAAGGCACAACCGATGTCAGGAATTAAAGGGAAACAACTACATATACCAAAATACTGAAAAGATAACAAGATTTTATGCCAATAATTGGAAAGTTTAGAAAATATGGACAAATATTTTTAAAATACAACTTACGAAGGAGAAAATCTCAATAGTCTATAACTATTAAAAGAATTGAATCCGTAATTAAAAACATTTTCATAAAGAAAATTCCAGTCCCAGAAGGAATCGCTAACAAATTTTACCATTTAAAGACAAATACCAATATTATATAAATTTGAGATCAGCATAACTTTAACATTATAAGAGAAGAAAATTACAAGCCAATCTGTCATGTGAACATAGATGCAAAAATCTTTAACAAAATAGGAGCAAACAATGTATGGCAATATATAAAAAGGAAAATCAATCACGACTAATTTGAATTTATTCCAAGAATAAAATGTCAATTATCATTAGGATATTGATCAATATAATTTGCCCAATAACAAAATAAAGAAGAAAAATCATATCATCACGTTTTCAAAAAGTATTTGATAAGATTTAGTATACATTTATGATTTAAAAAATAGAAGGCAATTTTAATAATCCAATAAGTAGTATCTGCAAAAAAAACTTATTCTAAGTATACTTTTTAATAATAAAATGTTGGAAGTTTGAGATCAATAGCAAGATATGGATGCCTGTAATCACTATTACTTTTATTCAAAATTGTACTTGAAGTCCTAACAAGTAAGACAAGAAAACAAAATAAAAGGTAAAAGGATAGGAAAGGAAAAAAGAAAACTCTCATTATTCTCAGATGAAATGTGGGATCATGTACTTAGAAAATTCAAAAGAATCTATATGCAAATTATTAGAATCAACAAGTGAGTTTAGCAAAGTTGCTGGAAATAAAGTAATATACAAAATTCAATTGCATTTCTGTGGATTAGCAATAAACAGAAAAAAATGCTTTAAAAGGTAACATTTATAACAGCATCGAAACTACCAAATAAACACATGGAGAGAAAATATACAAGACCTTGATGCAGAAAATTATACTATTGAGAGACTGTAAAAAGAACAAACTAAACGAGAGTCATCACATTTGAGACATAAATTCTCCCCTAAATTTATCTATACCCTCAATGCAATTCCACTCAAAATTTTGTTTTGTGGAACTTGAAAACTTGATCTAGATTAGCTATTAGAATAGCCACGGCAATCTACACAAGGAATAAGTTGGAAGAATTTATCTACCAGATGCCAAGACATAATAAAGCTAAAATAATTAACACGGCATGGTATTGGTACGCGGACAGACAAACAGACCAATGAGACAAAATAAAGAACCCAGAAACAGATCCAGACCCATGGATACTTGACCCAAGGTAATACTATAGGGGAACAATCTTTGCTTTATACTAATTCATTAACCTGTACATGTCTACCTTATGCATTTTTCCATATGGGTGTTATAGTTCACCATAAAAACTTTTTAAAAACACATGAATGTATTGATAATTGAAACTAAAATAATAGTAAGGTAACACAGACAGATGAAATTGTTACAAACCACTATTACACTAAATATGACATTAAATGTGAAAAGACTAAATTCTGCCATTAAAAGAAAATTTCAAGTTATGTTAAACAACAAGACTTAGCTATATGTTGTTTACAAAAAGCACTTTTAAAATAATCAAGAAATTATGAAAATACAGAGGTAAGCAGAGAAATAGCAAGAAAATGTAAATTAGAAAGGAGTGTCAAAGTAGAAATTAAATTTAAAAGCATTAAAATGTATAAAGACACACTGTGTAATGAAAAAAGACACTTTATGAAGAAGACATGTCATAAATCTGTATGCCTCAAACAATACAACAGCAAGAAATGTAAATAAAAGTTAAACTGCAATTATAACTTGACAAAAATATAGTTATACAGAAAGGCTTCAATATACCTTCTGAACCTGATTAAGAAAAAAGGAAGACAGAATAAAATTATATAAGTTTAGGAATAATCAAAAGAGATATAGATACAAAAGAGATTTTTTTTTAAAATTTATATAATCTATGGCAACAAATTTTAAAAATTGGATAGTTTCTTATTAATGACTCTGGTAACAAGGGAAAACTCAAGTAGGCCAATTATAACAGACTACATTGGAATGATGGTTAAAGGCCTACCATTGTGAAGGTACCAGGACCAAGTGATTTTATAATTTATTTCAGCTAACTTCTATATTATTTAAATTATTTCCAAATGAAGGAAAGGATAGAAAATTTCCTAAATACATTTTACGAAGCCAGCAAAACTTTAACACCAAAACCTAATATAGTACTAAAAAAAAAGCAAAAGAAAACATAATCTCACTGAAAAATATAGATGTAAAAATTCTAAATAAAATATTGGCAAGCAATACTCAGAAATGATTCAAAAGAATAACATCCTGTGACCAATCAGAGTTTCATTCAAGAAATGCAAGAGTGAAATTCAATGTGATGAAGAATATTTACCAAAATCAACAGCAAACATCATTCTACTTGTGAAACAATAAAACCATTTCAAATAAAATCAGAACACAGACTGGGATGCCCACTATTGCTGTTATCACTCATCATTGTCTCGATGAGTCTAGCAGATGAAATAAACACTAAAAAAAAGATACACTATTTTTGCTAATTACGAAATTGTATATTTGAAAAATCCAATAGACCACAGTTTACAAAAAAAAAAAAAAACCTAGTAGAAGTAATGAGAATATTTGATAAGGTAACTCTATGATATAAAATAAATATATAAAAGTCATCACATTTTTACTATTGTGGCATAAGTACCCAAAAACAGAAACGAGAAAAATATTTCATACCCAAGGGTGATAAACTATTGGTATGGACTGAATGTCGGTGTCCTCCCCAAAATTCATATGTTGATATCTAATCCTCAATATGACGATTTTTGGGAAGGGGGCCTCTGGGAGGTGATTGGGTCATGAAAGTGGAGCCCTCATAAATGGGATTGGTGCCCTTATAAGAAGAGGCCAGAGCGACAGCTAGCTCTCTTTCTACCACATGAGGATACAATGAGAAGTCGGCAGTCTGGACTCCAAGCAGAGAACCCTCACCAGAACCTGCCCAGGCTAGCACCCTGATCTCAGACTTCCAGGCTTGGGAACTGTGAAAATAAATTTCTGTTGTTTATAAATCACTCAGGCTATGGAACTTTGTTTTAGCAGCCCAAACTAAGACAAATACTTAGGAATAAACTCAGCAAGAAAAGCACACAACTTTTATGACAACTATAAAATTATACTGAAGGATAAATTTTAAAATCTAAGCAAATGAAAAGACATCCATATTTTTACATGGGAGGATTTAATATCAGGTCTCTTAATATCATAAAATGGGAATAAAAAAGCAAGTAAAATATGGGTTCCTAAAAGAGAAAAGGGACATTAGGTAAAAGCTGAGGAAATCTGAGTGAACTATGGACTTTAGTTAATATAATGCATCAATATTGGTTCATTAATTGTAACATATGTATTATACTAATGTAAAATGTTAATAAGGGAAACTGGGTGAAGAGTTTATGAAAACTCTCTGTACTATCCTCACAATTTTTCTGGAAATCTAAAACTTCTAAAACAAAGTTTATTTAAAAAAGCATATATGCAAGACAATCAGGAAAGTTTAAAAAAAAAAGTTCAAGTAAATGGATAAAAGTATCTTAAAGTTTAGAGAGATAAATTCCCAAGAAAACAAATAAATGAATGAAAAAGAATAGTGAAAGGAAATATACTATAAAGCCACTTTAATTAAATCAATATAGAGTATTAGTCTAGGAATATATAAGTAGATCAATCAGTAGAACAGAACAGAGAAACCAAAAATAAAATTCAGTTTATATGAGATTTTAATATAAGACAAAAATGTATTTCAATTCAATGGAAAAAAAAGCAATTATCTGATAAATGGTGCTGGCACACTGGCTACTCATCTGGCAGAATATAGTCAGTCCCCAATCTCATATTATAAAATTAAAAAATTCCAGGTGGAGTAAATATGTAATGTAATAAATAAAGCTTCGAAACATTAGAAGGAAATGTAGGAAACAGCACTTACAATCTGTTTCTTAACCAGGAAGAAAAGATAACCATATTTGAGTTTATAAAAATAGAAAACAATTAATGTTGCAAAAGCTATCATAAACAAAAGTAATTAAGAAGCAAACAATAGATTTGGGGAAATACTTGCAAAAGAGATAATATATAATGAGATAACAGATAATTAGTAATCGTCGCCAGTATACAGAGTTCTTAAAAACTGGCAGAGGATGTGTGGCTCCACAGTGTAGTGGTTAGCACGTATGCTTTACATACAGAAGGTCCTGGGTTTGCGCTCCAGATGGAGCCACAGACCATACCCCTGGGTGTGCCAGGCGCCTTCAGAGATCCAGTTCTTAAGGGCAATATCCATAGGTCAGGGGTGGAAGTGGGGGGTGGGGGAGAATTAAAGAGAGGAAAAAAAAAAATTGGCAAAAGATAAGCAACCCGATGGAAAACTGGGTAAAGGATGTGAAAAGAGAGTTCATGAAAACAAATCCACAAAGCCAAAGCATGAAGATGCTCAAACTAACTAGTAATTTGAAAAATGAAAATTATAGTAAAAAAAAAATCATATATCACTCTACACCCAATCAGATAAAAGAAAAATTAGAGAGCAATAATACCAATTGCTGACAGGATAAAGAAAAAAAGTGAAAATTGTTTACAACTGTTTTGAAAGCAGTCTGAAATATTTTTAATAGTACACAAATGATATAAGTAAGATGCAGAGAAGAGCATACATCATAATTTCATTTTCTAAAAGTGAACATTGATCACAACCCAAAACTGTATGTGCACCTGAGTATGTGTGTGAAAAGTGAACATGGAGACAAACACAGGAAACTCACCAGATTGCTAACAGATTACTGGCAGTGTAAGGGGAGAGAAGGGTGTGCAGGGGTTGGAAAGAAAAAATGGGCAGAATGTATAATATGATTACACCTATGTTAAGGAAATTCTTCAAAAACCTGCTACAACATGGATTAGGATATAACGTGATGGGCATGACCGTCTCTCCTCCCCATTCCCCATTCTCAATCTACCTCAGTCATTTGCATTTCCTCGTCCACTGAACTATTAGTCCTATAAAACAGGTCTCGCAATCTTTTCTTTTGTGCAGTTTGTGACAATCTTACTAAAAAATACTGTTTTCCATTGACTGTTACCCCACATTCTACAAAACTGAATTTCTGGACTCCACTTTTCAAGTTGGGGTGCAGTTTTACACACAAATGCAAGTACCTATACATAAAGAAATTAAGAAAAATAAGGGGTTGGTGGTTGTATATTTACTGATTGTTAGGTGTTCATCAAATGAAAAAACTAGCATAGAAAAATAGGCATAAAGTATTCTATTTTAGTAAAAACAAACAAAACCCTAATGATAAATGTATGGTTAAATACTTTTAAGTGAAAGAGAAAGCTTCGGAAGGCCTTTGGCTCAGATTTCATAAAAGGGCGGGAAGTAGAGGGGAAGGGGCAGATTACTAGCTTTGCTTTTATACCTCTGCATCTTATTACTTCACTTATTACAATAAACAGAAATATGAAAACATTAAATAGTGAAACCAAAGCTTAATTGCAAACAATATAATAAAATAAATTGGGTATCGATTAGTACCTACCTCATAAGACCTGTTGTGAAGATTAAATGAGATAATTTATATAAAGTGTTTAGCATATTGCTTAACATGTTGCA
This sequence comes from Pteropus medius, assembly GCF_902729225.1. Taxonomy (NCBI): domain Eukaryota; kingdom Metazoa; phylum Chordata; class Mammalia; order Chiroptera; family Pteropodidae; genus Pteropus; species Pteropus medius. The sequence continues at coordinate 30,448,766 of NW_024349800.1, forward strand.
AATGCTCAATAAATGTTAGCTACAGAGAGCAGTAGAATTGATGAAGCTGAAAAGATAAGGCCTCTGAAAAAGACCAGGCACTTTTTTCTATACTACTGAATCTGTTCTCTTTTGGTATGCAAGGATTCATATTATGGTAAACATGCAGCTCATTAAACACACTTTCATTGACAGTATACATAAAATTACTAGATAAATAAGCACTTAAACAATAAAAAGGAGATGGCAATCTTTTTTGCCTTGATGGCTATTTTAAGAACTTCACAAGGCACTATGTTTCTATCACAACCACTTCAGGTGACAGCTTTGAATGCCTTGGATGTCTCCCCCATGTTAGAGGAGACTTAGAATACAGTTTGTACAGATTGGAGAGTTATGTTATTGATCTTTCTGAGGGCCTGTCCAAGAGGGAAATCCACTCCTAAATGTAGAAATTTCAGTCCCAATTCTGAAAATTTCCTTGCTGGTCTCTCTAAAAGCATGTAAGTTTAGTTATAACCTTCAAACTGAATTTGGTCCATCAATACTATTCTTATTGTCCAATGAAACATTAAAATAAGTTCACGAATTATGTATGTTATTAATCTTGCTACTTACATGGAATTGACTTTTTCTTCAGGGCCTTGCACTTGGCCTGTCACAGTGCCTTTGCTGGTATTCTTCACCCAGCCAACCACTCCTATTTTCTTAGCTTCATCTTCTGTGTACTGGTTCAGGAGAGACAAGAGAAAGGAAGTCCATCATCAAAAGTCTGAATTCATAATATACTTGATTCTAATATTTAAAAAGTACTAAGCTGATAATTGTTTTCCAAGAATATAGTCTATGCCAAAAAATTGTGCAGGTAACCTACAGCAATACCTCTATTTATAAGAACCTTCACTTAAATGTATTTTTTTTTTATTATTAAATTCCACTTTTAATGAAGACAGCACATTATGGGAAAATAAACTGATAGTGGGAATTACTTCAGAAAACAGTTTCCATGATATGTTTGGGATCCATAAAATTCAGTTGCCTTGCTCTCATGTCTGGTAACACTAAATTGCATTGTTAATTTGGGTTCCAAATGATGATCACTCTGAAATTCTCAATCCCTGAGGGAAAATATACAGTTATGGTCAATAGGAAGTAATGGATTAATATATTCCGATGTTTTCTGTTGGCTCTGAACTTGCCACACCAATGTTATAATTCTCTATTGGTAAATTTATTTCTCCTATTATACTCAAGAGTTTTTTTTTTAATACCTTTTCTGGGTTCCAAATTCAGTCATGTTATCAGCAAATGAAAACCTAGCAACATTTTGATTTTGAATTATATTAACATCATACTAAAATTCCTATGGATCTAGACCTTTTAAAAAACATGCTTTTCTCCTGTTTGGAAGGCAGGGTGACCAAGATCTCTATACTCCACATCCCCAACTGAACAAAAGCAACACAAACACGGATGGTTACAGCTAGGATGGTTACAGCAAGGGTTGATGTAGGAGCTCTCACAGGTAATAATAAAAAAGGAGACAATCTGAACTGTAGGGGATGCAACTATCTCAAAATGTGGAGACTCTACAGATGAGAACATGCTGAACACTCAGAAGTTAGAAACGGAGAACTAATCTAGTGACTGCCAGCTCAGATAGTAGGTGAAAATACAAGCCATATTTAATTTTTAGGAAATTAGTATATTCATAAAATACAAATTTAAAGGCAACTTCTGAAAACCTGGGGAACACGACGGTATGCAACATGAGCATTTTTTGTTTTGCAATTCGAGATTTTATACCCTTGCCTAGAAGGTTTCTTCCATTTAAAACAAGTGGAAAATCTCATACTTCGTATTTAATATACCTGATCAAAATGTTTAATTTGATCACCGAAAAAGAGGTAGTTTTGAAATTCATAGAAAACATTAACTAAAAGCTAAGAAGGCTGCAATGTTTTTAATACACTACTTTTTAAAGATAGCTTTAATAAAAATCTCACCAGTAATTTGTATGTGAAGGAATACAAATATGTCTACATTTGCTGTCAAGGACAGGAAGCAAGCAGCAGACTAGCACTAAGTAGGAAACTGTTTTATCTTTGTGATTAGAAACAAACATGGTGGGGGTTGGGGTAGGGGGTGGTGGCAAAAAAATATAATGAACATATTGTATTGACTTACCATTCTGAAGCAGACACCTGTATAAAAGATGAAAAGAAATGTCAGCTTGTCTACCTTTAAAAATATTATAAACATCCTAACTTAACTTTCATCTATTTTGTTAAATAGTAACTAAATGAAACTAACAAAACTTTTAATATCTGAATGTGCTCAAAAGGTGTTTTTAAAAATTATTTTCTTTTAAAATAAAAACAGAAAAGGAAGATTGCTTTTGGAGAAAAAAATAATCTAAATATTTCATTTCATTTCATCTGAATATTTTGTTCAAAGTATAATGAAATGCCAAACTGTATATTTATTCTACTTTACAATGCTAAATAAAACAAAATGCCTATTACAAGGACAGCTGAGTATATTTGACATAAAATTTACCTATCCTCAGCTCTTAGAATTTCTTCTTCAAGTACAAGGGCTAAATCTAAGTTTAAATAAAATATTTGTTCTAATTTTACTGCCACATTCTGGAACAGGCAAAACTCCAGGGACAGGAAACTAATCAGGGGTTGCCAAAGGCCAGGTGCAGGCAGAGAGAAGTGCTGCAGAGGGGCACATGGGAATATGGGATAATGAGACTGTTCTACATGTCAGCTATAGTGGTGGTTACATGACTGTATGTGGATTTCAAAATTCACTGAACTGTACACTAAAAGGGTAAATGTTACTGAATTAAAATGATACCTTAATTTTTAAAAATTAAAAAACCTTGAAAAATAACACGGGATAGATCAAACCAATCTCCAGAGAGGTCAAAAGATATTGCTTCTGCATACAGCAATTAAGCCTGGTTAAGAAAATACAGAAGAAAGAATCAGTGACTTGGGCAATTTTATGTAATTTTATAAGTGGATTTATAATAATAAGAGATATCACTTGTTCCCTGATCATAGTGTATTGAGGTACCAAATGAACATGAAGAAAAAGAGTATAAGCAATATAGACAGGATAATACCACAAATGGAATTTTTGTGGGGCTATAAAAAGATTTTAAAAGATATATATAAAGTGTGGAGGAATGATGAGTGGGAGGTATTGATCTGAAGGGAAATCGAAAAGGCAATCTCTTATATAGAGGGAAAGACATTAGCTAGTAGATAAAAAAAAGGAATTGGCAGAAAAGTGAGAAACTTCAGTTAAACCAGACCATGTAGAAGACAGACAACATAACAGAAAACAGGCAGAACTGTGCAGAAATGCGCAGTCGTTTTATCCTAAGAGTGAGGAGATCTCACAAGACGCTGACCGAGTTGAAGGTTTTGGTCAAGGCTGCTCTGTCCACATTCCCCTCTGAGTTTCTCAGCAGTGAATGGCCCTTTATGATGTTGGCATTATGAAAAGAAAGTGCATGCGACTGAAGTAAACAGAAAGTGGAAACATCGAAGAGTGATCCATGGACCAGCAGCACCAGCAGCACCTGAGAGATTTTAAGCTTTCCTTCGTTTTTTTTTTTGTTTTTTTTTTTGGTGGGGGTAGGGGGATGACATTTTTTAAAAATTGAGATATAGTTCACATAACATTAAATTTGCCCTTTTCAAATGTTCAAAGTATACTAAATACACAGAGATTTTTTTTAGTATATTCACGACATTTTGCAACCAGCACCACTACCTAATTCCAGAACATTTCCATCACCCCAAAAGGAATCCCTCCCTTACTTTTCCCTTTAGCAGTCATTCCCTATTCCCCATGTCCCCTATCCCTCAGGGAAGTCAGGGCCAAGGCCTCTGTGATTTCCTCAGCCTTTCCCTCAAGGAGTCCGCTGTAGCTCCAGTCATTATATCTACCCTACAATCAGGAAGAGGGAGGGTACAAGGGGAAAACCCCTGGCTAAGTCAGTGCTCCCCTCCACCCCCACCCCCAAGCCTCAGCCAAGGACTGGGCTGATGTAATCCTTCCCACCTCTAGCTGTAAAACAAGGCACCATATAACCTCCCTGACTTTTCCTATCACTCCACACCAAAAAATTCTGCAGCAAAGATCATCTTGAAGCACTGCATCCAGAACTGAATAGTTGAGCTCCCTCTAGATTTTACAACTTATTTTTGGAGGAAAGCTTCTTTGCTCTTGTGATAGCTCCTTCTTTGAAGAGGAATATCCATTAGCAGGACACCCCTGGCCACTCTCTACCCTCTCTACCTGTTTCTGACTCCTCAGAAATATGCAGTGACTTATCTAACGCGTTAGTGTGGAGAGAGAAAAAGGTACATAGCCTGACTGCTTCCTCTTCCTCCTTCTCCTGGGAGGGAGTTACCGCAGGGATTATACCTTCTACTCTGCCAGTGGAGGAGGCCTGCCTATGCCTGGCTGGGTATGTTTCATTCTGCAATACAGATTATTATAAAGTCCACTTACCTGAAGATACACAACAAATCCCCAAAACTCTGCTTTACTCTTTGTCTTACTTGTCAATCAATAACTCACACAATGAAGGGGGGTGTTATTTATTCAGACCCTCAACCATAAAACCTATTTTAAAGCCTTACAAGGAATGTGCATCAAGAGGTGTCAGGACCTCCAGCCCATTAACTTTGTGAAGCAGTGAACCATGTGGGAATTAACCGTTCGAAGCTCCATAATCCACTTGGAATGTTCTCAGAATCTTTCTGAGAGTCCTGATCCCTAGTTTGAAGCATACTTTGCAACAGAGGGAGGTACACATAGAAAAAAAGGAAAAAGTGAACGTGGAGGCAGAATTTCTGCAGTTTATTGGCACTGGATGGAACAGAGCACTCACGGGGCAAGGCCTGTCTTGGAGAAGATGCTTCTCTGGGCTTTTGTGGCCTCTCCACTTTGCTTCCACCTCACTTGTTAAAGAGAAGGGAAGCTGACATGACATGCAGGTTTTTTACAGACACGTTGCTCTGGGAACTGGGACACACATCAGCCCCTTCAGTTATGAAAAACTCAAGCACAATATGCTGGAGTTAATCAGCTGCAACTGTACCTCACTTTGTGGAAAGGTGTCAGTGAGAAACTCTGAGGTGAATATATGCAAAGCAAATCATAGTTTATGTCTACAAAGAAATACTGACATTTAAAGAACTCGATGAATTTTAAACATCAGCATCCTTTCATGTGAAATCAAATTTTTCTATTGTAAAGTACCCCTTCATTCTGGGTTCTGACTGCATGTCAATTTTGAATGCAGTAAGGCATCTAGTTGCCACCTTACAAAGCAGCCCTTGATGATTTTAAACATCTTTCATTGTAAAGAAGGTCTTCTTTATATGGAATAAAATTCTGCCTCACTTTAACCTTTCTCCATCGATCCAGGGTCTGTCCCTGGGGCCACACACCATGGCATCTTTTTAATAGCTGAAACAGCCATCGCACTACTGTTTCTTCTCCAACCCAACTACCCCAAGCACTTCGATTTAATTTGAAACACTTTAGAAGTCTCCACCAGAAGTACAGCTTGTAGGGGATATAAAAACAAGCCACCAGCTTGACCTTCAAAATGCTGTCCTTATTGTCTAATGGCAGACACGTATATGAGGATACAAATAACTCCATTGGAAAACAGAATGGATTAAAGAGAAGTAAAAACGAGAAGTAGAACAGAACTATAAATGAAATGCTATAGGAACCAAGGTGAGAAAAGGAATTAGAGTTAGCCATATTTATGTTTCTGGACTGTAATGTACTAAAATATTCAACCTCTGAAACAACTTTTCCATTTAGCTGTCTACATAAGGAAAAATGTTTACACCTAAATCATGTGGTGTCTGACAAAGCTATTTAATGATTCATCCCAATTTCATTAGAAACAATCTTTTAAAAAATTGCTATTTATTTTGGTAGTCCAATACGCTACTCCTATTCTAAAACTAAATTAATACTGTCAAAAACAAGCTGCTGAATTTCCCGAGCACAGATCCCAACAGATTGCCACAATCCATTTCCATAGGTATCATCGGTATTCATCTGTGAGCTGGTAAAGCATCAAAGAATCTACACAAAACTTAATCAATCAAACTTTTAGATTATATTATTCTAGATGTAACTGTAATAAAATAGTTATAAGAACATTATAAGCCATGCCACGGTTACAAACGCTCTAAAAACACAGAAGGTCAGTCCCTCTCTTCTGTATCCCTCATCCCAAAGCCCCCAGTGCACCAGAAGTTGGTGGGAAAAACACATATGGAGCTTAGAGAATGTGGAGACTAAAAAGTAGAGACTGAAAGGGAGAGGAATAAAAAAAGTAACTCAACGGTGGAGAAAGCTGACAAACTAGATCTCAGCCAGGTGCTCAAGGTTCACATCAACAGTGCTAAGTCGTACTGATAGTGCGTACCCTTGGTATAGTGTGATGAGAGTGGCATTTTACCTCTGTGGTCTTCCTCTCAATAACCCATAACCTCAGTCTTAGCATGACAAAAATATCAGACAAATCCCAATTGGGGAGCATTCTAAAAAGTAAGTTACCTCAAAGTACTCCTCAAAACTGCCAAGGTCATGGAAAACAAGACAAGTCTGAGAACCATCACAGCCTAAAGAAGTCTAAAGGGACAAAATGACTAAATGTAATATGATGTCCTGGAAGAAGCCTGGAAAAGAACTTTAGGTAAAAACTAAGGAAATTTGAATAAAGTACAGACTTTAGTTAATAAAAATGTATCAATAATGGCTCACCAGTCATGACAAATATATGGCAAATGTTTCATACTAATATAAGATGTTAACAATTGGGGAAACTGTATGTAGGGTATACAGGAACTCTATATTATCTTTCCAACTTTTCTATAAATCTAAAACTATTCTAAAACAAACAAAAAATATTTTTAAAAAGTAGAGGAGGAGAAGCAGCAATGGAAAGCAGCAGTATGCCAAGAACTTTGCAGATGGACCTGAGAAGCAAATTTACTATTTGTAATATCATTTCTATAAATGTATTTTCCTGAATTTCAAGCGACCAACTTAAAACTAATTCTTGGAATACAATTTGTTTGTAAATTAGAGTGTATGTATTTGAGAACAAAGCACGATATATTTGACCCTTAAAACATATGGATTGTCATTTTGTTACCAAGGATGTTTTAAACTCAAACAATCTAAATGGAAATATAACAACACATCTTGTTTTTGATGGGAAAATATTGTCATAAACTTCATGAAGCCAATTTAATTCAGTGATCAGTTTTCCAGGACAGGATAGTTAAATCATTTATCATTTTTACCATGTTCATTTCTATGTCATTGAAACCATTTTCATTGGGAATATTTTCCATTTTATTGTTTTTATGGTAATTTTATCACTTTATATTTTGTCCATATTAAATATTGCCAATGATAGCTTCCTCCACTGTAAATTTACTGTCATAGCCATTATTTCTAACAAGGCAGTTTATATTAAGATTTTATTACTCCATACTTTTAAATGAAAAGTTTACAATGTTAATTTTACAATGTTCCCTTTAATTACTGTCCATTTTATAGTTTTAAAATTAAATTTTTTATTTTGTATTATCATCAATTATTTCATCATAATCATTATGAATTGCATAAAAGTCTAACGGTTTGTATTTATTTTAGATAATCCATGAGAAAACTGTAAGACACAGAGATACAGACTGATATATAGAAATAGTGACAGACAGTGTGATCAAGTGACAGAGAGTGAGTCAGAGGCTGTAGCTTTTGAGTGTGCTGACTGCTTACTGACCAGGTCAAACTTCCTTGGAGCCAAAAGAACCATAAAAACGTCCTCAGGGTCATCTGAGGAATAGTCCAAATGGCTGGGACTAAATGTACTACATCAGCGTATATATGTACTTGGTGCTTAAGTTAGGAAGAAGACAAAATAAAGGTGGAAAGGGTATTGAGAGGAGAATTAATAGGTTATAGTGATCAAAAGCAAGGGCTCTGGTATCAGACTGCCAAGGTTCAAATCTCAGCACCACCACTTAACTCACTATGTAACCTGGGAAAGTTCTTCTCTATGCCTCAATTTCCCCATCTGTTAAATGAGGAAATGGTTGAGGTTACAGGGTAGAGGATTAAATAAGACGATGCATGTAAAATATTGAGTACAGAGCTTGGCACATCCTAAGTTCTCAGCAAATGTTGATGTGTATTTCTGCATATACGTGATTGTGAATTTGTCTCGCAAACTATGCCTTGATAAATTAATAGTATATAAGTACTCTCTTCCATTTAACATTCTGCAAACTATAGGACTTATTGCCCTAAAGCTCATTTTTTAACCCCCACTGTTTTGGGATAGTACTTTTATCTTTGCTATATTTGTACTGTTGCCCAAAATTGATCTTCATATACCATGTGACCATTATATGCACAAAATGTGCAATTATACAGTTAAAATCAATAGTAATACATTATATATTAACAGAAAACATCGAACAATGGGAACATACAGGTTTTAGAGTTAGATGCAGAATTAAATCCCATTTGCCAACTTCGGGCTTGTCCAAACCTACTGAACCTCTCTGTACTTGTTTTCTTATTGTTAAGACAAGAATAACATATATATTTCACAAAATTGTGATAAAGATTAAGTAAATAATAGTAAGATGCTTGGCACATGGAACATACCCAGTAAATGTCACAGATGTACATACACACACACACACACACACACACACACACACACACACACACACGCCTTAACTACTGCCACTTTTGTCCAGCAGACCAAATATTTTGTAAGGTGATCTTTGCCACCATGTTAATATTTTATGAAATGTGTTTCAGTGACTTATTGTGGCACTTTTCAATCCAGAGTACCATACCCCTAGATGTACCCAAAGATTTTCTACAAGGTACAAAGCCATGGATTTTAAGGAAATCAATTTTCAGATCCTCAACTTCCATATGTATTCTTTTCTAAAACTGAGTGAGAAGGCATCTGTGCCTGCTGTTTCTCCTGTCCTATCTTCCTTTACACAATCACTCCTCGAAAGAAAGGGTCCTCTTTTTACAAAAGGCATACTCTCACCCACCTTAATCTTACTCTGGCACCTTGCTCCAAAAGTGTAAAAACCTCTAAAGTCCCAAAATAAAAAGATAATTGAACCCTTCCTTTAATCAATATTTCTCCTTATTTAATAGATTTCCAATACAAATTTACCTTTTTAATTAAATATTTATCATACTTTTAAATGTATTTATATTATTTTCATCAATTGTTCTAACAATAATTGCAATAGTAAGTCAGAAGAAAAAAGACCAATAGAACTTTCTGGTCAAAGAAAATTAAGAAAATATATTTATATGTGTATATATATATATATAAGTGTATATATATACACTTATAAGTATATGTGTATATATATATATACACGCACACACATATACTGTACATACATACTGCAGAAAAGTTTGATAGACGATCAATAAGAAACTCTCAAGTGTAACAACAGGATAAAATTGTGGAGGTCCTGGAATGGATATCAAATTCAAAAGGAAAAGGTATGATGTAAAATTTCCCATTATTAAAAATGAATTATGGTAAATATTAAATCACTACCATATTCCTATTCCCTTGGATAAATTCCAGTGATTTAACATTAATTTAAAAATAACAAGTTACAATAAGCCAAACATTACATCCTTTGCAACTATTTAAACTTATGATGAAATAAAAATTAGATAACAATAATTCTTTTAAGAGCTACAAGGGGGAAAAGAGTATAATCTCCAACAAAGTGAACCCTCAATCATCCCCTACATGTCCTCTCTGAAATTTATGTCAAGGCCAGTGGTTTCAGTGGCAAGTAACGGGATCACTAGTTCAAAGGTCCTCTCCTATTTTCTTGCCCAAGTTCGTTTCTCCCCCACGGCAGGGGGCCGGAGGTCCTTCCTGTCTCCCGCGGGAGCCCCTCCCTTCCCTTTCCCGGTCCGCCGCTCCTCCCCCCGCCCATCCCAGCTCCCCGGCGCCTGCGCGTTTGCCCTCGTTCCCGCCGCGGCTGCTGTGTCACGGCCCAGCGGAAGTCCCGGCTACAAGGGGAGGGGAGCCCTGGTCTCAGCCTCCTCCCCTTCCACCCGTAACGCCTCTTTGGTCTCCTGTTGTAGCGGGGTCTCCTACCCTGCACTCTCCCGAACACCTCGTAGTCCACGGACTTGAGCCCTGCGGTAGACATGGCGGCAGCGAGTCCTCTGCCGAGAAGCCGGAGCGGGGCTCGGGGCGCAGCGACTGCGGCGGCCGCGAGAGGGAAGGGGCACATGGGACAGTGTGGCGCCCCCCGCGCCTGTCTTCGGTCCCGGACGCCGGCGTGCCGGGGTCACGCGTCGGGAGACGGCAAATGAGACTGCGAGGCGTGGGAGCGAGGACGGCCCCGCACGACCGGGAGAAGAGGCCGCTGGCGCCCGGGCCTCCGTTCCCTGCCCCGCTTCCGGTGGGGCCGGACTGGCCTCCGGCAGGGATGCGTCCGCCGCGCGCTCCCTACGATTTACTGCTCATTTCTGAAAGTTTGTAAATACAAGCCGAAGGCTGTGCCCACATATCACTAGTTCGATACCCTAAAATGATAGCTTCTGAGATGAAAGACCTGCTAGCTTGGTGGTTAGAGTATTTGGTTAGTGAATTCTTAAATGTTTAGGCGACTGCCAAATATATCAGGCGATTTTGCACCAATTCTTAAGGTGACGTTGGCATCCTTTTCATCTCTTGAGTCATAAAGGCTTGAATCCATATTCTAAATGGGTTGTGATATATTCTGGGTCGAGAAACTTTAAAACCTAAACCGTTAGTAGAAACAACAAAAAAATAAGTTATCTGCTGTTCACTCATACAGTTTTTTTATGGTTTTGATTATTCAGCAACATCTCAATTGCCTAGAAGGGTAAAGCAGTTTATGCTTACAAAATTTTACTTCCTGGTAAGCTAATATTCTTAAGGCAACCCATCACCCTAAAGAATCTGGATACAGCTATTGATAATCTGCTGCCCCCTAGAATTCAAAATCCTTTTACTTGTGATAATATGCATTTTGCAACTTATTTGTTGGCTTCAATACCTTGACATATGTCTCTGCATCTGGCCAGAGTTAAAATAATCCTCTGCAATCTGATTCAGTACTAGGTGCCAATTCCATTAGGGAACACCAAAAATCATCTAAAACTCGGTTAGAATGTGGTTAAATCATTTTAAAGTAAAATATATTCTGAAAGTCCTATTTAGATAATTTCATGTAATGAGTATCCTGGTTTATTACAGAGACCTCACAGTTTGCATCTTCCTCTCATCTCCCTTTCATCTTCCTTTCAGTTTATTTCATGCAGACTCTAGAATCAACATACATCTTATGCTATTCTTTTCAATGACACATCTTCAGTCTCTACACTGCATTCCAAATAAAGCTGAAAGTCTTCAGCCTCCACTAACCTAATATTACCTGTTTATCCCCATCCTATCAGTTATAGGTAACCTGTAGTCGAGACACTGGATTATTCTACTCTATGAACACACTCTGACCTTTAAAAAAAAAAAAATCTTTGCTCTTGGATCTACTTTATTTGGAATACCTCCTCCTACTCTCAAAATCTTGTTCAGTTAGTTGCCTTTGCAAGTATTTCCCAGATTTCATCTTAATTATTTAGTGTCTTCCCTACTAGTCTTGTGCCTTCCAAGAAGTAAGATCTAAAACTGGGTTGAGGTCCTGTCACTATCACTGATCCTGTCACTGACTGGAAAGACATTTTTCTTTTTCTTAATCAATCTTTGATTTTTCTTCACATTTATCTGAGTGCTCCTTGCCAGTTATTGTGTAGTTTTATTGTAATTTTAGAAGTGCTATAGCAACAATTGACATTTGCTTAGCTGAAAAATTGACTATGTCTGCCAATAGTAGAACATTAGCAAACAAATTTTTATATACCATTTTAGCATGGATTGCCAATAATATGTGATTTTAAGACTTTAAGACATTCTAAGCAAATGTTGCTAATATTTAAGCTAATTTGAATTGAGAAATATCTATACCTAATTAGAGAAATTTTTGAAAATAGAAAAAAATCATTCATAATCTTGACATGAGCTTTGTCATTTTTGTATACTTTTCACATATTTTTTAAATAGTTAAAATCATAGTATAAATTTAATTTTTATTCTTTTCCAATGTTTTAGTCTTTCCAATGAATGTTTGAGTAATTTCATGATAATCTATTTAGTGAGTATAACCGTAAATTTACCTACCAAGTCCCTGTTGTTATATATTCAGGTTGGTTCTAATTTTTCACTACCATAAAAAATGTTGTGAAGGAAATATCTGTGCATGTAGCTTCCTTCCCATATTTTTTTAATTATTTGGGATAGAAGTTAAAATACCAAATCAAAGGGTATAAGCATGAATCGTTCTGGATATATATTGCCAAATTGTCTTGCAAAGGGCTGTATTAATTTAAGTATACCACTATGGACACTGTATGAGTGTATGATTATTTGGCTTCTGATGCCAAAGTGTAAGGAAGGTCTTTACATACTATACGTAATTAAATTAGATGAGAACATTTTCATTTTGTTAACCTGAGCAACAGCTTTGGGATAACTAGGCTCTGTGTTGCTACTACTGGTTGAAATGAAAACTTAGTTAAATCATTCCCTTCCTTGAACCCTTTGTGTGTGATACAGGATCATGTTTAAGGTAATACTTAGGAGAGGAAAATCTTGCCTATATTATATGGGTGTGAAAAATGACCAGGCCCCAGAATCTGTGAAATAGATACAGACAATACAGTCTCTGTGTCCAAATGATGATGAACCGAAGAGGTATCTACTTGTAAATCTCTAATATGTCACTACAAAGAGAGTGATTCCTAAAGTGATTTCTCAGAAATTTGATATTACCATATAATCGATTTTAGAAACAACCAAAATTACCCTATCCATCAACATATTTCTACCCCTGAAATATTTTTGTAACCATTATGTTGAACAAGGAGGACTCATATTGTTTATTTGCACTATTAAAGAGGCCTAAACCAATTCAATGATTCTCTCATGGAAGGAATGCTTTATAGGTAAAGAAATGATTATATTATTGCAGGAAGCGACACCTGAGAGAGGAAATTGGACGCTCAGACAACTTTGTTAGAGGAAGGAGAATTCATTGGCCGGCGGAGCGCATGGGGTCAACAACACCATGCAAGAGCTCCCCTTGGTTAGATTTAGCTTAAATACCTCTGCAAGTGTCCATACAAGGGGTGTGTGATTCCTTTGGGTTCTACATGCACTTCGTGACTCAGAATGGGGAGAGGGAGCTTCGGGGTGGGGATTGCAAGGGGGGAGGAATTTTCGGACCACTGGTCTTACCTATTTACAGGTCATTTTGCTTTGCAGAACTCTTGACCTTGGTATTATCAACACTGTTACAGGATTCTCAGAGAGACCGGGTTACTGAGGCTATAAGCAGAAAGTAGCACTTACTGATGCTGGCACTGGCTCAGCGGATTCCTATCCAAAGACTGAGTTCTAATTGTAACATATCAAGCAGTTTTACACAGTCTTGTTATTCCTACACAGCTACAGAGATAAGGAAGAACATTAACTGAATAGCAAGCTATGAATCCACAGATGTGAGCTGGAGAGTCCTTGAGGCGGGGGAGGTAGCTATGGGAAAACATGTTAGCTGGAGCGTCCTGGAGCCGGGAAGAAGGCAGTCTGGAGTGGACGTTAACTGGCTGAGTTGGTCATTTCTGCAAGGCCTTTCCTTTGCAATTTTTCAGATGCCTCTTCTCCTCTCTCAATATAATTATTACCAAACTGGATCCAAGATCATTGGACACAAGACTGTTGGTCAGCTGAGGAAGTAAGCTACCCAGAAGAGGCTTTAATCTTATTATAATTTGTCAAAAAATTGCTTAAGCATTTTATCAGGAAAGCATATTTCTTCCCAGGAGATTCTGTCCCAGGTTTGAACCAATTTTTCTTTATCATAATCTAATTCATTATTCAAAACTCAGAAGTACATTTAACATTAAAGCTTATTCCCTCTCCCTGCTTGATACTGTTTAGACTAGGTTTGGGAGAGGGCATGGTTGATTCCTCCCCTTGCCTTAGTTTCCCCTCCTGGGTGTGAATTGGAAGGAACAGGTAATTTCGGAATCCAGTTTGGGCTCTCTAGGGTTGGCAAGTATTCAAAGCTGATTAGTTCTTTTACAGGATTCTTTGGGGAGTGGGAGGCTCAAAGCTTTTCGCTACCAGGTTTTCCTGACTGCTGCTCCCTTGATAGACAATGTCTTTACTCACACCCCCATCCCAGTTCCTGTCTAGAATGCTACACCTCCTCCCTCTTTCTGCTGAGAGAGACTAGCGGCATTCAGCAAGAAACCTACCTGAATGTGATACCTTTTAAAATAATCACTGGACCAGATCTCACCCTCCCGTCACATCTAATTGTGGAGGCTCATATCTCTGCCCTACCACTGATAGAAGTCGCAGTTGGCAATGAATTGGCAGAGATTATTCAGGTATCTCCAGTCACAGCCTTTCCTCTTCACTTTCCGCAGGTATGGGTCAAATACCAGTCTCTTCTAACTCCAAGGAGTAAATGCCAAGTTCTCAAAGTGGTTCTTTTAAAGACCTTCTTACTAGGCTTGTGGCATGGAGAAACACCTGGTTTCACTCTCCCATGGTGGCAGAGGAATGGAGAGGGAAAAGCCACAAATTTCCAATAACTTTCCCCAAAGAAATCCTCTGGAGCCTGAGGATTTTTAAAAAAACCGGTTTTAAAAATCCCTTTTGCATGACATTGGTAGTCTAGCACCTCATTTTGAAATCTGTGTGTACTTACTGTTTTGTTTTCAGTCTCGAGTCTCACTTTTTAAAATAAAAATCTCATTTTTTAAATCAATAGAATTCAGTATATACTGTATAAACCTTGTTTGGATTCTGATTTGAATATGTAAATTGAAGAAGATATTTTTGAGACCATTGGAGAAATTTAAACACAGGTGGACTATTAAATATTATAGAATTATCTTTAACTTTGTTACATATAATAATAGAATTTTTTGAACAAGCCTTATCTGTTAGAGTATATATTGAAATATATAAGGGTGCTATAACTTGATATTTGGGACTTGGTTTAAAATCCTTGGGACAGTTTAGATAGAGTAAATTTACTAAATTGTTGACACTTATTAAGCTGGGTCATAGGTACATAGGGATTCACTATAATATTCTCCAATTCTGTGCATGTTTGAAATTTTTATGTAAAGTTTTAAAATAAAATTTAAAAAGAGACCATTTTCATTTTATAAAATATGTGACCAATAATCTTCAAAACTGTCATGGTCATGAAAAACAAAGAAAGCCCAAGAAACAACTGAGAGTGGCCCTAATGAGACACGATGACCAAGTGTAATGTGTGTTCTGGATGGAATTCGGGATCAGAAAAAAAGACTTTAGATAAAAATGGAGGAAATCTGAATAAAGTAGACTTTAGTTAATAGTAAGGTAGCAATACTGGTTCATCATGACAAAAGTATCATACTAATGTAAGATATTAATAATGGAGAACTGGATGTGGAGTATAGGAGAACTCTGTACTATCTTCATAATTTCACAAATCTAAAAAAGTTTACTTTTCAAAAGTCCATTTTAATATGTTATATATTTGTGTAATGACATTTCAAAATAACTTCTCACTGTAGTGTATGAGCAGCATTGGTAGTTTTAAAATATTTTAAAACTACTTCAGTATATGAGCACATGATTTACATTTTTAGTGAACTTCTAAGTAGTCATGCTTAGGCAAAGGTAGTACTTAAAGGTTGACCTTCGAAGTGCTACAGGAGATCTTAACTGGTTTAAAGACAAACAAATAGATCATTACATATAATAATAGCTCAATTAATGAAAAGAATGTGTTACAGAAACATAATTTCCATAAGAAGAGAATATATAAAATGCATGAGAACATATTCCATACTCTAGAAGTGAGGAAACAGGATGAGAAAATATCGATATCATTATGCTTAGTATCAAGTGCTTCAGAAAACATGAAATTAGCATTTGTAAGTCTTGAGTAAGGCAAGGATAAAGTTAAGGTTAAATAAAGAGGAAATATTCACAGATACTACATTTTGTACACATCATAGAGGCAACAAATGGCAAAGCTGTGTTTGGAACAGCGTTCCCAGGCTCTGAGCTATAGCACCGAGAGAGAAGGGGAGAAAGGTACAAACAACAACTCAGACAAAGCATAGGCAACACAGGCCCTTCCTCTTCTAATACCTCTGACAGCCAAACACAGACTTCAGCTAGTCTCAGATTTCCTTTTCCATAGAAACAAGAACACTCTCTGGGGAAGACATCCCTCTGATTCCTCCTTAGTGTACACACACACACACACACACACACTTGAAAAGCACTAATCACCCTCAGATCTGGACAAATGTGACAAGAGTCCTGTCTTTAATATAACTCATCTATTCTTTGTAACTATATGAGGTGATGAATGTTAACTAAACTTATTGTGGTAATCAATATATGTAAGTCAAGTCACTATGCTGTATGCCTTAAAATTATACAGACAAAGCATATACAGGCAGGGAGTGCAAGTTTCCCTGCCAAATCTCTGCTCTGAGTGTGTGTGTGTCTATTTATATATATATATATATATATATATATATATATATATATATATATATATATATATATATATATATGTAAATGTATATATGTGTGTATATATATAAATTTTTTATATATGTAAAATATATAAAAAGACTATTCATTGATTCTTAAGTAGAGGGTTTTTAATCTGGCAGAGTAATCAAGTATTGAATGATTGGTAACCGTTTTGTAAAAAATCTCTTAGATCCCCTTAAGAAATTAACTTATAGAATACCCGAGGGATAGCAGCAAAAGTGGAAGCAGTGAAATAGAATGGAATTAAATCATTCTAAATAAACCGAATTGTAACCAAAGTGGCTTTGAATGGGCAGGCCTCTTCTGCAAAAGGAAGAAAGTGAAATGAAAAGCTTGATTGCTTCCAGGAGTCCACAGGTTCATAAAGGGTGGGAACAGGCTTTCCGCTCAATCACTGCTCTCTGAAAAATAAGTAAGGGATACAAAACCATTTCATGATGCCTTTGGTGGACCACTGGGTTGGTATAAAACATCCATTCCAATCTCTTTCTAGCTTGCTACATCACCCAGGCATTCTTGCAATTAGGATTCTTTGTGTGATAGAGACTCCACCAAAAGAAGTACCATGCTACATGTGGAGGGAGAGCGTGAGTAAGGCAGAAGCACTCTGCTGCTGGTTCTGTGATAAGCACAGTGATAGAGGAGCTAGTTTTTCTGTGGCCTTGTTAATTGAAGCCACAGTGACTGTAGCTTCTTGGGCACCAAGAGGTAGGGTGTAGGATATCATTTTACTAGTTAACATGTTAATACTAGCAAATGTGATGGGTTCTGGAGTGGCAACTTCCTGGAG
Organism: Pteropus medius; assembly: GCF_902729225.1. Classification (NCBI taxonomy): domain Eukaryota; kingdom Metazoa; phylum Chordata; class Mammalia; order Chiroptera; family Pteropodidae; genus Pteropus; species Pteropus medius. The sequence goes on from NW_024349800.1 coordinate 30,466,333, forward strand.
GTGCCAGTTTCCAGACCATGGAAACTTCCTGATGGTGACAGGGGAGGCAGAGTTTTAAAGCTGGCAGCTTCCCAATTTGACACATGGTCCTGACTGCAGAGGAAGCAATAGCTTACTTGGTGGCCCAGTTCTGCAGTGAGAGTGGACCCTGAAACATCAATCTCAAAGTGTTTCTCAACCCTGGTTGCATATTAGAATCACTAGAGGAGCTTATTAACAATATACATATTCATGCCCAAAGGTTTTGATTCAATATGTCTGCAGTGGATTCCAGAATCAATATTCATAAAAGCAACCCAAATGCCTGTGGTACAAAACTAAGGTTGAGAACCACTGACCCAGAGACTCTTTCATTAGCCCTCCCAACAACTAACTTCATAACCCATTTAATACCCAAATGTTATAGCAATTTCTGTTTGAACTGTCTAGAATGGATTGCTTTTTCTGTAACTGGAGCTTGGTCAATGCAATGCCTGGGGGCAAAATCTTCACAATCATATTAAGTCAAAATTTAAACAGAATGAAAGTGCAAATATGCCATCACCTCCTCTCAATAAAGGGACATTAAAATTTTTCGTTCTTACAAAGAGAAGAAATAAAGATTGTAAGAAAAAACAAGCTAAGGCCTTGCAGACACTGTGGCCCCAGAGCCACTTACATCCAGTCATGGTCAACCCACCTGTGTTTGACATCACCGTCACAGCGAGCCCTTGGGCCGCATCCCCTTTGAGCTGTTTGCAGACAAAGTTCCAAAGACAGCAGAAAATTTCCATGCTCTTGAGCACTGGGAAGAAAGGATTTGGTTACAAAGGTTCCCGCTTTCACAGAATTATTCCGGGATTTATGTGCCAGATTGGTGACTTCACATGCCATAATGGCACGGATGGCAAGTCCATCTATAGGGAGAAATTTGATGATGAGTATTTCATCCTGAAGCATACAGGGTTTGGCATCTTGTCCATGGCAGATGCTGGGCCCAACACAAAAGGTTCCCAGTTTTCATCTGCACTGCCAAGGCTGAGTGGTTGGATGGCAAGCATGTGGTCTTCGGCAAGGTGAAAGAGGACATTGATACTGTGGAGGCCATGGAGCGCTTTGGGTCCAGGAATGGCAAGACCAGCAAGAAGATCACCATTGCTGACTGTGGACAACGCTAATAAATTTGACTTGTTTTATCTAAAAGAAAAAAAACAAGCTAAGAATGGTAATAAAACTAAGCCTAGAGTTTTGAAAAATAAGTTGCTGTCAAAAGATTATAGCATGAAGGCTTAGGTAACATATATTCTGTAAGCAGTTATATCCTCCTTGTTTATTTTTATCATTTACTTACTTTTCAGCTATAGTGTTTAATTTTGAACAAAAGTAATGAAATAATATTAAAAATAACCCTTCCAATGCACAGTTTAAATGAACCATAATTTCTGGTCTATTGCTGCCACCTACCAACTATCCAAGGCAAAGCAGCTCACGGGAATATGATTACTGTTCCAATCTTTCAGGATGTTAGTACCACCAAAGTTTTCCCTCATTTCAGTGTCACACTTCAAAAATACTTTTAGGTACATGTTAATCCCTTAAATGATAAGCAGTTTAAGTGTTGTTAGGACTCTTCGCTCAACAGATCATTTAAGTATTAAATTATCTTGACCATGAATTACTATTAGACATGAATGTTATAGAAAATGCAAAATTTACGAGAAAAAATTTTTTCAGTAAATATTGCTTGAACTCCTACTATACAGTAGGTATTACGGTTTATAGTATACTCATCTAGTGAATCTTTTAAAATCAGCCTTCTTTAAAGGTCTTGTGTCTCAGAGATACCTTGTTGTGTAAATAAAATGATTACCTGGGTATAGAAAAATTTTTGCAATATGGAAAGATTTCATCTAGAATTATTTACTTCTCAGTATCATTTATAAAATCTTGTCTTAACAAGGCTGCTGATGATGAATGTAATAAAGTATGAATAATTCAGCACTTAAAACATATTTTGTTGATTGGATATATGTGACTTCCTTTGGAGTCAGTGAATAGTACATTAACTTATATCTGCAGTGGCATTTTATATACCAGATACCATTTGCTTTTTACAGTAACCCTGTGAATTAAGTAAGGCAAGTGCTATCTCTATTTTAGAGATAAGGAAATTGCCTCAGATCATTTAAGGGATTACCCAAGATCGCCCAGGAATAGAACCCCATCGGGAACCTGGCCTTCTGGGGTAAAAGTCAGGGTTCTTTCCACTATGTTGCACTATCTTAAGCAGTCTGTCATTCATTCATTCAATAAACATCACTTGAGTGGTTACTGTGTGCTATGTGCAGGTTCTAGGGAGAAGGTGGTGTCTAATTTAGAGTGGGGGTGAAATGGAAATTGATTGTCATGGATGGTATCTAAGGAAGTGATATTTGAAGGATATAGGAATGAGCCAGGAAGAAAGGCGAGAGAATTTAATCCAGGCTGAGGAATACCATGGAGAGTGCCTGAGCTTCCCAAGTAGGAGGAACTGAAAGATCGGTGTGGCTGAAACATTATTAAAAAACAGGGAAGGTGACATTAAACATGGCTATCAATACAGGCAAGAAGGAGCCATATGAGCCACATTATGTAAGGCATGGTAGAGTCTGGTCTCTGTTCTGAGTATGGTGGGAAGCCAGTAAAGGATGCTCAGGCTTTATGCTACATGCTGCAAATCAGAAAATTCCTGAGGGGAGGGGCGAAATCAGCATACATCGTTCAGCTCACTTCAGTGCATTTTCGTTCTTTGCCAGATCTTGGCACATAAAATCCTGGATGCTTTAGTTCCTTTCCAATGTCTTAAATACCTAGAGTTTTATTTTGGTTTGGTGTTTATCTAGTTTTGATAGTTATTCTCAATTGGTGGTTGCTCTGATACAAGCTAACTTGAAACAAGAGTCTTCTCTCACTTTCTCTGAAGACTATTTCATTGTGTCTTCAGCCATCTCAAGTCTTTTGTGTCTTTTATGTCCTTTATTCTCTCAGCTGATGACTTTGACTAATGCTTCAAGGAGAAAATAAAATCCATATAACCTACTACTAAGTGGTAGCAGATATAGCAGAGTAGAGCAGTCGCATGGATCCAAGGAACAAAAATTAGAGTTCAAGAAAACAAATACGACCAGCACTTGAGAAGCGAGCCCTACATTTGATGTGACTTTTGCCCTTAGGACATTTACCAAGTCTTAAACTGCGCAATAGTGAGAAGGCAAGAAACCAAGCAAAAATCATTGCTAAAAAGATAAGCAGAGCTTTTAGCAATTTCATGGTACTGGATAGAGAAAAATTATAGTTCAGGGCCCACCAAGGAAGAAGGGCCCTGATAAACTCCACAGACTTCTGTGGATACTCCTGAAGATACTCTATGATTAAAGACAAATAGAAATAGACCAACTCTCACAAAGCCTAAAATTATCTCAACCACTTACAGCATCAAAATGATCTGACTCTACTCTAATTGATGACAAAAAGAAAGTTAAATCTTTTCAGAGGAAAATAATATCAACTAGAGTCTTTACATTTTTTTCTGGAATTAAAAATAATACCAGGCATGCCAGGGAATAGTACTGAAAGACAGAAGACCAAGAGAAAAAAGACAATAGAAACAAACTACAAGTAAATCAGATATTGCTCTTATCAAACATGGATATTTTAGAGTGGGAACCTGAGTTTATGAGAAGTACATTATGGGATTACCAGCTATATTAAGTGTTTATTTGAGGGTGGAAATCATGAATTTATATTGATACCAATCTGCTCAGTTGTGTCAAAAAACACATTGCTTGGTCACACAACTAGCCCAAAATGCTTCAAATAATGATTCCCAGGAGATGGTACATAAAAGCCAAGGAAGGACAATTCTGAAGGGTGTGTTTTGCACTATTTCCCAGAGTTTCCCCATTGAAACTACTTGGAATAGTTGGCTTAATAGTACATCTTCCACTGAATGTGTTCTCTTCCCTTCATTACTTCCCCATTTCTCTAACAATGTAATCTATACTTCACAAATAAACCCTTTTTATGCAAATCCTTGTCTCAGTGTCTGTTTCTAGGGGAATCAGAAGTTAGACACTCTTGTGCACAGGTGCAGATATAGAGAAATATGTCCAGAGTTGGAGTTTTGCTAATTAAGAACAACAGATAAAGGAAAGGCACAGGAGCATTATTAAAAACAGCCAAACTTCAGGGGGAAAGAAGAAAAAAAGAAAAAATGCATAAAATGTCCATTGGAAATATCCAATTTCCACATGAATTTTCTCCATTTATAAAATGCCCTTTCTTCACCCCAATTAAGATCACCTCAACACCTAAAAAATATCTGAATAGTTTTTTTAAGTAACATTCAAAAAATATCTGAGTAGTGTAAATTTTTTTTCTTCCAGAAACAACTAAATAATATGCCAAAAACTTTGTAGATTTGGAAAGGAATGCTTGAATTAGGCACCATGCTGTAGCTTGACATGTTACATTGCATATACAAACATTCTCTAAGACCCGATTTTAGCCCTCACTTTTTGTGCAAAGCTCCATTAGTCCTTTTTATCTAGCTGTACATTATAATCACATAAGGAATGTTTTTCCCACTCCAGAGATTTTAATTTAATTAATATGGGGTTGGGCTAAACATCAACATTTTCTTGATAATCCCTCAGGTAGTCCTAATGTTTACCTTGGGTTGTGAACCATCCATCTAAAGGATTGTATAAGGATACTGATATTTATGTAATGCTTTTTCCTTTTCAAAGTGATTTTTATAAAGTGTAGCATACACAAACTAAAATAAGCTTTAAATCGTGGTCTGCAAGGGAACTGAACTATTTATCTGGTTTGCCACTCAGGCCCCAGAATCTTACATCTAAAAGTCTGGCAGAATCTAACCACTTCAGAAATCTCTGTATGACAATATATGGAAAAGTTCTTTCCAAAGATGCTAAAGGGACTTGTGGAGCATGACTAAGCTCACCCGTTTGTGGTATATAGATTTTACTATACATTAATTTAAAAATAAATATGTGTGATAAATTGCCAGAGGTATATAGTAGGGGGCTCTGATAATTTCCAATTCTTCCTCGTGAAGGAATTTATGAAAGCTCTTGGTCATTGTAATCAAAGGAATAGTTTCTTTTCGCTTCCAGTCTTGATTCTGTTTTCCAAGACTCTGATGATCTTCCTCCATGCATCAAGCTCCCGTTGTCCCATAGCAGACTGCATGAAAATACATTTTATATCAGAACGCTAATCCTACTGCAGAATATTCTTAATCTGTATATTTGGAACATCTCAAAGTTCATTTTTAAATGCCAAACCCATACTACCAATAGAGGCTGTCCCCACAGTTACACTCAGGAAAATACTGGCTGCTTGCTTTTTTGTTCATTCTGGGCCAGCTTCAGTCTGTTTAGCTTAGATTTGCAGTGCTCTCTTTAACCTGCAGGCTGTGGCATCTTTTTTCTGTATCTGCAAGCATTTCCTACATCTGCAGCATGTCCTGGCCAGCTAGGGCAAGGGGAAGAGTTTATTCTGCTCCACTTGGCAAAAAGAGTAACTTCAAGCTGTAAAAGGATCACCTGTGGTACTTCCTGTGGAAGAGCATTAGATACCCTCTGGCAGCACTGACTCGGGGCATAACTCTCTAATATTTTGTATCTACTATCTTGAGGTCTATACTTTGAAATAAAAATTAATCTTTTTTGATAGTCATGAGAATGTTATAAGAACAGGAAGAAGAGTTATTACCCATTTTACAGATGAGAAAATGGGGACAGAAGCAAAATCAGACTAAGTCATACAACTATTTAGTTCCTAGAATTAGGATGAGTAAAAGCATGATAACCATTACATGGATTTATATGCAATTTTAAATTATATTCTTATGTAAAATGGTACAGGACAGAATTAAGGAAAAAAATGACAAACTGGGAAAAATATTTGTATCATGCATAATTAAAGAGTTAATATCAATATGTTAGGAACTCCTACAAATCAATAAGATAAAAGTACCGCCCTAATAGTAAAATGGACAGGAAACTCATAAAAGAATAAGTACAAATGGCCAAAAAATATATGAACTGCTTATTAGCGAATGAAAATTAAAACAATGGTCCAGTGGACATTTTTCACTTTTACCTATGCATTATTCCTTCTCCATTTTTTAAATTAAGTTTATTAGGGTAACATTGGTTAATACAATTACATAATTTTCAGGTGTATATTATCATTTGACATTCATATATTCTACTGTGTGTTTACAACCAAAGTCCAGTTTTCTTCAGCTACAGTATATTTGATCTCCTTTTCCCACTTCACTCTCCCCCTAAACCCTATATTTGACCCTCTTTTCCCCGTCTACTTCCCCTTTCCTCCCCCACCTCACTAGTAAACACTAGTCTATAGTCCTCTGGTAACCACTAGTCTATAGACCATGTCTATGAGTCTCTATTTGTTTGTCCTGCTCATTTGTTGCTTTTAGGTTTGTATCCCACATATAAGTGATATTATGTGATTTTCAACTTTATCTGTCTGGCTTATTTCTCTTGGCATGATTATCTCAAGTTCCATTCATGTTGTTGCAAATAGCAGTATTTCATCTCTTCTTATGGCTGAGTAATAGTCCATTGTACATATGTACCACAGCTTCTTTAGCCAATCATCTATTGTAGGACACTTCAGTTGCTTCCATGTCCTGGCCACTGTGAATAATGCTGCTATGAGCATCGGTGTGTAAATATTTTTTTGGATATGGGTTTTCAAGTCTCTGGGGGTAAATATCCAGTAGAGGGACTGTTGGATCATATGGTAGATCAATTCTTAGTTTTTTGAGGAACCTCCATACGGTTTTCCATAGTGGCTGTACCAATTCGCAGTCCCACCAGCAGTGTATGAGGGTTCCTTTTTCTCCGCATCCTCTCCAACATTTGTTATTACTTGTCCTGTTAATTATAGCTATTCTAACAGGTGTGAGATGGTATCTCATTGTGGTTTTGATTTGCATTTCCCTAATAGCGATGTTGAGCATCTTTTCATATATTTGTTGGCCATTGGTATGTTCTCTAGGGAGAAGTGTCTGTTTAGGTCTACTTCCCATTTTTTGATTCTCCATTTTTCTTTAATATGAAACACCTTTCTCCCCAATTTCAACTACGACGTTCTAAGAGAGTTGATAATATTTGTAAAGACATCTATTCTTTTCACTGGTGTAGCAAGCAATCTCTTTTTCTCCTCCTCTTCACTTGTGAGACCTTGTGGTTTTGGTGGGACTAATCCCTTCCCCCATTCTCGTGCTGGGGTGGAACATGACCCCATCCTAACTAATGAGGTTTTCTCATCCTCCTTGCCACAACGATTAGCCCAAGATAAAACCCCATATCCAAGCCAAGCTATCCAAAGTTTTCTTTAGAACCTTTGCTAGAACCATCAGAAATAAGGTACTCCCTTTGAGGCTCATGAGACTTCTGAATCATTTAAGCCTGGAGCTGCCAGGAACAATTTTGGCAACAGGCAGAGAAAACTTGCCTGAGAATGAAGACAACAAGGAGGAGAGCCAGCCAAAAGATAAAAAGCGAGTCTGATGACATTTTTGAGTGCCTGGATCTAGCTGTTCCTGAAAACAGGAACTCTCTCCTAGACTTTTCAGTTACATGAGCCAATATATTCACTTTTTTTTTTTTTTTTGGCCTAAATCATCTTAAACTGGGTTTCTATCATGGCAATAAAATGAGCTCTGATAGACGTAGAATTAAATCAAAGAGAGCAAAGATTTCTCTTACCTCTGGGCCTCCTGAACTGAAATTATATAAGCCTAGAGCTCCCTGCAACCACTTCTCTCTCTCCTTTGAAGAAGTCTGTCTGCAATAGAAGAATGAGAATAATACATTTCTCTGACATCAATTGAATTCCTGAATCAAGTCAACCCTGAGGCCAGCATTCAGATCAATGAGGCAATAAATCCCATATTTTGCTTAAGCTGACTTGTATTAAGTCTCTATTACTGTAACCAAGAGTCCTATCTTATCTGTATTTATCTTAACAAAAATAAGATATACATTTCCCTAAAATAAAAAATAATAATAATATCCAGTATTATTGATGATGTGCCAAAATAGGGACTCTCACATACTGCTGGTATTGAGATACAAACATTTTGTAGAGTAATTTGACTATAGACCCTAAAATCCTTTAAGATTACACATACTTGGAGAAGGGAGAAAGGGATGAATAGGTAGAATAAGGGATTTTTAGGGCTATGGAACTATCTCTATGATACTGTAATGGTGAAGACATGGCATTATACATTTGTCAAAACAAACAAACCTACACAATATCAAGAGTGAACACTAATGTATATATGGGCTTTAGTTAATAAAAATGCATCAATATTCATTCACCTATTGTAACCATAAATGTACCACACTAATGCAAGATGTTAATAATAGGAAAACTGCGTGGAGGCAGGGGTGAATATGGGAGCTCTCTTTACTTTATGCTCAATTTTTCTGTTCATCTAAAACTGCTCTAAGAAATACAGTCTAATTGTTTAAAATGAAAGAAAAAAATTAGACATGCTTTACAGTTGGGTAGTTATAAATTTATCCCAAGAGAAAAAAATTGGGCAAAGATACAAAGATACAAATAAAACAATTGTCATTGCAAAGTTGTCTATTATAGTAAAAAATTGGAATAAAAATTTACTCAAATGTCTATCAGCTTTAAAAAGTTAAATAAATGAGGATTCGTATGCAGTTAGAGAATGGTGATGCTGAAAAAGGCTACTTATCTAGGGTTCAGGGATGAGCTTCAGGGGTTCAAATGCTCGCTCTCTCAGAGCCATTTGTGGGTTCTTTGGAGGCCCTGCGAGGCCCTCTGACTACGTAACTCCATGATGTAGTGAGCACTATTGGGGTGACCAGTGGTACTCTGAGGTCAGTGCCTTGGCGGGTCACACTTTTGGGAAGATTACTTCCAAGAAGCTTAAACTCAAAGTACCTTGCACTCTTTAAAAATCCTCAAGGGCCTCCTAGCACCTACAAAGTCAAAACTTGGCATGGTATTCAAAGCCTTTCATTATGTGGTTTAAGTTGACTATTCCAGCCTCATTTCCTATTCAGAGGGGCTGTTCTTTACCTTTTGAAAATACTAGGTCAATTTTTCTATAACTGTTCAAAAAATAGTCTCATATGAATAAGGTAAAACTGCAATGGTCAATTCAAATCACAATTTCATATATAATTCCTGATGTGGACCAAATAGAAGGCAAATTAAAATGTGGCATGGTTTTGTACAATTGGTAGATTGTAAAAAATGAGAATCTGTTTTAATGTGACATAAGAGACATTCTTCTGTGACTAACACAGAGGTTCTAATGCTGACCCCATAAAGAGGAAACCAAAAGGAATTTTTTGGTTCTACAATGAACTAAATCTGAAAAGCCATAATCATGTAAATTGTCATTATTTTTTATGATTTTTGAAAAAACTTAGAGATAAATCACAGAAGACTAAATTGGGTTTACAGAAAATACTACGTTATCCACCTGGAAAACTTAAAACTAAATTTGCAGCTGCCAGAGGTTGGAAAGTAAAAGAGAAGAGGAGCAGGTGAAGGAGACCATCCGAGCACAAACATCCTCTACGAGAGATGCTCTCTTGGTTAATGGAACAGTAGATAATGGTTCAAGGATATTGCCTGAAATCAAAGAGGCGATTGATGGAGGTGCAGAGATTAGTGACAAAATTATCTTGGGAGGAGGGAGACAGGGCAAATGAGCTAAATTTGCACCCATCATGATAGCTAAACCAAGAAACAACACATTTAGAGATCTCAAGGTAATCACAAAAAGAACTAAAAACAGAAACTGTTAAAAGTAGTTACCTCTGGAGAATAAGCTAAAAGGACATCATGAGGAAGCGATCAGTCAAATCCAGAATATAGGACAATCTGTGAGACAACTGACATAGTTTCTCTAACAAATCAGTGGCAATGGTAGTGAGTTACAGAGTAAATGACACTTAGGAGACAAAACAATTGAATTCAATGTGAAGACTATATTTAGCATCCTTATTAGAACAATTTTGACACAGTGAGGAAATTTTGATTATGAACTAGATATAAGAAACTTAATTTTGTTAAGTATAATAATAATATGGAGGTTAGATTTTAAATTATCTTTTGTCGTGAAGTATATCTAGATAAAATAATAAGATATCTGGGATTTGCTTTTAAAATACTCCAGTGCCAACCCTTCCAAACCCCAAAATATAGGGGGATAGAGAAACAAGACTGTCCAAATGTTGATAATTGTGGAGGCTGGATTCATGGGGTTCACTGTCCCATTCTTTCTGCTTTTATATATGTTTGAAAATTTCCAAAACAATATACTGTTTGGTTTTTATTTATTTACATATTTTTAAAGCAGATGCCTCTGAAGAGTGGAATGGGGTTTGGGGAGCAGTAGTGACAAGAAGATGATTGTATATTTTTCATTTATTCAATGAATATTTATTGAGTGGCAGCAATGTGTAAAGCACTGTTTATGTACTTTTTGTATAGGAATAGAACAGATCTAAATTCTTATTCTAGTAGAGTTCACATTACAGTCAGGGGAAAGAGACAATAAACCACAAACATAATAAGTGTTAGTATGTTAGAAGTGGATAGTGCTATGAGGAAACAATAAAGCAGGGTAAGCAGGATCAAGATTGGGGCCAAGGTTATAGTTTTAAATGGTGTCAGGGAAGGGCTCATTGAGAAATGTGATATTTGAACAAAGACTTAAAGGGGATGAAGGAGATTATAAGCCCTTTTGAATTGTTGATTTTCAATTATGTTCATGGATTACTTTGATAAAAAGAATTTTAAAACATTACTTTAAAAATAAAAATAAAATAAAATCTATTTCTTCCTCACTCCTCCTTCTCTGCCTATCAAAATCCTTTATTCTTGAAGCAAACTTCAACTGATGAGATTTCATGAGGTCTTTTCATTCATAGGGAGAATTTACTGCTCTTTTGTGTTCTCTTGTACATTACTAGTAATTCTAAAAGGTATTTCATTCTCTCATATAATATGGCTCTTTATAGCTTCACTGTTTTCACTTTCATTATTTTATTTATACCTCACAATGATTTTGAGTGATTTTTATTTCAATATCATTATTACTCCTTCTTATCAAGTGAGAAAACTAAGGCTCTGAAATAGTAAATAAGTAACTTACATAGATTAACCAGACACAGAGACAGAATCTGAGTTCTAGATCACATCTTTTGAAAACGAATATTATTACTTCTCTGCCTCATTCCACTACCTCTCCATAATTAGTTGTTGCTAAGAGTCTTTTCTATGTTAAAATTAGATTTGAATCAAAGTACTATTGCATATGATATTAAATCAGGTAGTTTCAGAAAACCTTAGGAGGAAAAGCAAGTCTCTCACCTAATCAGTTCCCAGTCACTATACAAGGACAATACTTTTTTCACCGTTTCTAGTTTTAATTCTGGTGGTTGTCCATTTAACTCCAGATAATATTCTCACACCATTATATATTGATCTTATTACCTTTAGATATTATTTGCTGATTTTCTCCCATAAAAGGGGAGAATTTAGCTCATTTGAATTGCCCTAATGTCTCAAGTTAGGTTCCTCAGGACACTGACTCTGAAGCAAAGACTTGCATGCAGTAGGCTTTTGGGGACAACCCTGGAGGAATGAAGGCAGCAGGACTGAGCTATGGGAAGAGTTGACCTGCTGTGCAGTTGAGACAGAAGCCTCAGCCCACCCCAGAAACGGGCTGGGATAGCCCTTCACAGTTGTCCTGAAATAAGACAAGGGATCTGGGCCTTTATACCCCACCATCGACCAGTCATTGGATGCAAGCTAAGGGATATGAAGTTAAGTAAAGTATTTCTAGTCAGCTGAGAACAATTCCAGAAAAAGGACTTAGAAGTAAGTTGTCAGCAGCCAGTACTTCCAGCATCTGGAGAATGAATGTCAGTCCCGAAGTGGGAATCTGAGCAGAACATTCTTTGAAAAGATAAACAAAATTGACAAACCTCTAGCTAGACTCATGAAGGAAGAGAGAGAGAAGACTCGAATAAGTAAAAATCAGAAAAGAAGGAGAAGTTAAAATGGACATCACAGAAACACAAATGATCATATAAGAATACTATGAAAAGCTATATGCCACGAAATTGGATAACCCAGAAGAAGTGGGCAAATTCTTAGACGCATACAACTTTCCTAGACTGAATAATAAAGAATTGGAAAACCTAAAAAGAGCCATTATTAGGAAGGAAATGGAAACAGTCTTCAAAAACCTCCCAAAATACAAAAGTCCAGGACCAGATGGCTTCACTGGTAAATACTACCGAATATTCAAAGAAGATTTAATACCACTTCTTCTCAACCTCTTCCAAAAAATTGAAGAGGAAGGAATACTTCTTAACTCATTTTATGAGGCTAACATTACCCTGATACCAAAACTAGGCAAGGACATCACACAAAAAAGAAAATTATAGGTCAATATCTTTGATGAATATAAATGCAAAAGTCCTAAACAAAATATAAGCAAATTGAATATAGCAATACATTAAAAGGATTATATATCACGATCAAGTGGGAGTCATTCCAGGGTTGCAAATCAATCAATGTGATATACCACATTAACATAATAAAAGATAAAAGTCTTTTTATCTTTTATTGTGATCATCTCAATAGATGCAGAAAAAGCATTTAACAAGATACAACATATATTTATGATAAAAATAGTGAAATGGGTATAGAAGGAAAATATCTCAACCTAATAAAGGCAATATATGACAAACTCTCAGCTAGTATCATACTCAACAGTAGAAAAACTGAAAGCTTTTCTTCTAAAATCAGGAACAAGACAAGGATGCTCACACTCACCACTGTTATTCAACATAGTACTAGAAGTCCTAGCCAGAACAATTAGACAAGAAAAAGAAACAAAAGGCATTTTTCCAAATGGGGAAAGAAGAAATAAAACTGTCACTATTTGCAGGTGACATAATTCTATATATTAAAAACCCTAAAGACTTCGCCAAAAAACTATTAGAAACAACAAATAAATACAGTAAAGTTGCAGGATATAAAATCAATACATAAAAATCTGTTGTGTTTCTATAAACTAACAACCAAGTATCAGTAAGAGGAATGAAGAAAACAATCTCATTTACAATCACAACACAAATATACCTAGGAATGAACTTAACAAAGGAGGTGAAGGACATGTACACTGAAAACTACCAGACATTGTTGAAAGAAATTAAAAAAGACACAAAGAAATGAAAAGATATTCATGTTCCTGGATTCAAAAAAATAACATTGCCAAAATGCCCATATTACCTAAAGCAATCTACAGATTTAATGCAATCCCTATCAAAATCCCAATGGTATTTTTCACAGAAATAGAACAAAAAGACTCTTAAATTTGTATGGAATCACAAAAGACACTGAATAGCCAAACCAATTCTAAGAAAAAAGTACAAAGCTGGTGGTATCACACTCCCTGACTTCAAACTATACTTCAAAACTATAGAAATCAAAACAGTATGGTACTGGCAGAAAAACAGACACACAAAATAATGGAATGGAATTGAGAGCCCAGAAATAAACCAACACATATACAGACAATTAATATTTGACAAAGGTGCTAAGAATATACAATGGAGAAAGGAAAGTCTCTTCAAAAAATGATGTTGGGAAAATTGGATAGCCACATGCAAAAGAATGAAACTATCTGATACCAAACACAAAAATTAACTCAAAATGGATAAAAGACTTGAATGTAAGACCTGAAGCAATAAAATACATAGAAGAAGACATAGGCGCTAAACTTAGGGACCTTGGTCTCAGAGGAGTTTTGTGAACTTGACCCCAAATGCATGAGAAGCAAAAGCAAAAGTAAATGAATGCAACTACATCAAACTAAAAACTTAAAAAAGCATCAAGTAAAACAAGCTAACATTGGTCGGAGAGGAATGTTGGGGCTATAGGAAGGCTATCCAAAATATGCTGAAAAACTCATAACAACAACAACTAACAAAGCCAAATCAAGATTCCGTCAGAGACCACAGGCCACACATCTTTCAGGAAGACATAAACAATAGAAAGCCCAGCATGTGAAAGAATGTTCAACCCATCACCAATTCATTAGCGAAAATCTAAATCGAAATACAGTAAATTCTATACACCAGTCAGAATGACTGTTATCGAAGACAACAAAATATAATGTCAGGGAGAAGGATGTGGAGAAAAGAGGAAGACACTTGTACATGTTCTTAGAATGTAAAGTGGTACCACTAGGAGGCAGTATGGAGGTTTCTCAAAAAATTAAAAATAAAGTTACCATATGACACAGCAGTAAATCTTCTGGTTACTTACCCCCAAAATATGAAAACACTTATTCATAAAAGATAAATGCACTCTTATGTTCATTGCAGATTTACAATAGCCAAGACATGAATATAACCTAAGTGCCTCTTGACAGATAATTGGATAAAGAAGATGTGAGACACACACACACACACACACACAACAGAATACTACTCAGCCATAAAATAAGATGAAATATTGCCATTTGTGACTTGACTGGATCTTGAAAGTATTATGTCAAGTGAAATAAGTCAGATGAAAGAGGACTGAAACTATGATTTTGCTCATATGTGGAATATAAAACAAAAAGTAGCAAACAAACGAAAACAAACTCATAGATATAGACAACAGAATGGTGGTTACCAGAGGGGAAAGAGGGTGGGGGGAAAGAGAAGTAGGTAAAGGGGATCAAATATATGGTTACAGAAAGAAACTAGACTTCAGGTGGGGAACACAAAAAAGAGTACACAGATATCAAATTATAATCTTTTACACCTGAAAATTATATAATGTTAGTAACCAGTGCTCCCCCAATAAATTTAATTTTACAACGTAGAGACACAGTTTAGAAAACACTGATTTCATCCATTCCCCTGTAGCAGTCTGCAATTGTTTAAATGTTAGCAAATGTGCCTGCGTGTGCACGCACGCACGCACGCACACACATACACACACACACACGCACACCTTGACATTTTAATCAGAAACTCCTAGGATGGCACCTCATGCTACTTGCTCTTTGAAACCAGGAAAACAGAACTGTCTCTCAGACAAAAGTGATATAAATGACATAGCAAAATATAGAAAAAAGAAACATATTAATCTCCTAAACACCTTATGTTCTCTGGATAATACTTTGCGCTTACCCACCCACCTCCCAAGTCCACCTGTGAGACCAGGGAGCAAAGGAACAGCCATCCCTGTTTCTCCCTCTACAACCGAAAGTCCTTCCCATAGCTGACCCATCTGTCCCCTTATTTTCTAATTTTTAGAGGAACAATTCCTGAACTAATGCCTAGACTACCAGAGGTCAGGGACTACATATTTTTTCATATATTTTTTTCTCAAGATTTTATTTTGAAAATTTTCAAACCTATCAAAAAATGATAAGAATGGTACAATTAATACCCATACATTCTCGAGATCAGACAGTTAAGTTTTGTGGCGGTATTAGTTATCTCCATGCCTCTCTTTCTCTTTCTCTCCATATATTTTTAATGAAAGTAAGCTGCAGATATAAAAAATTCCACCCCAGAAAATTCCACATGCCTCATTTAAGAGTAAGAACATTCATTACATAATCACGATACTATTATATCTAAGAAAACTGACATAAATTTAATAGTGTCATCTAATATAGAGTCTATATTTAAATTTTCCCGGTGAGGGATTCTCTGAGCAACAGCCTCCAGGGTTCTTTCTTGCTCTGGTTGAACTCAGAAGGCAGGAAGAGGGCACTGCGAGGCAAGCAACTGACTGTGTGACAAAGCCCCCAGAAGCTGGAGCCCATTTTTGTTGCTCTTAAAGTATTGTCTTTCCTAAAAAGTAATACTATTAAATGGTTAAGAGTAATCAAATTTCTTCCTTAAATGATTTTGATTTTTACTTGTACCCCATGAGAAGAAAATCAAACCTGCATTATTTATAAGTTAAGGGATAAACCAAATACTAATTTTTGGATCTAATCCTTGGATAGGCCATCCTTAATGGATATATTCTACAGGCTCTTAAAGATGCTGGCATATAAACCATTTCTATATTTTTACAGTAAGGGAGCCTTATTTATCAGGTCCACCTTTCACCTAGAATGTTTTTTAAGGTGGTTTTGCCCAGAATCTAGCAAAGTATGAGAGCATATTCTGATCAGATTGTGCTGCCCCCTTTTTTATGTGAGAGTGAGGAGTCTACAATTATCGTCAGGACCCTGGAGCCTCATTTCAGCTTCTTCACAGCAGGACAGGCTCTCCTAATGTGCTTGTGGAGAAAGTCATTTTCCATGACATGTGTTTGGTTCTTTTCATCCTTCTAGAGTCACTATTCCTTCCTACCACTTTTTACTACTGACCACTTCACCGATGGCTATTCCCTGTAAACTTAAGACTTCGATTTCTCTTGAAAGTAATGGCCCATTGAGACTTGTCCCAGACAGACATTCGGGTTAGCTGTGGGACTTAAAAGCTTTATAGTTCACAAATAAATGTAATTGGACAAAGAAAGGCAGATATGCTGCCATCAGAACTTCAAATATAATGGAAAAGGATAATGCATCAGCTTCACATGGCTTGCCATTGCTGAGGTCTCTGTCTGCAAAGCTAATGTATTTATTGATTAGTCCTCAAGAGAGACATCATTCGCAAATTGATCCCTGGCTTGTGGCAGCAGACAAACATTTGTGTTAGCTACAATAACCATATGAACAGGTTCTGTTGCTGGGAAACATGAGCAGCTGTTGTCTTGACGACATAGCAGGTAAGTTTCTAGTCCCCTGAGAAGAGAGTGATTACTTATCAGTCCTACATATGAACTTGGGTTTTGCCTACAAATGAAGATTGTTAACCCACAACTCAATTACTGAAAGTTTGTCAGTACCAGAAAATTTCATCTAGATTCAGATTGCAAACTATATAAAACAAATTTAAAGATATGAAAGTAGAATGTTAGGTTTAAAACTTGATTCCTGGGGGAAAGCATCCTATTTTAATAAGAAAGTACTTTTACTATAAATGAATTGTATTATGTGTACAATTATGTATTCTGACATAAAACAAAAATAATGAAAACTGATTTATAGTTTAAAATTTAGCTCCATTACTAGAGATTCTTTAAAGTCATAACTTTGTACCTAGTTATAGTGATGCACCAGTTGGATCAGGGTTAGGAGTCAGGGAACAGCTTCAGGGCAGGGCAGAGCAGGGTTCGAGAGTTGGGAAGGGTTTGTGAAGCTCTAGTGGTCCTCTTCATGAAGCATCAGAGACTTGAAAAGTGCTTGTGCCTTAAGGCTTATTCTCTCTTATGGCACTTGAAACTGTGACTGCCCTATAAAGAAGGCCAAGCAAGCTTCCTGGAAGATGAGAGACATGAGGCCTAATCATCTCTGGTGCCTCATTTGATAGCAAGTTAACCACCAGCCATTACAGTGAGACCATCCCACCATCCAGTTGCCAGTCAACCAGACAGTTGACCACACACAAGTTAGTGAAATCAGCTAAGCTGACTCATACCAGAACTACCTAGCTGATCAGGTCATCAGATGTGTCAATGTATAAGCAGATACCTATTTAAAAATTCTCTCCTGACAGATGTATACTTGATGATAACATATATAATAAAAATGCACCAAGATCTTTTTTCTTTATTGATATAAATCATTTGAGATAGAATTGATCAGAATTCCTGTGCTAATAGGGCACAAACTAGCAGTACGATAAATAAGAACAGAGGGAAGCCACATGTATACGGAATCACCCCCTGCCCAGATACTGGCATCAATGAAGATAGTATAAATTCATAATCTTCCACTACAAAGAGACCAATGAGGATAACTGTTAACTACATGTGGCCAACTAAAAATATATTAAGTTTTACACTTTAAAATTTAAAAGTGTCGATTGTTCAAGAAAACTTGAAATGTCCTGAAATCTTATAAACCATGTATAATATGTGACGGAGGGGTTCCCAGATTTGACACATCTGCACAATTCACATGGCATTACAAAAATATTGTAGAACTAAAATAAACATCTTAAGTTATTGAAACAAAACAAAATAAATCTTGATCAACCATGGAAGAGGAAACACTAAATTCTTTTCGAGATTATAAAATCTCTCTAATAATATTGTCTTATGGAGAGGACATCAAAGAAAATGCATCCTAAAAAGGAGAAAAAAGTACCTTGAAGATGTGTGAGGCAAGTAATAACACAAAAATATTGTTGACTTGGGGAAATTTGTGACTTTTTTCAGCTTTTCAAAATTTGTAGTTTGGTGCAATATTTTTTCCTGCTCTAATTAAATATTCACATTTATACTTAATTTTGCATTTGTAATCTTGTATTCATTTTCATAAAAAGAAGTCTCAAAATTGTATAAGGTTCAAGCCACTCCAAACCTAAATCTGAATCTGCCCCTGGTTGAATTCCAAGGTTTTTTTTGATGAGAATCACTCGACATAGACTCAACAATATTATCAAGAATTTCTTTTCTTTCCATCTCTCTATCTGACATCTATGGTATTGGCATAATCCTAATGCTGGCTTCTTTCATTGTCACAAATGACTACAGCAGTTCCAACTGCTCACCTGTATTCTATTCCATCCAGAAGGAGAGTGGCAGCTGGCTCTCCATTGTTCTCTCAGAAGAATAAAAAAACCTTCATAAATAGAAGCCTTTACTTATTAGCCTGAATTGGTCATCTGTCCCTTCCTGAATCACCGATTGGCTTTGGTTTGGATTACCAGCCTGATGGCCTCCTGTGCAGATTTTGGACTTGCCAGCCTCCATAATCATGTGAGCCAATTCCTTAAAATAAATAAACAAATAAATCGTATTGGTTCTTTTTCTTCGGAGAACCCCAACATACAGCATGTCCTCTCCCTCTCCTTCTCTCTATCTCTCTACACACACGCACACACACGCACACATACACACACACATTCTGCTTTGTTTACATATAATTCACATATCATACAATTCACCCATTTAAGGTGTACAACTCAAGAGTTCTTAGTATATTAATAAAGTTGTACAACCATCACCATAAGCGATTTTAGAACATGTTAAAACTTAATGAAACTCCATGTGCATTAGCACTCAGTTTCCATTTACCCAGTCCTTCTCCAGTCCTAGGCAACCACTAATCTAGCTTTTGCTTCAATAGACTTTCCCATTCTTGAAATTTCATATAAATAGAATCGTGCAACATGTAGTCTTTTGTCACTGGCTTCTTTCACTCTTCATAATGTTTTCAAGGTTTATCTATGCTGATGCACAGATCAATACTGCATTTCTTTAATTGCAAATACAAATAATATTGTATTGAATGGGTTTACCACATTTTATATTTCCATTCATCAGTTGATAGACATTTGGATTTTTTCCAATTTTTGTTATTATGACCAATGCTGCTATAAACATTTATATACAAGTTCTGTGTGGACATATGTTTTCATTGCTTTTGGATATACAGTAAGTCCTCACTTAATAGAGTCTTCAGCTTTAAGTGAAACAACATATAACGACACCAATTTTACCATAGGTTAATTGATATGAGCAAAATTAAGTTCTTATGGCATCTCGTCAATGTTATAACAAAATGACATTGAATGAAATGAACTTATAAGAAAACCTGCTGTATACCTAGCAGTGGACTTGCTGAGTCATATAGTAATTTTATGTTTAAACTTTTGAGGAACTGCCAGACTTTCTGAAAGAGATTGCTCCAGTTTACATTCCCACCAGGAATGTATGCAGGTTCCAATTTCTCCACATCCATGACGACAATTGTTATTGTCTGTCATTTTAATTATAGCCATCTTAGTAAGTGTGAATGGCATCTCATTGTTGTTTTGATTTTTATTTTCCTGATGACTAATAACTATGAGCATCTTTTTATTAGTCATTTTTATATCTTTGAAAAAATGTCCATTCAGATTTTTGCCCACTTTTTAAATGGGGTTATTTGTCTTTCTATTATTGAGTTGTAATAGTCTTTTAAATATTCTAGATACAAGTTCCTCAGATAAAAAATTTGCAAAAACTTTCTCCCATTCCGTAAGTTATTTTTTCATTTTCTCGGTGTCCTTTGAAGCACAAACATTTTTAATTTTCATGAAGTCTAATGTATGTATTCATTTGTTGCTTGTGCTTTTGGTGTCATATTTATGAAACCATTACCTATTCCAAGGTCACAAAGATTCAAATTTATGTTTTTTCTAAGAGTTTTATACTTTTATTTCTGTTAAGTGTTTGATTTATTTAAAATTAATTTTTGTGTATGCTGCGGGGTACATTCTTTTGTATGTGGATATTCAGTGGATATTCAATTGTACCAGCATCATTCGTTGAAAAGACTATTCTTTCCTCCATTGAATCATTTTGGGACCTTTGTCAAAAATCAATTGATCATAAATAAAAGAGTTTATGAAATTGCAGTTCTATTCTATTGATCTATATTTCTAACCTTTTGCCAGTTCCACACTTTCTTAATTAATATGATTTTGTATTAAGTCTTGAAATCAGGAAATGTGAGTCCTCCAATGTTCTTTTTTAAGATTGTTTGGGTCTTTGAAATTCTATATGAATTTTAGAATCAGCTTCATTTTTCATTTTTAAAAAGATAGCTGGGATTTTGATAGGGGCTGCATTGACTGTAGATTAATTTGAAAAGTATTGCCACCTTAACAATATTAAACTTTCTGACCCATGAATATGGGATATCTTTCCATTTATTTAGGTCTCCTTTAATTTCTGTCAACAGTATATTGTGGTCATCAGCATATGAAGTTACACTTCTTTTTTTAAATTTATTTCTAAGTAAACTTATTCTTTTTTATTCTATTGTAAATGAAATTATTTTCTTAGTATCATTTTGGATTGTTCCTTGCTAGTGTATAGAAATACAACTGATTTTTGCATATTGATTCTGAATCCTGCTAATTTGCTACACTTATTCATTAGTTCTAAAAGTTTTTTGTAGATTCTTTTTGATTTTCTACATACAAGATTACATCTCTTCATTAATTAACATGAGTTGCATTTGCCCAAGGAGTATAGGAATTGCAAAGATGTAGTCTTTACTCCAGAGTCACATGGAATTTCAGAGGTTGGCAATTAGCTAACTTTTGATTTGGGATTCTGCTTAGCTATATTTGCCATTGCCAGTCTATAGAATTTTTTATACTAAATGGTCAGCATTGAAACCTGTCCAAGGACAGTAATCAGAAGGATGAGGCATACAAATAACTAGAGCCGGAGATAGCGTGATATCACTATCAGTTTTATCATATATGGGGATAATTTTCCTGACATTCCCCACCTCCTACTTTCCCAAGAACTTGCATAAATATCTCTTACTGTCCAAATGAAACAAAATATGGGGTAAATGGGATGATTCATGTGTTACCACCATATTTATAAGCACAATAAGGTTGACCAGATGATGAATATGTAAGTGGGCCATTAAGTTTTTGAATCCAGCGATGTGACTGGCATAATTGTAGTTAGCAACTGATATGTGTTTAAAAACATTAGTCACTAAAATACAAAGATTTTAATAAAAGAGAACAGATTGTACTGAGAACTATTAATTTAGGATACTTCTTTGGGATAAATTAAAGTTTGAGATGTTTTACTTCTTAAGAAAAAAACACACTTGGAATCTGCTCTGCAAGTGTCCAGTCATAACTGACAAAATGTTTTATGAGGATTTTGAAATCCTAATTAGAGTTAAATCATTGGAGTGCTTTAAATTGAAGTCAAACATGAGTTAAGTGGTTTCATGAGAATGAATCTTACGTTCTAGCTGCTAGCACATTCTAGCACACTAACTGCTGCTCCTTTGCATTACATACTGTGCTTCTAAAAACCAGGATCTTATTCTACTTAGCTGTTTTATGTGTCCTCAACACCAGCATTATTTAACATATACTATTCTAGAATTAATGAAGACTACACTAGTCAAGCCCTCTGGATTCCAGAGAAATCCTTTTTATAACTCTAGTTATTTTAGAAATTATGCTCTAATTTTAAGTGCTATCTAAGTGAAAATAAAATATAATTCAAGTTATTTTCAAAAGCTATTTTTTACTTGACAAATCCAACATCTCATTAATGATAAAAAACACTTTATAAACTAGGACTAGAAGGGAATTTCCTCAACCTAGTAAAAAGCGTCTACAAAACCCCACAGCTAACATTATACTTTATGGTGAAAAACTGAAAGCTTTACCTTAGGATTAGGAACAACACATAGATGTCCATTTTTAACTACTGCTATTCAAGACTGACTTAATAAGAATTGTCATTTTGCCTAATTCCATAGCTAATAAGAAAAACCACTATTAAATATCACATTTATTTCCTTATTTTTCTTATTTTTAAGTATTTTACAGTGATTCTTGACAAGGTTGAACATATCACCCCAATACCCAGTATTTGTCATCTATCAACATGTGGTTAATTGTTCTCCCTAACTCAATTGTTTTCTTCCACAAAATGAAACAATAAGAAAACCCTCGTTAGTTACAAATATAGTCCTACTTACCAAAACTGGCCAGGTTTCCTTAAATATGTACCATCTACATGGCCATATTTTATGCTCTCTTTACATATAAATAACATTTTATAAATTAAACCAAACAAGAATATTTGAAATAAAATTTCATTACAACACCTAAAATGGCTAACCAGTAAAATGTATATACCAACAGACTCTTTTTCAAACAGCTTGTTTAAGATTACTCATTTTATTAATCACAACTAAACAATGTTTTTCTTAAGATACTTTGGGCACATATAACAGAAAACAATTAGTGCTGTATTTAACAAAAACAAAAGGAGAGGATTTATTCTAAGGACAAGGATGTCTCATAGCACTCAAAGCAGGAATTTCAATCAAGCCCTGGAGAAGAACTCTAAGTAAGAACTAAAAAAGCCATCAGAATCCAGGCAGTTCTCTTCTTTGAACCTAGTTTATCCTCTTTCTGCAAAACAGGTTTCTCTTCTCTATTCACATAGGAGGAAAGCAATGGTCATGGCCAAACTATTGAGTTTACATATGTATCATGGCCAGACTGACTCTTTATTCAAATCCCTAGAAAGAAAATCTCATTGGCCCAAACCGGCCCACCTCCACCTTTGACCAGAGATGGTCATCCTGCTGCCTGAAACCTATTCCTGTAAGCAAGGAAGTATTCAAGGGGTTCTTTGTAAACTAAGAAGACATACCAAATGATATTTACTACAAATGGACAGGGCTATGTAAACCTAGTTCCTCTCTCAAGTTCCACAAAACAGTAAGTCAACCCTCCTCTCCTGGAATGAAATGACTAAAAGAGTAGAGAATAGCCCAAGAGTGTTAAAGAAATCAATGTCTCTCCACTTAGAAACATCAGTTATAGTGTAAGAAGAAGTGAAACTGGCTTAATGACACATTCAACTGGACAACTTCCATGCCGATATTTATCTGTCAAATGAAATATCACACTCAACAATATGTGTTCACTTTCCCTTCCTCAATGTTTTACTTAAATCCTATGAGTTATACGAACAGAGCTAAAGATATTCATTGCTTAAGATAACCAAAGCTTTTAGGCTAATAATAAAACAATTTGTGCTTATAGACTCTATTTGGAAAAGGCAAAGAGTCACTGAAATGATAATTATCTGTTAAAGAGTCACTGAAATGATAATTATCTGTTCTTAAATATTACTTTCCCCTAAGGGTCTGCTGGTCCACTGTGTGGACAATTCAGTAAGTATGGGACATCTTACATAGGAAAAAATAAATCATTTTCAAATAAAAATTAAAAGTCAAGATGTTTAAAAAAGAATTTTAGGTTCAGTTATCACAGACTTTCCTGCTCTTACTGATGAATAATTGCTAGACTGAGCTCTAGGAATACCTGAAATCCAATGCTTTTACTAGCAGGTAACAATTCATGTTAAGTAGGCTCTCTCTAAATATATTCTCCTAGTCTCATCTTTCAACATTATCTGCTAAATTTAACCACAGATTCTTAAGTTACGTTTTTTTTTTCCCATAAACGGTGTTAAGCAAAAGTATTTTAAAGAGAGGAAGTACACAGTGGCAAGGTAGAATTAAATCCTAATTTTATTTCGGAATCTCTTTCTGACACTGGAGAATGTCTTATTTCAGCTTCTTGTTCTGTTAATTTTATGCAGTGGCAGTGCCTCACAGCACTGTTATAAGAAGAAAATAAAATGTAAAAATTGAGCAAATATAAAAATTGCCATGATGGTTGGTACTGTTGTTAGTAATATTGCTCTCATTATAGCAACACAGACTTGAGTTCCAGAAATTCAACCATCAGGGCCTCAAGTAAGTTAACAATAATATCTGTATTTGTGTAATGTTTTATTGTTTGTAAATAATTTCTGTAAATGTTGCTCATTTAGTCCTCACAAATGTAATATAACAAAGGTGTTACCATCTGAGGTGACAGAGGCTCTGAGACGTGATTTGCCCAAGTTCATACAACTGAATCTAGGCTTCAAAGTTGGGATTCGAACCCTGTCTTTTGACTCCAGGTCTAGTGTTTTCCCTTTATTGTTGTGGAGCATATCTGATGTTTTAAAAGCTTCTGATCCTATTTCTCCCCCTGACATATTATACAGGAGTCACATGGAGGAATCCACTGAAAAATGTTTGCCCAGCTTTTTTGGATTGATAAGAGGTCTTAATGAGTTCTTTTAACCACTTAAATTTTCATTTTTTCAACTACTTCTTTAACCCCTCACCACACTTATTTATTAATTTATTTGTTTATGCTTCTCTCCCAAAAGAACATGGTGTCTTCAAATTTGAAATGGTAAATACATTCTGGACTAATACTAGTTGAGGGAACACAGAATAAAGGAGAGGAACAAATGATGTCACATGATTTTGTGTGATAGTGGTTTGGCATGGTCCTAGTAAAACATATCTGGGTTCAAATTAGGATCTCTAAAGGTGGACCTCAATTCCACATAAAATGGGTTCAGCAGGACCTATTTCACACAGTTAGAGTAAGAATTAAATAAGTATATAATGTGTATGATGTGTATAAATATATGTTTATTAGTGGTGGGCAGAGTAAATTGGTACAAAATCAGTGCATAATAAATGGAAATTTTATGACTTTGGGGAAAGCTGTAAATAAGTCAAGTTTGGAAAAGGCATTAAACATGGCTTGACTCACATTGAGGAGACTGTAAACTTTAGTAAGCAACGAATATTAGTTACAATTTCTGGATAGTAGGTCATGGTTTAAGTGCTGATGATAAGTGGACTTTAGGCAATAATCCATTCAACTAAGGATATATAAACAAGCCCAGAAGGACATTTAAACAATGTCCTTAAATAGAAAACAAAATTTATCATTTTCTCATGAATGGAGAAACTGCACATCACTTTCCAGCTACCAACTGTTAAGTGTTTTATTCACTAGTTATGTGTAAGAACCAAAACCCATGCACAACAGATGGCAGCCCAAATCTGGCTTCTCTAAAGTGGTGTTTCTCCTACTCATAAGAACCCAAGGATGTGTTTATGTGAGTGTTGCGGATGAATCCTCAGCACTGAATACTATTTCACAGTGTGACTTAGAGGCCAACTGTGTTTCTTCTCATTGGTGAGAGCCAAGCATTGAACCATGGCCTGAATTCAGAGTCTAGATCTAAAGACAATTTATGGGCAATTTGTCATCCAACTTCAACAAGTTTATGCTTATATATAAAGTGCAGAAGGATGGAAAAATCATTTTGATCAGCCTTTAAGTCGTTGGTAGCAATCAAGGCTTTAAACAAAGTAGTTGAATTTATATAGTCAACACCAGTTCAGGAAGCAGAAAATTGAGGACTAACCATGATGCCTCTTTTCCTTAGCCAACCACACCCATCCAATCTATAGCAAGTTCACTTGCTAAACAACCCTTACATCCATGTACTTCTCTCTTTCTCTTAGTCTAACCCAACATCACCTATTTCTTAGTCTCCCTACATTTAATCCAGACTCTCTTCAGTGCAGTCTGAGAGACTTCTCTAAAACACAGACTTGATCCTGTCACTGCCTCCATTCCATTCCTCTTTTTTAAAGCCTTAAATGGTTTCCCTTTGTTCCTATGATAAAGGTCAAAATCCTTAGCGGGGTCATTAAGGCACAATGTTCTTAGTTACCACAGTGTACTTAATTACAAGGTTCTTAGTTTCCATCAACAAAAATTGACTCTGGCTGATTTTAAAAGCAAATAAATTTATTAAAAGGATATTGCCACTAGAAAGATATTGACCCTGGCCCATTCAGACAAGAAAGATATTTATAAAAGCATGGGAGCCACCCAGAAGGCTGAGGGCCAAACTGAGGACATGGATGCCGCAGCTTGCACTGCCAACACCCTGGAAACCACTGCTGGAGACACTGCCACACCTGCCAAGAAGAGAAGAGAATCCATCACTGTTCTGCTTCTGGCTCCAAATCCATATACTGGGTGGATATATTTGAAAGGCTAAGGCTAGGTCATGTGACCACACCTAGCCACCTAGAGCTGAGCTTCTATAATGAGAGGCCAGCCAACCTCCCCCAACACTCTTAAAGTGGGGAATTCCCCAAACACAAGGAGTTCCAAATGCTGAGCCGCCAAAATAAAGAGAAAAAAAGGAAAAAACATGCACCTTAGCTTGTCATCTATGATTTGGCCCTAGCCTCCCCTTCTCTCTCAATGTTCCGGCTACATGTCCTTCCTTCAAACATTTCCCCTATAGGGATTTTCCCACTACCTAAAATGCTCCCTTCTCCACCAGCAGCCCCACCTCACTCTGGTCTAGGCTAATGTATCAGTCTAGGTACTGCTAGAAAAGGGATAGCACACTCATGGTGGGTTCAATGAGGGGACTATTTACAAAGATAAGGGCCCTCTTAAAGGAAGCCAGATCGCAGTAGTGAAGCATCCTGGGTTAACAACAGGAGGAATGTCTCATTGCTTCTCAACTACAAGGTAAGGGACAGGGGCTGAGACGGGGAGGCTCCTGGAACCCAGAGTGAACAGCTGTGGGCTTCAGCAAAGAAAATAAGTTAATTTGTACTGACAGGGAGAGGGGAGTGTAAATGGCCTGATTTCACTCTGCTCCCACACTCTAACGTCCCGCTGACGCCTCTTATTAGCTGAACCCAACCTGAGGACAGAGGGACAAGCTGCCTGCTAATGGAAACCTCCAAGGCAACCTCCCGGAGCACAGCACAGGGTCGAGAAAGATGAAAGGTGAGTCTGGAAGAGCTAATGGAAAAAATCCAACGTAGTAGGTGTCCTTTGTTTTAGGTTTATTTTCTTAACAGTACTTATCTCTATTTTAACCATACCATATAACAGTAAGTTTTTAAAATTGTTATTAATAGGCATTATTAATAATTTTAAATTCCTCAAGGTCAGGGATTATAAATTCCTTAAAGTCAGCGATCGTATCTGTCTTTTCTCACCATTATTTCCCCAAGAACTAGCATAGTACCTGACACAAAGGGCCTCAATAAATATTTCTTGAACTAATGAAAGAATCTTCATTGTAGAATATTGAGCCTTTAATAACTAAAATAGGGAAATTACACTTTCCTACATCCTTGTCAGACAGGGTATCTCCTAGTTTCTTCTCTGTCCACCTAGTAAAATGTCCTGTAACTGTAAAACTCTGAGGCTCTGCCTAGATTGAGCTAAAATTCTAACAACTTACTTTTATTGTGTCCAAAGTTTCTCTTGTTCAGCTAATTTTCCTAGGTAATTTATTGAGAGCTCATTCTATGGCATATATGTAGAAAGCTAAAGTTCTTAAGCTTCCTAACCAGAAAGTTTAAACCACAATGCACAGCAAATGTTTCAGTTTAAACCTTTTTGCCTTTGTGCTATATTAAAATATGCCTTGAAACGGGCATAATGCCATGTGGTGAATAACATATGGTATCCAACAGTCTCTATTCATATGGAAAATATGCTAACGATATCCTGTACAGGAAGTAAAAGTGGAACCAGATTTATTTTTTCTATATAGGTTTTTTTGGATTCAGCATCTAAAAATACTGATTTCTAGTGTCATAGAGGGAATGATATGAAGGTTGAACAGAAAAGTCTGGCGTGCAAGGTCAGTTACAAAATAATCCACCAGAGGAAGACAGGAGTAACCCATGATCTGGCTGGTCAGAGTCAAGGTAATTTTGAAGGCTAATAAGAGACTTTTAGAGAAGCCCCTGAGCCATATCAAGGGAGTCCTCAAGGCTCAGCTCTATCCCAGGTCCAAAGAACTCAGGCTGACCTGCGGGAAACAGGCTCAGCATCCCCCAGGTGTTATTTCCACTAGTGGACCATGTTTGTTTCTACTGGCCAGAGCTGTATCAGGCCTAATGCCCCCTTTTTTATAACAAACATTTTGTAATGTCTCCTCTGCTATCCTGATATGAAATTCATAGGTAATATAATTTACTCAAAATATTTTTAAACGAATATAATGATCTAACTATAAAATAAAGGATAAATAAAATATACATATAAGAAGTCTATATATATGAGAATGTAAACTCTTAGGCACTCAGAGACTCACACCTATGGGTAGAATCACTATGAATCCAAAATCCATAAATTTGATTATGTACTGGAGACATGCACACCATGAGCAATGTTGTTGTCAGGACCATGAGTTTTCAAAATAGTGAATGCTTCTCGGTAATGTTTCCCAGAAAACAGTGTAAAATCTTCTCTCAGTTCACATAGTACATTCCTAGAAAGTTTAGTGATCTTAAAAATATGTAAAAAAGACTTAGAACTTTATATAAAATGGAGCTGGGTCCTAGGTACAAGTAATTATGAGTAAATTTTAGACCTACATGAAAGTCCTGTGGGACATTCAAAAATCTCATTCAATTCACAGAACAATTTTTTGATTTATGGGTTTGTCTTGTATATTGCAGAACATCTAGCATCTGTGGCCCTAGCTCACTAAATGCTAGAGCATCTTCCATTCATTTTAACAAGTCAAATTTGAGTCTTCAAGTTTTCACAGTATCCCAAGTGTAAATTGTAGCTTTTCTGTTGAGAACTACCGGGCTGGAAGATTCAGTAATCAGTTTTCTGACTATGAGAGTATCATTGTGATACTATCAGTATGTGACATTCTAAACCTTCTTTTGGCTGGTACAATTCTTTCCAGCAGGCCCAGAAATAAAATCTAGCTAACTTAAGGTGGAAAAAAAGTTTATGAGGAGGATTCTGGAGCAGCTCACCCAATTGAAGGAAGAGCTGAACAGTGTATCATTTAGGATTAAGTCTCACTAAACATGATAGAAAATCCAAAATAACAGTGGCTTAAATAAGATAGACTTTTAATTCTCTCTCATATAAACTGAGCCTGGAGGCAGGAATTCTAGGGCTGGTACAGTAGTTCTGCTCCATGAAGTCTCCTGGGACCAGGCCCATTCCACTCACTGCACAGACCTTATTTGGGGTGTGGCTCTGGTCCTCATGGCCCAAGTAGGCAGCAGAATGCAAGAAAAGATGAAAACCAGGCAAATCCCAACTATCTTCTAAGACAGATTCCCAGAAACTGCCACAAGACAATTTTACTTGTACCTCATCATCCCAAATCAGTCACATGGCTATGCCAAGCTGCAAGAAGGCTGGGAAGATGTTTATTCTGGGTGGTCATGTGACTAGCTGAAAATTCTACTACTAAAGAAGAGAAGAGGGTGGATATTGGATGATAAACTGATAATCTAATGCCTTACTTGGAAAAAGGGAGAAGCAGGGCAGCTCTGGGATCTCGAATGACCATATAGTTTGTATATTCATTGTTGGTAGCATTGGGGGTGTCTGACTATGTTGTGCTGTAATCCAGCTGTGCTCTTGGTTGTTTAGCATTCCTTGGTATAGCGGGCTGAATAATGACTCCCTAGAGATATCTATGTCCTAACCTCTGGAACCTGTGAATATGTTTCCTTACATGGTAAAAGGAACATTGAGGATGTGATGAAATTAAGACTCTGAGATGGAGAGATTATCAAGGATTCTCCTGATGGGCCTAATGTCATCACAAGAATCCTTATAAGAGGGAGATCAGAAAAAGACAAGTGTCAGTGAAAGCAAGAGGTTGGAAGGATGAGAAGAATGGGGCAGCCTCTAGGAACCCAAAAAAGGCAAGGAAACTGACTTTCCCTCGTGCTGCTCTGCCTTGGTTAGTTCTCCCTCAATCCCCTCTAAGGTTGCGACTTCATTACATCACTCAAGGCCTTCTCTGCTCTAACTCCTAATTTACGTGAGTAATTCCCATGCTTTACCTGATAAATTACAAATGTTCAGTATAAATGACCACATTGTATATATTTTTGCTAACAACAAACATATATATTATAGTAAATAAGTTTATAAATTCAGGACCTATTTACAATCTAGAGTAAATAAACTTTTTGCATAATAAAATTTACTTTTCTGATACATGGAACAAAGTCTGTCAGTGACTAAGTGACAGTAAACCACTATCTTGGAATTGAATTAATTATAGACTCGATATGCATTTCTTTTTTTCCTTTTTTAAATATTCATTTTTTTGTCTTTCCTTTAAATATTCATATCTTTATATGGGCATTTCCTTCTCAAAATGTTCCTAACTGATAAAGTCTGCCATACTGAGGGTAATTTTATATATCAAAGCTAGAGAATTAACATATGACTTGTAGTCTAACTAACACTATTTCTTTGACAAATTTCTCTAATTTGTTTAGCTTTGTTTTCTTATTTCTAAAATAATTCCTACCTCACTTGATTACTATGAGGACAAACATAGAAAAATAATGGGAGTGATGTCAAATCCTATAAACAAAATTCTCCCATATTCAGATGAGTTCCTTCTTCCTTCTTCAGGTATGTGGTTGTAAGCAATCATCTCACGTTAGTTATACACCTTGTACTATGAGCAAGACTGCCACAGATAAAACCATCAGAGATCCATACTAGATGTGGTAGAGTTAACGAAGGAAATCTTTAAGGAACAGTGGAGGACCTCAGCTTCACTCTCTCATTAGAGCATGGTTAACAGTACTGTTATGTTAAGACGATCTGTTCAAAACACAACCTAGTAAAATCCAGAAACTAAAATGACTCATTAAAGACCTTGTGATGCAACAGTAAAATGACCTATTATCTGCAGAATAAGAGAAACAGAACATTAAAAAATTTAAAGTAAGAACCTGTCAGCAGAATTTCACAGGTACTTCAAAGCTCCTTTTCAGGTCCGGGAAATTTTTAAAAGAGAGAGTCAGAAATGCATTATTGGCAGGAATCGAAAAGAAGCATAAGAAGGACCTTTTTTAAAAAAATTAAAATATGTCTGATCTAGAAACTACATGGCTATTATGCCATTTTTGAAGTGCCAAACTCAATGAAAAGAAGCTGAATTTTACATCTCACTATAAGTAACTGTTCCCATAATAATTCACCTTATTCCACGGTAGTCAAAGGTCTAACAAACACCTTCAACACTTACCAGCTCCAGGTTACGATATGTACTCAGCATTTGTCCCTTCATCACACAGGGAACTCTTTTTCTTAGAACTGTACATTGAGCTACAAGCCAGGATCTGGGGCCTAGGGTTTTTATATATACTGAATCCTCTACCCAGAGAGTCTGGGTGGGTATCATCACCAAGTTTCCTGACAAGAAATAGCTTTCTTCTCTTTCTTGAAATGAGATTTAAGAAAATATCAAAAACATCTGCGCCCTCTCCCACTGAATGTAGTAGACTTTAGTTAGTCACAGTAGAATTAAGAGCAGAGACTACAAAGTAATTTAAACAGGGGAAGTTTAATATAAAGAATTACTGAGCAATGATAGGAGACTATGAAGATGGGTGAGATCTCTAAAGGGTGCTGAAGAACTCAGGAAAAGAACCAAAAAAAGACAAACTTGGAGAAGCTCAAACTTCAAAGCTCATTGGAAAATATGTGGTCACAGCCCACTTGATGGCAGAGAAGTTCATAAACTATTGAGGCTAGAAATGACTGAGTTGTCAGGAAAGCAGAAACAACCCTTTGGGCACAGGTGAGCCACAGCTGGTGGGCAGGCTGGGTGTGTAGGGAGAGACCAGGTGCAGTGTCAGAGGGCAGATGGGGTCAGAGGCCACTACCAGTGTGAGGCCTAGAATGCAGTGTCCCTGTCAGGGTAGCCATGGGAAAAAACTCTCTGAGGCACAGAGGAATGGGGCTGTCACTGTGGGACAGGGACCTGGAGAGACTGCCCTCTGCAGGACCCTAGTGCACCTCTGCATATGGTTTCGAGCCACTGAGTAAGATGAAAGTTGAGCATCCAGCTCACTAGACAGACAGCCCAGTGGGGGCCCCAACATGCCCATACGGAGCAGCAGACTGGGCTGGGGTGAAAGGTAGGCCATCTGAAGCTCTCAGCCACATTGCTGTTTAAGACAAAAGCTGAAGATAGCACACAGCAAAAGCAATGCCCTACAGGCACTTAGCACTGGGGTAAGTGGTAAAAAAGAAAGCATGCTCTACAGGAGTCTAACAAACCATCAGAACCAAGGGAAACCATTTCTTCTTCAATGTCTCTCTCCTCGCCCCCTATTGACAAAACATTGTGCTGTCTGCCAAAGGAAAAATATTTAAAGGGCCCAGACCCATTTTAACAGATCAGTCAATGAAGGGAGCTGAGAGGTTGTTAAGTTGATAACTGGCACATTCTCCCTCCTGCTGAAGTCCTTCATACAATCAGACCTCCCCAGTTGATTGCTTTCTCTGCTGTCCCCTAGAATTTATCTTGTCCTCATGTGCTAACTACTTCCATTAACTCCCCAACAACGCCGATCTTCTAACCCAGCCCTTCCAGCCATTTACAGTTAGAGGTCAGAAATCTCTCTAGGGCCTCTGTTGAGGGTGGCTCATAATTGTGAACCAGTGGAGCCCTGTGGTAGAAGATACAGCTCTTCAAAGAAAATTTGATAAAGTCAATCAAGAGTTGAATTAGAGACTGCGAAGGAAATTTTTAGAGTGATGGGATTGTTCTGTATGGCACTAGGGTAGGATATACACGACTCTATGCATTTTGCAAAAACCCATACATTACAGAGTAAACTTTAATGTATGTAAATTTTTAAAAATCAGTGAAAGTTGGAAGATTTGGAATAGAATGCAGACTGTGGGAAATGACTCTAACTGTATTACAAATGCATGACATAACCTTATTGAAAGGGATGAGGAAGGAACTGATCTAAAATAATTTTGGAAGATGGTATCTTGATGGAAAACTATAAAGCTAAAGATAAAAAAGAACCGCACATAAATACTGTATTCTAGTTTATAAATTAGTTTCTCACAGGGATCAGGTTAAGAATTCTGAAAGTACTTTACATCTATATTAGATTTGAACAAATGATAAATAATAGATAATAGGAACTAGGTTTCTCACAGTGAGGAAAAAGTTACAAATAAATAAGGGGAGAGGCTAGAATACTCTGTGATGCTAAGTTAGAGTTGAGGACATCAATATGAATTCATGTTTAGCTAAGTGATTGTAGTATGTGTGTAGACATGGGAATGCATGCATATATTTCCTAGCTTTGCCCACTGAGAAAGCCTAGAAGCAACGCCTCTTGATAGCAATGAGCATACCAGTGACCAGATCTTGGTTTCAAAAACCCATTCTCCCATAGAAGGAACCAGGGCTCAGGCAGGCAAAATATAAGATGAGCATAGAGAGAAATAAGTATAGTGCCAGAAAGTAAGAAAGCACTCAGAAAACAAAAGAGACACTGGAACCGATCTGAAAGAGCTCCCAAAGGCCAAAGCTGGAAATATTTGAACAAGCATGCTATTCTGAGATATAGAGATGAATTTTGATAAGAGAGGGTTTTGTTTGCTTGGTTGGTTTGTTTTATTAAAATGAGAAACACGTACATGTGGATAGTAAGCCAATAGAGGGAAAGGACAAAACTATAGGAAAGGAAAAGAAACAATTGAGAAAGGCAAGGGACTGAGGAGGTGAGGCAATATTACAGTTTATTGGATTTACAAAGGGGTGGTACTAGTCAATTCATTATTTCTATCTATCCCAGGACAGAGATTGACACATGCAGAATCTCAGAAAACCTCTGTTCTGGTCCCCTCTTCTTTTTTGTGGAGCCATGCCTGGTGTAGGGTGCTCTTTAATAAACCACAAAGGTACAATTCCTAGAAATCTCAGAGGCAAGTCTGCCACTTCCTTTTGTCAGGGTCTTAAACTAATTATCAATAAAAGTAATCTGCAGATTTAGGCACTGAAGGCCACTAAATAAAACAAGACATGTGAATGTACTTAAAGCCACTGAAAATTGTTGTAATCATAAATTTTATGTAGGTTTTACCACAACAAAAAATTGTTGTTTAAAAATTGTTGTAATCATAAATTTTAAAAATTGTTGTAATCATAAATTTTATGTAGGTTTTACCACAACAAAAAAAAAGTTTTTTTAAAACAAGATATAAAATTAGGGAGAGTCATCCCTAAATCCATAACACTGCATTTATCAGATTATCTTTAATGACCTAAGTGATGGAGTAAAGCCCAAGATTAAAATGTTTAGAGAGAGGTGGAAGACCAATTTTACCTTCACATGCAACTATGGAACTAGCCTTGGTTGAAAGAAAGCATTTGCTTCCCACATCTCAGGGGCAGTTTTGTCTTCCTAGCAATTGGAGAGCCTTCCTCCAGAACTGTGACTCAGCTCTTTCAGGACAGTTCCTTATCACAGCGTGGTAGCTGAGGTATCCACTAAGGAGAAGGTCATGGGATATTTAGTATATAGGCCAAGTTTTAAAATCCATTTCACATTTAAAAACATTTGTTCTCAAGACTGCCAGAGACTACTTTTAATTACAGTTATAAGCAAGGACCTAAGAGGGGGTATTCAGTCAAAATGGAGGAAAACGCTTCCATTTGGCCTTCCTTCCACATTTCATTCCCCACTTAGCTCGAACCATATTTTAATACAATACAATCAATTTATTCATGACAAGGTGATAATTAGTATGTAGTTCTAGAAAAATGGGTCTGGCGGTATTTTTAATTTGCACCTTCTTTGGTTGGAAATATTACATTAAATAACAGAATGGCAAATAAAATAACTTGGCAGGCCCACGCAGTGAAGGAAGTATTTTCAATAGAAAGTTGCCTTTATATGGGCATATTTCTACATTCTAAAATAATGTCTCCATTATCTTGGTTAGAGTTCAACTCTTTTAAATCTATTAAGGAATATGGGATGCATGAGTGTGTGTGATGATTCACAAATCTGAAATAACACCTACTCTACTTCAGTTCTGGCATAAAATGTGTCAGTGAAGCCTGCAATTAAGAAAATTATCTTGGCTTGCCTTGCCACAGGATGATGATGCCAATATACACAGCCAGAGCAGAAATGTGCTGGCAAAAATAAGTTTAGGAAACAATTCTCCAGCACTGGATGTGCCTTGTGGTGCCTTTGCCATGTCATCTAGATCTTTGTCATTGATAATAACACAAATAATATCTACTGAATACTGCACTGTTGTTTCTTTTAGTCCTCGAAATAGTCCTGTGAGATAGGTACTATTATAGTTTCTATTTTACAGAGAAAGAGAGGTTAAATAAGTTCCCGAGATCATACAGCTAGCCAGTGATAGAGCTGGAATTTGAACCCAAGTCTCTCGGACTCAGACGTTCACTCTCCTAACCAGAACTGGCTATACCTTACATTTTGAAGGGCCCAATGCAAAATGAAAATGTAAGACCCCTTGTTCAAAAATTATTAATAATTTCAAGATGGTGACAGCAGGGTATTAAACCAAGCACGGGGTCCTTCTTAGCACAGGGCCCTATGCAATTACCCAAATGTCATCTACTCATGAAGCTGGCCTTGCTCTCAACCATATCACTTCCCTCCATCATGGCCTTCATCTCCATGTTTCAACTTAATTCAGCAAATATTTCGTCCAAGCCAAACTTCAGCATAAGAGGTCCTGCATGGTCCCACGAGAGACACACATCCAGTCTGGAGACAAACAACATTTATTTTTCAGTCTATTATTTTTCTTGCAGAGATTTCACATTATGCTCAACAGCAGAAAATATCCCATAATTTGATGAGTTTTGAACATCAAGGCTTCTTTCTGGTTGATCCCTAAGATCTCCTTGTTTATTATTCTGTTTCTCTCTTTTTTTAAAAAAAAAAAAATGAGTGCAGCCATTTCCTCTGCAATGTTAAGCATATAACATCATGGTGTCATGCATTGCTCCTTCTTATTGTGACTATTTGCAGCTGCTTCACCCTAATGGTGAGAAAATGCCTCAGATCCTTGTAATTGTAGGCTCCTGATTAATGAACTCTCTGCCTCTCAAGATCTTTTGAAGATCTTTCCAAACCTTTCATTTGGCACCTTCATTCAAGTGGAACGTCTGAAGCTTGGTGGATGGCGTGTTTTAGTGTAAACTTTTTACTGTCTAACACATACCCCAAGAACAAAGGAAGCCTGTTTGTAGGGGCCTAGAGTAATTGGGACATGCAGGTTACATTTCTAAGGACAGGAATAGGCTGAGTGTGTGTATTTGTGGTGGGGGAGAGTTTGGAGCTGGAAAACATAAAGACAGAGGAAGCATAATCTCTGCCCCTGGTGGGGACTGCCACATAATTCGATGCCTAGCCACAGACTCTCTCATCCTCACATCTTTTTTATTGTGATTTCCTTTTCCACAAGAAAGTATGGCTGTACCTATCTTCAATCTTTTCCTCGTATGGGGCAAGAAAAAAGGAATTACAGGCAACCCCCATCTGAGGCTCTTTATACTTTAGGACTTAAATGTGGACTGGGATTGATGCCTCTCTACCTCTTATGGATAAGGTTTGGTGAGGTTATAGCTAATTTGCAAATTTACCGTGAAAAGGATAAGGTTCAAGTAAGCATCTACAACAGTAGTTCTCAATCATATCAGACCTACTATCCCCTTTTGAGAATGAAACACCCCCTTCACTGTCCTGAAATGAAATTCATATATGATACAACCTACCCACACACAAGAAAATATTTTTGATTAACATAATGCTCTAAGTAAAATATAAAGGAAAAATAAAATTAGAGTTAGTGTTCATGTTCAAATAATTATAAATAGGTTTTTCACCCATTTCAGTGCCCTGAAGGACATTTTAAAGTTAGGCAGGACAGTTTCTTTGTTTTATGGCACTGTTCCACACATCTGTCAGTCCTGGCCCCCAGCCACCAAATACCAGTTAGCATGCCTTCAATCACTGTGATAACCAAATATGCACCCGCAGTTCCCAGAACACATCCTAACAGGTGGTACTGCCCTGTTGAAAACCACCAGTCTGAAGAAGAGTGCCTATGCATTGGATTCCTTTTGATTTTCCCTTGGTTAGAATTTCCAGGTAACAGAACAAGATATACTTGCCATACTCCCAGGCTAAGAGTTCCAAGGCCTGGCAAGCCTGGCCTCAACAAGCATGCATTTTCTATTTGTACACAACTTTTAGGCTGCTGATTTTAAAATAGTATACATACACACCATTTTCACCAAGGTCCCTGACCACATAGAGTTATGAGGCTTTGGTCAGGGAGTAGCCATGCTATGCATGGACTGATGGTCATGTAGAGTGAAATAGAAAGAGTTTCTATTTTGGGCCTTATTTAAAATTTAGGAAGGTGGAAATGATGGGTGTGTCAATGTGCTAAATTGCTAAGAAAAGCTAGTTAGCTTTACACCTCTTTTCCTGGTCCTCTCTAATCATCAGCTTGGATTAAAGGAGACTCTGAATTGTAAACATTTTCTCCCTGGCCAAGGACAAGTACTAGGTTGCCTATGCTTCTGCCTGCTGAATACAAAATGGAAGCCAAATAGGGACCCAAAAGGAATGAGAGTCCCCTCACCATCATGCCCCATGACTCACATCCCTAATTAGGATCAACTGAAATATTTACCAGACGCTTAATAAAGATACTGAGTTCTCATGAAGGGGGGGAAAAAAAAAGATACCGAGTTCTGGCAAAAAAGAAAAAAGGATAAAAAAAGTATGTTATGGAAACTTCTGTGAGTCACCCTCCCGCATTTACCAGAGGTCAGTGTTTTGCTGCCAGTATAAGCTGATATTTGAGTGGAAGATGAGTTCTAAACAATCAAAGAGAAAACTTAAACAAGAGAATCTCTCTACGTCACAACCTATGATATAATATTTGCCATTCTTAAATTATTCTCATCTAAGAGTACATTTACTAGCTTAACCCCCGACCGTGGTTTCTGGGTGGTACAGTTCATATGTGGGCCATTAAAAATAAAGTTTGAATCAATGGATGGGAAAAAAAAAATGTTTATTCCAAGTAGAGAAAACATTCATTCATGTTTATAGTCATTTCATTCCTTACTCAGCTTAAATTCACTTATGTTATATTACATGTGCCCCTCACTCCCTGACCACTCTGACACTTTGAGATAGTCACTTGATCATGATGAGAGAGCCCACTTTAAAATAATGATCATAAACCTTGAGTAGGCTCTTAATGCTGCTAGCAATCATACTATATTTCTCTGATCCTTTTATTCTCCCACTTTCCCAGGTAACATTTCATACCTTCTCCTCTGTCCGTAAACCTCAAATACCCACTCATCACCCATTTTCATTTTCTGTTCATGGTCTTGCTTCCTATTTCACTGACTAGAATGAATCAGAAGAGAGCTCTCACAAACATGCATCACCTGCATCAGTGCCCATGTCCTGTGCTTCTTTCCTATGGCTGTAAATGAACTCTGTGCCCCTGGAAAAGGCCACTTGCTC
Source organism: Pteropus medius (assembly GCF_902729225.1). Classification (NCBI taxonomy): domain Eukaryota; kingdom Metazoa; phylum Chordata; class Mammalia; order Chiroptera; family Pteropodidae; genus Pteropus; species Pteropus medius. Next base: position 30,505,295 of record NW_024349800.1, read on the forward strand.
TACCTTTAGACTAGACGCCATTACGCTCATCTGCTCAAGGACATCATTTTAGTAATTCTCCTCTCAATTCTTCCCTTTTCATATTGGACCTTTTCCATCAACCTACAGACATTATTTCCCACCTTTGAAAAATCCTCTTTTGACCCCATTTCCTTCTCCAGCTACTACCTTCATTTCTTTCTTTTCTAGAGGTTGTCTATATTCGCCATCTCCATTATCTCTCTTCCCATTTTCTCTTAAATTTAATAAATCAGATATTTATCTAATCCATTCTGATTAAATTGCCCTTATCAAGGTTACCTCAATCTCTCTGTTGCCATATCCAATACCCAATAAGCAGAATATGATCACTCTCTCCTCTTTGAACCACTTTTCTACTTGGCTTTTAGAGGCAGATCTACCTGGTCTTCCTTTTACCCCTCTGGCTGCTCTTTCTCAGTATCTCTTGTTGGGTTCTCTTCACCTCTCTGACCTCAAAAACGTGGAGTATTCCAAGATTCAGTCCTTGGACCTCTTCTCTTTTCTATCTTCACTTATTTATTTGGTGCCCTCATCTAGTCTCATGGTTTTAAACACCATCTAGTACATTCTGTGTCTAGCCTGCATTTCTCTCCTGAATTCAAGACTCACAGTGTCTAGCTGCCTCCTTAATATCTCTTCTTATATAACTAATAGACAAATTTAATGTCCAAAACAAACTCCTGATCTCCTCTTGCTGCTGACTTCTTTCTCTTCTACTCTTCCCCAAGTGCTCAGGCCAAGATGACATTCTCTCACACCCCAGATCTGATCTGCCAGCTTAACTTTCAACATATGTCCAGAATGTGACCACCACTCACTACTTCCACTACTAACACTGCTATCTCTCACCTAAATTAATACAGGAGCCTTCCAACTAGTCTCCCACTTTCCATCTTTGATACCATTCAGACTCTTCTCGACACAGAAGCCAGAGTGATAGTGTTAAAACACAAATCAGAGAGAGTCACTCCTCTGCTAAAAAACTCTCCAATGATATTTTTAGTAAAAGCTCAACTTCTAAAATTTCCTGTATGCTCTGCTTCCTACCCATTCCCTCTCCAACTTTATCCCTTGTTTCTTTCTGCCTTGCCTATTCCATTCTAGGAGCACTCTCCCTACCTTTCGCTATTCCTTGAACTTTCCAGGCACCCCCAGGTCTTTGTCTCACTGTTCCTGGGATGTTCTTTTCTCAGACATGACTCACTCATTTCCTTCCCTTAGATGTCGTCTTCTCAGTGAGTCCTTCCCTATTTACCCATCTGTGATTATTCATTTATGTATCAACTTGAATGTGCCATGTGGTACCCAGACATTTGGTCAAATGTTATCCTGGGTGTGTCAGTGAGGATCTCATTCTGGATGAGATAAACATTTGAACTGGTTAGACTGGGTGAAACAGACTGACCAAATGTGGTGGGCCTTATCCTATCCATAGAAGACCTAAATAGAACGAATAGTCAGTGAGGAAGAACTTCACCTGCCTGACTCTAGAGCTGAAGCATTTTCCTTCTCCTGTCCTTGGATTGAACTTATATTATCAGCTCTCCTAGTTCTCAGGCCTTCGATTCAGACTGGAACTACACTATTGGCTCTCCTGGGTCTCTAGTTTGCCGACTGCAGATCTTGGGACTTCTCAGCCTCTATACACAGGATCAATTTCCCCTCAGGGTAAAGGAAGCCTTCACAGAGAAGGTGATATTTAATGTGAATCCTGGAGAATAAAAGGATATTTACTAGGCCAACAATAAGGGCATTCCAGGGTGAAGACAGAGAAGAAATGAGGAGATTCAAACATAAAAATAAATCTATCCTCCCACCTTCCAGGAAGTGATGATCCAGAGTTGTCTCAATAAATCCAGCTTGTTTTTCCTACTTTATGCTTTAATTTCTTTATTATGTAAGGGGAGGTGTCGGTAACACTGAATATTAAATTGTAGTCATTTTACTGTGTAGGAGAGAAAGTTTTGGAGATTGTTATACCCTGGGGAAATGTTTATCCCACTCTGCTTGATACATTTGGTGAAAAAAACCTGCTAGCATTAATTCACCTTAAAATTCTTGAAAGAATCTTCAGGTTTCTTATAGTTAATTGATATTTCCAATATCTTAACTGCTGAAATGATCATTAATAACTGTTTTGCTTAAAAGTGTTACATTAGAATTCATTTGCTTATAAAAAGCACTCTGATTTCAATTTTACCATGTGCTTTATTTCATTAGTTAACTATAAGTAGGTTTTATTTGTTACATTGTTAAAAATATTATCATTATATTAAAAATAAAACAACTCTAATGTCCATTTAAATGTTTTCCAAGAAACTTTTCTACATTAAAAAATGTTATATAAGGAACATTACTTCACACACCTTTGACTAAGTCTTTTTAAATGCATGATCTAGAAATCAATGAAAAGGGACCTTACACAGAAGTAAGTGGTCAAGGGGTCATCCTGGGAAGGCAGCAAGAGCTGTGCAGTATGCACTGAGCACCACAATTAGATCTGGCCAGTTTTCAGGATCTGGCCCAGAATCTCATTCCTGCCAGTGTCCTGGGTATAAGCCTCAAGAGATTGACTCACACATGAGAAACAGAAATAGACATCCAAATGCCACTTTATTCATTAACAATAAGAAGTTAAACTTTCATATGGACCAGAAAACTCACATTGGCATAATTAGTGCATTTTCTCCTTGAAGTCAAGGCAGAGAGGCAAATTCATACTGAAAAGGTACTTTAGTAATTTACCATGAGATATCTCTGTCATGAGAACAGAAACCTTAGTTTCTATATGATCTGTGCATTTTCTCCCTAGAGACAGCCTACATGAGAGTCAAAGCATAATCAGAATTTTGATCAGTAATAAGAATAGAAATAGATAATCAAATATATAGAACTCGACTAAAAGATTCTATGACAAATGGCATACAGGCCTCCAAAGATGTCCATGTCCTAATACTCAAAACTTGTGTTACCTTCCATTGCAAAGGGGACTTTGCAGGCATGATTACATTAAAGATTTTGAGATGGGGTTATCCTGGATTATTGAGGTGAGCCCAGTATAATCACAAGTATCCTTATAAGAGGGAGGCAAGAAGGTCAAAGGTGGTAGGAAAGGATGTGATGGTAAAACAAGAGATTGGAGTGATGCCAGAAGGAGGTTATGAAGCAAAGAACACAAGTAGCCTCTAGAAGCTGAAAAAGTCGAGGAAATGTATTTCCCTCTGAAGCCTCCAGAAGGAATGCAGCACTACTGACACCTTGATTTTAGCTCAGTGAAACTCCTGACCTCCAGAACTATAATAGAATAAACGTGTTGTTTTAAGCCATTCAGTTATGGTAATTTATTACAGCAGCAAAAGAAAACAAATACTAACTGAGGCATTTAAGGATTAGATTCAGCAGTGAGTTAGAATTAGATTGAGCAGTGACTGAGAACTCCCTAAAAATCAGTAGCTTGAACGAGGTATACTTAAACAAGTTATGATCTCTCACAAAAATAAAGTCCAGATTAAACAATCCAATACTAACATAGCAGATCCACTATGACTAGGTATCCAGGTTCCCTCTAATTTGTTGCTCTGCCATATTTAACACATGATTTCAATACCATAGTTCAAGACAACTGCTTAGTCTCCAGGCATCGCGTACACATTCTAACCAGGTAAAGGGAGAGCATGCCCTTTCCTTATAAGAAAACTTATTGAAAGTTGCGCATACCATGGTAGCTTGTATCCATAGACAAACACTTGGTTATGTAGTCATACCTAGTTTCAAAGGACACTGGGAAATATAATCTTTATTCTGGGTGACTTTGTGCCCAGTGAAAAACAAAGAGTCCTATTCCCAAGGGAAAAGAAGAGAAGAAATAAAAGAGACTACTTATAATATCTGCCATAGCATCAATCTCAATTGAGATTGTATTACAAAAAGAATCAAAGTCCTCAATAATCGATTAGCTATAAGCCCTGTATCCATCTCCATCAGAAACAGAAACATGCAAGCTGAGATATCCTTTCCTTTACTCTGAGCTTGGATGGGCACTGCCAGTTTTGTCTTTATGATTCTTTATCTAGGAATAGAAGGCGAATCGATCTCTTTTAACTGGTATCTCTTTTTTTAATTCCACCTCCCCCCACTTCCAACCCTAACCTATGGATGTTGCCGTTTCCCCCTAAGACCTGGATCTCTGAAGGCGGGGCGTCTCTTCCCACGTGCCCATGGTGTGCACCCGGGGATGGTCCATGGCTCCACCTGGGGCCCAAACTCAGGACTTTTTGTGTATAAAGCAGACGTGCTAACTACTACACTATGGAGCCACCCCTTTAACTGGTATCTTTAGAAATATCAATATATCTTCACTCAGGTGATTAACATTTTAGCTGGACTAAGTCAGTCTGTCTCTTTTAGGTAATTACACATTTTTCTGTCATGGTCCTACAGTTTATTCTTGGAAGGCAGTCTTATTTCCTCATTCACAAGTTCTTGGAAGGTACTTTCGATGGTCTCAAAGGACAATAATTATAATGGGGAAACACTTGCCACCGGGTTAAAATTATCAGGTACTAACAGATAAGTTTCACTCTCTTCTATGGTTGCTAGTCAAGACCAGCCATTCCAATCACAGAGCTGTCTGAAATTTGTCCCAAATAGAGCAAAATGTGATCATGTAGATAGTTGAATATAAATCAATACCACTATCTGAAAGACAACTGTGCAATTTGCTTTCGAAATTATTTTTAGCTAGAATCAGAGTTGGTCTAACAAGCAGGTGAAATGAATATCTGTGCTCATGGAATTACAGCATGGTAGGTATAATTAATATCTCCATTTTGCTGAAGAAGAAACTGAGACCTAGATAAATGAAGCGATTTGCCCAAAGTCAGGGCTATTAAATGTCAGAGTGAGAAGTCAAACCTCTTAACCAGAGTCTGGGCTCTTAACCATTACACTATTGATATTATTTGAGAAATATGGGGAATGTCTCTGCTATTATATATTTCCCTATTGTTTTTTAGGATCCCTGAAATTTCAAACATTCTTTTGGTCTTAAAAGCAAATTCAGTGGGAAAAGTAAAGCTAACTCTTTAGAGAACTCAGGGTGGAAAATCATCATGTTCTTTCCATTTCTATAACCAATACTTTATATTTCAGGCCACCATCATTTCTCACCTGATTACTGAAGTAGCCATCTAACTGGTCTCCATATTTCCAGGTTTGCTCCTTCCAATCTGTTCTCCACATTACAGCTAGAATGAATTTCCCAAAACACAAATCTGATCATGTCACTCTGCTGCTTAAACACTTTCAGAGACTCTTCATTGCTTTCAGCACCATCTATACCAGTGGTTCTCAACCTATGAGGCAAAATTTTATATAATAAATAATCTTCATCACTCCCCTCTCCCTTACTATCCTGAAAGAAAATTCACAGGGAAAGTAAACTACATATATACACGAGTTTTAAATAAATGAAAGTAAATAACATAAACAACATTAGTTTAATTAAAAAATGTTTGGCCACGATTACACTAGAAGCAAAAACCCCTACAAATTTTAGGATAGTGGATATACTACTGTCCTCCCCTAACCTTCCCCTCCCCCTCCCCTCCCCCAGGAAAATTGCTGGTCTAAACTCTTTAATGTGACTTGTAAAGTTTTGTTCTCAGGACTCTCCTCACTTCCCCAGCCAATATCCTCACTGATCAGCTTGCCCTGGGCTTTAAGCCTCATAAACTACCCGAACACCCAATATACACAATGGTTTCTCACTTACTGGTTTGTGTAGAAGCCACCTTCTCGGCCTGGCATTCTTCCTTATCTTCTTTTCGGCTTTATTTGGCTAATTCTTTCTCACTCAGGTCTCTGCTTAGAAGTAATTTTCCCCAGGAAGTCTTCTCTGACATACCAATGAGATGTGGCATCCTTCCAGAGCCCTGAAATTTCCTCTATTTTAGCACATGTCACACTGAATTACAATTTTCTCTTTACATCTCTGGCTACTCCCTAGACAACAAGTTTCTTGAGGGCATAGACTGTGTCGTGGTAACTCTTACAGAACAGAATGGTTGGCACAGACTTGGCATTCATAATAACTTATTAAAGGAAAAGGAAGTTGGAGAGCATCAAAAACTAACTTAGCTAAACTGTCTTATATTTCTACTGAAGGACACTTTTGAGAATGAAATAATGAAGTTGGAAGTATTATGGTCAGCTATTACTTTTTAGAAACAAATTATTTTGGAAATGTGTAAAAGTAAAATACAAAACATATTTTGAATAAAGATAAAATGTAAGAAATATAAGAAACATTATATCAGCCATGTTATTAAGGTCAACATCAGCAATGATAAGCCATGTTGATAGCACCTATGATATGATAAAAATGGCGTTTTATCTCTGTGGTTTTTCTCCCCAAAACCTCTAATCACAGTCTAAGCAAAAGAAAAACATCAGATAAATTCCAACTGAGGGATATTCTACAAAATACCCAGTGAGTAGTCCTCAAAACTGTCAAGATCATCAAAAACAAGAAAAGTCTGAGAAACTATCATAGCTGTGTTGAGGATCCTAAAGAGACATGATGATTAAACATAATCTGATATCCTAGATTACATTCTTATGGACCCTGAGAAGAAAGATTCGTTTGATGTGAACCCCAAGAAAGAATTTATTTGCTGAGATAGACTCCCATGGTCAACTGAGGGCCCAAATTGTATAAATAATAAGAGTCTAGTGGCCATTTGCTGGCAGGGAAGAACCTCAGACTGAACTCCACTCCCTATGCTCTGCGTGTTTAAGTCAATCACTGTAGGGAAGCCCTGGTTTCCTCTTTTGACCAATGGACTGAACCCTGTCTAATCAGAACTGCACAATTATATCTTCATTTGCATCTCTACTGACCAATCAGAATTGTATGAGTTTGGAACCTCGTTTGCATAGAATTGACCATTTGGGAACCTAGGCAGGATTTTCTCTTTTGTTTTCCGCCAGAGGCTGTGTTTCCCTGCTTTACAAACTATTTCACCTGAATAAAGTCTCTTCTTTTCCACATCTCTTTAAGAATTTTGAGTTATGTTCTAAAACAGAAAAAGGACATTAGGTAAAATCTAAAGAAATCTGAGTAAAATATGGACTTTTGCTAATAATAAAGTACCAATATTTCATTAATTGTAACAAATGTACCATGCTAATATAAGATGTTAATAATAGGGGAAATAAAGTGCAAGGTATGTGGGAACTCTGCACAATCTTTGCATATTTCGGTTAACCAAAACTATTCAAAAACAAAAAGATTTTAATAAGCAAAATATTTAAATAGATACTGTACCCCCCCAAAATGGTGTATAAATGCAATAAGCTCATGAAAATATTCTCAATAGCTTTAGTCATGAGGCAAATGCAAATTAAGTCATAATGCGATACAACAGACACATTAAAATGGTTAAAATGTAAGAAATTGCTCAAATCAAGTGATGTTGTGGATATAAAGCAACTGAAATTCTAAAACATTGATTATGGGAATGCAAAATGATATAGTTGCTCTAAAAACTAGAGTGGCAATTTCCTATAAGTTAAGTATACACTTTCCACAAGATCCAGCAATTCCACTCAAGAATAATAAAATATACATACATACATAAACACACACACACATAAATATATACATACTGAATGGGAGAATAGTTTGCTCCCACAAAATATGTGTCTTTGTAGATACTGATTATTTTAGGCTGGTTAATTTTAAGAAACAGCAGACATGAGAGAAGCTCTAAAAATCAGGTAAAAGTTATCCTTGTTAAAGTACATTTACATTTGTCAGGGAAATCTTCATTTGTGAAGGTGTTCCCCTCACTGTATCAGGAAGAGGAACATACCTAAACTTCTGGATACTATTTTCAATGAAGAAGAAAGAGACCTAAATCTACAGAACAATCTTAGTCTTATTTGCTGTACTCTTTCTGGTAACCTCCCAAAACTAACTCTCAAGCCCAACATCTTTTGTATTCAGCTTAAAGTGGTGTTTTTAAGTAATGGCTTCTGTCATTTTGACAGGTTAATCAGTTTTCCTGGGTCTCTCTCACGTATTCAGGAAGTATACATGTTATTAAACTTTAATTTGTTTTTCTCCCGCTAATCTGTCTCATGTCAACTTGATTAGAAGATCAGTTAGAAGAATCTACAAGGGTAGAGTAAAATATTTTCCTCCCCCACAATACATACATATTATACATAAAATGCAAAATGATACCATCAACCACAACAAAAAAAGCAATCATCTTTACATTTATGAAAACTCTTTGAAATAATCACAAGGTTATGTTATGTTCTTAGGTTACACATGTTAAAATATTTAGGGGCATACTGAATTTATGTCTGTAACATATTCTCAGATGATTCAGCAAAAGAAAAAAAGGAAGAATGGTAGGAAGGGAGGAGGAGAGAGAAGCAAATGTGGCTAAATGTTAAAAACTGGTGAATCAAGATGAAGAGTATATAATTCATATTACTCTTGCAACCATTTTATATGTTTGAAATTTTTCAGAATAGAAATTTGGCAAGGGGGGAGTGGGAAGCTTGCTCAGTAATATTACTGGTAAAATGACAGAAATATCTCTAGGGGTCAATTTTTTATTTCTTATTTTGCTCACTGACTAAGGCTAGCCATAGTATTTACGCTGCCTGAGCATTTAATCTGTGCCTGTGAAGGAGAGCAGATTTTGCTACCTCAAAATGTCTCTTTGGCCTAAGGATTATTTTGAGCTAAAAATACTAAAAATCCATCAGATTCAGAAAAGGCTCTTTACCTCCCCCTCAACTGCCTAAATTTACATTAGAAAGGGGGCCTACAACAAGAAGAAAGCTATTACCAGCGATACCATTTTACCTAAGAAACTTATGTACATAGCAGGGCAACACACCAATCTACATACCAGGGAAAACTTTGCTTTCCAAACATCTCTGCCTTCCTGTGAATGGTCTTCCTTCTCTTAGTATACCCCAGACTCTACACTTTTCCTTAGCTCAGGATGTTATATAAGCCTCAATTATCTGGCTGCCCTTTGGGACTCACATTTTCATGGGGCTTCTGTAAGTATGAAATTAAATATGTTTTTCTCCTGTTAATGTCATATCAATTTAATTACTAAACTGGCCAAAGAACATAGAAATGTAGAAGGAAAAGTTTTCCTAACCTACAACTGTCTTCATGGAACAGCCTGTGAACTAGGAACCGTTTATTAAACTGTGAACCGTATATTAAAATTTACTCAGATGGTTCAACTAAATTTAAGATTATATGTTTTACACCAGAACAACCCAGCTGTAAAATAAAAAGTTCCATCAAACAACTTCTTTTGTATTCCATGCCTCTAGATAATGCTCAAATTATTTGTCCAATTGTTTTGAAATCGTATAGATGTTTTCATTCAAGGTCAATTTTAAAAGAAGGCAGAGTAAGCAATAAAGATAAGCCAACTAATTTTTTTATTTAAAATAGTCCCGTTGGGAACCTATATGTTTATTTCAGCAATGCTACCATTTTCAGACATTTCTGGAAATCTCACTTTGGAGCTTCAGACCCTGTTTATGACCCTCCTAATAAAATCAATGTGGTTATTTTAAATATATTTATATTTTATTTTGGACAAAATGGCATCTGAACACATAGTCACTCAATTTACCATTAACTCAAATGACTTGGTATTTTTGAAAAATCAAGCCTACCTTAATGAAATTAAAATTTGCCATCACAAATGCCACTCAGAAAAAAAAAATCTTTCCATGTCTCTAAAATAAAAAATAAATAATAATAAAAAAAAGAGCTCCAAAATTATGTTAGGCCAGGAGTTGGCAAACTTTTTCTGTAAACATTAAGATAGTAAACATTTTAGGCTTTGTGGATCATGTGGATTCTGTCACAATCCATTCTGCTGTTGCAGTATGAAAGCGGCTATTAACAATGTTTAAATAAATGAGTTTCCCTGTATTCCAGTAAAAATTTATTCCAGTAAAACAGTCTGTGGAACACATTTGCACACAGGCCCTAGTTTGCTGACCCATTTTAGGTAATTAAAGAATAATTGAAATAACTGTATAGCTTTCCGAAGTGACAGCAATTACCAGGATATATAATATTTGGCTTAATTTTTTTTAGCCCACTGTTTTATAGTTATTAGTAGAGTATTTTAAAACTTTACTCAAAAGCATTATTTTGTTAATAGCATTTGAAGAAAGTATTGTATTGACACTTCCTCTCTCAGAGGGGAATCAATTACAGCACAATTGCAGTTTTAACGTTCGATCGGCAGGAGATGTATTTTTATTTCTAGGAAGATCATTAAAAATAAAAGCACAATTAATCACTCCATTGCTCCAAGAGTATTATTGTAGTCTCCATTCTTCAGGAAGTAAACCGAGGTCAGCTCATTTTGTATCAATGTAATCTTTGTAAAAAGGAGGAAAAAATAAAGGTAAAACACAGCATACATAAAAAACTTCAACAGAAAAATGATAATGTGACCAACAATTTTTTGGGGGAAAAAAAATCAGTTTATCCAAAACATCAAAGGGAACACAAGATGAAAGCAATCTACAGAGTACTTCTATCACTGTTTACTAATTTTACTATCATCTGAAAACAAAACATATTTCCTTGGCTTTAACAAATTTAAAAAATAATCTTTTCGCAGACAGATCGATGTTTGCAAATGCTTGATATAAAAAGCAGAAACCGTAAACAGTTCTATTTAAACAAACTGTGCTCTTTCTCTTTACTCAATTAAAAACAGTTATTTGAATTAACGATTAAAATTTTCACACCTTCAAAAGAAAAGATATATCAAAAGGGACCTGGGCTAACACTTCAAACTTATTGAGCTCTTTTTCTCTTTTGATACTTTCCACCCCACTACACTAGTGGTTCTCAAATACAGTCCTTGAACCAGCAGCATTAACATCATCTGAGAATCCATTAGAAATGCAAATTCTTGGGCCTTACCCCAGACCTCCTGAATTAGAAACTCTGGGCGTGGAGCCCAGTAACAACCCTCCAGGTGATATTGATGCACTCATGGGTTTGAGAGCCACTGGTCTATATCCAGGCAGATGCTTATGTAGCTATCAATAAAGAACTCCAAAGAACTCTCCACTGTTGGATCCCACACAGGTCCATATCGAGCCTCCTTGCACTTCCCATGTTCTACTATCTCAGATCTAAAGGAGAGGAGAGTGAAGATGGTTGCCAGATGAGAGGGTAGTTGGTGGAAGGGTGAAAGGGAAAGGTATAAAGATGTACGAACGGCCATTATAAAAATAGTCACAGGGAAGTACGGCATAGGGAATACAGTCAATAATACTGTAATAATTACATATGGTGTTAGATGAATATTAGACTTATCAAGGTGATCACTTCCTAAGTTATATAAATGTCTAATCACTATGTTGTACATCTGAAACTAAAATAATATTGTATGTCAATTATAATTTAAAAATTGTTTTTAATTTAAATAAATAAGTAAAAAATAAGTAAGTAAAAACTGGAAAAATGTATCAGATGGTAAATGTTACATTTTTTTAAATGGCAAGGGAAAGAAATGGCGGAGGGGTGAAATTTAAAATAAGGGGTCAGAGAAGGTCTCTTTAAGAAGGTGACATTTTGAGCAAAGACTTTAAATACGTGAGGGCGTGTGCCATGCAGACATATCTGAGGAAAGCATTTCAGACAAAGACAACACAAATCTTGAGGTCAGAGCATCTTGGCATATTCAAGGGACAACAAGGAATTAGTGTAGCAGAGGAAAAGGGAGAAAGGAAAGCGAGATATGAGGTCTGAGAGGGAAGAAGGCCCAGATCACTTTGGGTCTTGTAGGCTACTATGAGGACTTTGGCTTTACTCTGAATGAGATGGGAAGCCATTCAAAGGTCAAGGACTGTCATAACCTGACTTGTTTCTATACGATCATTCTGATTGTTGGTTGAGAAAGATAAGGGACAGAGTGCCAGAAGTGGCCAACCAGCTGGAAGGCTCTTGAAACAGCCCAGGCCAGAGATAATAGAGGCAAGGTCTGTGGGCCAGGGTGGCAGTAGAAGAAATGAAGACAGGAGGAACGACCAGATTCTAATAAAGAACTCCCTGAATGCCATACTAAGAGGTGCAGTGTTGTGCTCTTCTTTGGCACAGGAAAAACAGAAATAAAAAACAAATTTAAATTCAACAACTAATCTATGAAGGAGAATTTGACTATTTATTTTAGGGGTATTTTAAATCAGTAAAGTCTATAGGTACTTTTTAAGTGCAGAAACATTCAAGTATAGATATTCTGAAAACCAGATGAGCCTTAAAACCATTTTAACTCAGATCAAATTCTCAAAGTATTTATGAATTTGACAAAGTAACTTACTCAAGGAGAAAATGCCCTAGAAGGAAACAATGGCAATTCATTTTTTTTAATACACCTAAGGAGATACAAATAGAAAATAGCTAAAAATATATCTAGATGTCACAATGTATCAGATTATCATCTGATATTTCCAATAAATATCTGATATCAAAAGTATCAAAGTTTATTGTTAAATGATACTGACCATTTTCCAATGAGGAAAGGGTAATAAATAGAAAAGAGACTCAAAGAAGTAAAATACAGCATTAAATGCATATGACTTTAGAAGAGATTAAGAACTGCACAGCAGAGGTTTTTCTATTATTATTATTATTATTACTATTATGAGAGAGTGAGCTACAAAAAATGCTATGTATTCATGAAGGATAGCATAATACCAATCTGAGAATAGAGTAAGCAGGAGACATTTTTGAAATGTCATCAAACAGTGCCAGTGAATATTATTTCTGCCAGGGAACAGCACAAGAGAGAATGTTTTATTCAAGAATCCCCAAGAAAATAAAAATTAAATTTAAATAGGACATGCGTTAGCTATATCAAAAGATTTTAATGAAAAACAGAAAAGCAGCTTCTGGGAATAAGAGTGTTATATTTTTATTCCCAGAATAATATTTGTTAAACTGTGTATAGTCTAATAATAAATGATTACTTAAGTATTTAATAGCTTAATTCTCAATGTTAAAATGGCATAGAGATTTAATAATTTCTCCATGGAAATCTTTAGTAAATAGTGAAAGATTTAAATGATCTGAACAAAATCCAGAGCATGAGACTTAATAATTTATTGAGAGCTTTCATTTGACTGTGTCACCAACGAGCCATGATTATTAGCAAAGCAACATGTCTTTTAGCTTTTTCTTACCTTTCTCTTAAGTAAAATAAAGGGAGGTTGAGTGTGTGTGTGTGAGAGAGAGAGAAAGAGAGAAAAGGAGAGAGGGAAGGAAAAGGAGGGAGAAAGAGAGAATATTACAATAGTTGATATACTCTCCTTTGACATCTAGATCAAACGTTTGCACCACCCTCTTCCCTATTAAATTTGTCTATCAGCCTTGGGGATAGCCCTTATGTTCCTTGATAGTTTCAGGGACTTCCAGCCTCCTCTCTAATTACATCATCATTGAACACTTACTTCAACATTCCTCTTCATGACTTTTCGACAGCCTGATCACACTTTTTTGGCCTGATTGACTTCTTGTTACCTGCCTTTCTTGGATATCGAATCTGCTCAGGCTCTAAGATTTTAAACTGAAATGCCCATTCCAGCCATCACCTCTTGTCTTGTCATTTCTCCAATTCTACTGAACCGGGTATGTGTCCTCAGAGTAACACAAATTACATCAATCCTCAAATAGTAGTGTTGTGGTTAAGGTAGATTTTAGAGAGAAACTGCCTGAGTTTAAATCCTGATTCTGCCCTTCACTAGCTGAGTGACCAGGGGCAAGTTACTTAATCTCTCTATGCCCTAAATTTCCCACAGGCTTCCTGCGAAGGCTAAAAGAGATAATCCACATAAATCTGACACATTAAATATGCAAAGAATGTTAGCCAGTAGTATAAGTATTCTATTTGGTTTCACTTGTCCTCTGTGGAACCTGGTCACCAGTCACCTGGTTTTCTCCCCTCTGATTAGAACTAGTCCCTTCCATTGATCACTTTTTTTGTCTCAGCTCCTGGATTGCTTCAAACCTGGATTACTTCCAGAATCCAGTTGGACTCTAACTTTAGCATCACGGATACACAGGACTTTTTTTCTAACATGTAATCTTTCCTTGAGTCCTTATTCCATTCCCCACAATTGCTATTCTAAATCACCTCTACTTTCCTGAAGTCCCCAAATCTTCCCCTGCCTGAAATATTTTTATGACATGAGTTTTTCTCCTTCATCGGCCACTCTGTTAGCAGAGAATGCTTCTTCTATACTCTCGTTTTGTTTTGTTCACTCTACTTTAGGGGAAGTGGAGTGACTTGCTGATTGTTAAATTTGTGCAGAATAAACTAGCATTCTCTAACCAGCCTTTAGATCTTTTGGCAGCCAGCCAGTCCCACTCATCCTGGAGTAACTCTAAAGACTGAAGACCTCCAGAGAGATGTTGAGGAATATTGAAAAATCAAAATCCAAACTGAGAATTTAGAGGAGCTATATACATTTAGAGGTGTGAGTGGACTCTAGTGTGTGACATTGGCAGTTGTATGGACTTTTAACAGTTGCAATTGGGGAAAGAGGCTGTAAGCCTCAGAGCAAGTGGTACTTTAACTTGGTAAGGAGGGACTGCAGTTTATGGTAGCTTGGTCCACAGGTTAGTGGGTACCTTTATAGAGGCAAGCCTTGGCAAAGGCTCAGGAGCCACAAGATCTTTGGCTTAAGCACATGACTTGTGAGTAGTCTCTACATCCTCTGAAAAGCAAAGCCAAACAGGCAAACACTGTACCTGAAAAGGCTAGACAGTGGCAAGATTAGATCCTTTTAAACATTTGTTGCTTTTAAACTACAAGGCAAGTTCTAGATGCCATTCAGAGAACAAAACAAGTTCCAACTTTCGATTATTAGTGGCGTTCAGGGCAAAGAACAAAATTAAAGGGGCTAAACTTTAATTTTGTTAAATAATGAATTTGCCTTGTTCACAGACTAAAGAGCAGTAATACTCTAAGAATTATGGGCAACTTGGTGGTTATAGATAAGCATGCAAGAATTTCTGTCCCTGTGGGATCATGCCTGAGAAGTTTATGAAATTCAAACACAGAGAAAATATAGTGTCTCATGAAGCACCTGGCAAAAATATTGATCCTCACTAGAGTCTACAGTCCTAGGGGTATGGGCTTTAGAAATTTGAACAGAAGTTTTGGAAAGTGCTACTGTTGATTTTTCAACTGAAATAAATTTAAAAATAAGGTGAAAGACCTATGCTGGTCTCAGCAAACTAGGAATAGAAGGATTTCCTCAACTTGATAAAGAGCAGCTATAATAAATCTACAAGTAACATTATACTTACTTGTGAGAAACTAGAAGCTTTCTCACTAAGGTCAGAAACAAGGTAAGGATGTCCCTTTCACCATTCCTTTTCAGCACTGTACTGGAAGTCGTAGCTAATGCAGTAAGACAAAAAAAAAGAAAGCAAAAGGTATACATATTGTGAAAGAAGAAATAAAATTGCCTTCATTCACAGGTGATATGATTGCCCATGTAAAAAGTCTAAAAGAACTGACAAAAAATGTCCTGGAACTAATAAGCAATTATAGCAAAGTTGCAGGATACAAGGTTAATATACAAAAGTCAATTGATTTCCTATATACCAGCAACAAAAAAGTGGAACTTGAAATTAAAAAAAAAACACAACATCTTCTACATTAGCTTCCAAAAATTTTTTGAAATATTGAGATATAAACTTAACAAAATATGTACAAGATCTATATAAGGAAAATTTAAAAATTCTGATGAAAGAAATCAAAGAACTGAGAGCATTTGAGATCTTGCTCCCTGGCAACTGTCATCAGTTTTGGCTCAAACAAACTCTTACAAAAAATTTTTTAAAAAGAAATCAAAGAACTAAATAAACGGAGACATACATTATATTATTCATAGGTAGGAAGACTCAATATTGTCAAGATGTTAGTTCTTCCCAACTTGATCTATAGATTCATTCTATAGATTGAATTCTATATAGATTGTGTTGAACTATATAGACAAGGTCTATATAGATCAACACAATCCAAGTCTAAATTCCAGCAAGTACTTTTTTAGATAATTATAAACTGATTCCAAGGTCTATATAAAGAGGCAAAAGACCCAGAAAGGCCATCACAATATTAAATGAGAAGAACAATATCAGAAGACTGATACTACCCAATTTTAAGACTTATTATAAAGCTGTAATCAAGATAAGTATGGTACTGGCAAAAGAACAGAAAAATATTATCAATGGAACAGAATAGAGAAACCAGAAATAGACCCACATAAATATAGTCAACTGATCTTTGACAAAGGGGAAATAATACAATGGAGGAAAGATAATCTTTTCAAAAAATGTTGGTAGAACTGGATATCCACATGAAAAAACTGAATCGAGACACAGATCTTAACACTTTTCACAAAAACTAACTCAAAATGGATCATAAACCTCATTGTAAAATGTAAAAGTATAAAAATCCTAGAAGATAACATAAGAGAAAACCTAAATGACCTTGGGTATGGTGACTTTTTAGATACAACACCAAAGGCACAATTCATGGAAGAAGTAATTGATAAGCTGGACTTTATTAAGATTTAAAACTCCTGCTTTGTGTTAGACAATGTCAAGAGAATGAGAAGATAAGCCACAGATTAGGGGAAAACACTTGCAAAAGATCTGATAAAAGACTTTTATCCAAATATGCCAGGAAGCCTTAAACTCACAAACAAAAAATAAATGACCTGATTAAAAATGGGCAAAAGATCTGAACAGATACTTCACTAAGGAAAATATACAGATGGCAAATAAGTTTATGAAAAGATGCTCAACGTAATATACTATTAAGAAACTATAAATCAAAACAAAGAGATACCACTACACACCTATTAGAATGGCCAAAATCCAGAACACTGACACCACCAAATGCTGGTGAGAATATGGAGCAAGATAAACTCTTATCCTTTGCTGGTGGGAAAGCCAAATGGTATAGCCATTTTGGAAGACAGCTTGGCAGTTTCTTACAAACTAAACATACTCTACCATACAATTCAGCAGTTGCCCTTGGTATTGTTATTTACACAAAGGAGTCAAAAATTTATGTCCACACAAAAACCTGAACATGGATATTTATAGCAGCTTTATTGATAATTACCAAAACTTGGAAGCAAGCAGGATGTCCTTCAGTAGGTGAATGGATAAACAGTGGTACATCCTGTCAATGAAATAGTATTCAGTGCTAAAAAGAAATGAGCTATCAAGCCATGAAAAAGACATGGGAGAAACTTAAACACACAATACTGAGTGAAAGAAGCCCATCTAAAAAGGCAACATATTGTATGACTCCAACTATATGACATTCTGAAAGAGGCAAAACTATGGAGGCAATAAAAAGAGCAATGGTTGTCAGAGGTTAGGGGAAAGAGAGGGATGAAAAGGCACAGTTCAAAGGATTTAGAGCAGTGAAATAATTCTGTATGATACTACAATGGTGAATACATGTCATTATACATTTGTCCAAACCCATAGAATGTACAACACCAAAAGTGAACTCTAAGGTAAACTATGGACTTTGAGTGATAATGATGTATCAAATTAGGTTCATCTGTTGTAACAAATGTACCACTCTGGTGCAGGATATTGATAGTGGATTAGGTTGCGCATGTGCAGGGTCAGGGCATTTATGGGAAATCTCTATACTTTCCATTCAATTTTGCTGTTAAGTTAAAACTGCTCTAAAAAATAAGTATATTTAAAACAAAAACAAAAACAAAAACAAAAACAAAACCTATTCTAGGAAGGAAGTTTCCTTGGTTTAATACAGGGTAATTTTAAAACACAGAATTTTGGATATCATCCCAGATCTATTGAATCATTTCTTCAAGAATGTAATATAGGAATCAGTATTTTCAATAAGAATCCAAGTAATTATTTTGATCAGACAAGTTTGGGAAACCAAACTTCAGCTATTCTATAGATAAAAGCAGTCACAGCAATTGATGGCTGAGGATTAAAACTTTCGGCTCACAAGATATTACACAAGCAGTATTAGCAGACAGAGTTCATTCTAAATGTAACACAGAAGGGATAAGAACTTGTCCTTCCATGTTCCCTTTGAAGTTAGAAGACCACATAACATGTTTTGTCCAATGGAATATGAATGGAAGTGGTGCGAGTGGAAGAGATGTGCTACTTCTGGGAAGAAATTTGAAGAGCAGGGCATAACTCATCACATTCCCATGTCCTGTTGTGATGATCATGGAAAAACCTGTGAAGATTCTGTCATCCTAGTTCCTTAAGTGAATACAGTGTGAACAGAATTCCCTGCCAATCCAGGATGGACGTGTAATATGAGTGAAAAATAAACTCATATCTTCTTGTAAAGCTTTCAAGAAGATAATGGTATCTCTCAAATGCCACTCTCTAATAAGAGAAGAATTAACATAAATAGGTCAATTTTCCCCCTAGAAATGGAAAATTCAAAGTGCTAAATTCAACAACTCCTAATTAAGTTTATGTTCACTAGACATGGATTCCAGATCTTTCTATTAGATCAACCATCTTGGTAAAGTTGAAACTCAGAATTTCCCTTCTCATCCCTAACTCTGAAGTCTCTGACCTGGTATTTGACAACGCCAATTAATGAGATTTGGGAACACAATTTTTTTCTGAAATAACTACCCACTAGAGATTGAAGAATAGCTTTTTCTAAATTCGATGGGTGAGGGGACAGTGCTATAATAATTTTGTGTGTTTTATTGACTTTTTGGACCTTCTGGAAACTCAAAGAGAAACGATATTATTTCTGCTTACAAAAACATTCAACCCTGTTTAATCCTTAAGAACCCCTCTCATTGAAAGTAAGTGAAATATGAAGTAGAAAAGATGAATTGCAGGCATTGATATTTTTGAATTTATTTGGACTTTAATTTGTAATTTGGGTTTTAATCTTTAGATTATAATTTTCCCTAGGAATTTTATAATAGAGTTTATGGTCAAATTTGGAGGTTCTCTGTGTTCACTGCATTTTATTATTGAAGTATCACAATGGTGTCACATAATTTCATTGCAAGCCTTCTTATACATGAAATTAGATAATATTAATGAATATAATTGGTATGGAAAAAAGACAAGGGGATAAATTTTCAGATTTAGAGTTTCTATAATTAAGATGCTATTTGTGGTAGTTATAAAGCATGGCCCGTTTTATGTCCTGTCCTAGCAGGTTCTCTCACATTCAGGGCTTGGTCCTGGAAGGAAGCTCAGGTTGGTTTTGAAAGTGCATAGGACCTAGATAGTTCCAGCACCATCTGATCTTCCTTTGTGTTCACCTGAGAAATGGAGCCCACAAAGATTCTCCCCAGTTTTGACTGCTGCCCTCAGATGAATTCTCCTAGCTTTACACAGCAAGTGAGACTTCTTCTGGGGGCATTTTTAGGTAATTTGGTGTTTTGTTTTGTTTTGGCTCCCTCTGCCTCTTCCCACATATGAATCTTGTTGCTACCATTATGTATCCCCACCTGTGTATATTTGGGAGCTCACACCTGCTACCTAAACTTGTTATTGTTGTTCATGGGTTTTATTTAGGTTTTGCTATCCAACTTGCTCTATTTTTTGTAGGAAGATATGAGAATATCAAAAAAC
The DNA here is from genome assembly GCF_902729225.1 of Pteropus medius. Taxonomy (NCBI): domain Eukaryota; kingdom Metazoa; phylum Chordata; class Mammalia; order Chiroptera; family Pteropodidae; genus Pteropus; species Pteropus medius. Next base: position 30,525,021 of record NW_024349800.1, read on the forward strand.
GATGCCACTCCCAACTTCCAGAACTTGCTTTGGTTTTTTGATCCCTTCATGCAGCACAGATAATTTTATGTTCAGCAAATCCTTTTTCATATTTTTCTACATTTTGTGCCCCTCACCCCCAATAAAGTGTGACCATGTGACTAGTTTTGGTTAAAAAAACATGAGTGGAAATAACAGATGTCACTTCAATTGTTTCAGTGATATCCCTCAGCATCACTCCCTGATCTCTCCGTTCCCCTCTGGTCAGGAGCATGAAGCCCAAAGACTGAAGCAGCCTGCATTAATGGGTCTCAGTAGAGTTTGCTATCCACAGTAGAATTTGCATTAGCAAGAAGTAAACTTTGATGTTTTAAGTCACTATTCTTTTATGGTTACTGCTATAGCATAAAACCGGGTTACCCAGATACTTCCCCACCTACTTCTTCTATTAATTGTCCTTTTTCGATACTAGGAAAAAAAAATGGTGTAGATGATAGAGACTCTGTTCATCCCTCCGGAGACTAAATCAAAGTTGTGATGGAATCAAGGAGCAGCAACAAGGAAAAATTGCCTGGGATCTAGAGGAACAAGCCATACAGCCAGGGAGAAATCCAAGAAAGCACCCTGCAATGGCAGAAGGTAGGACTGGGTGAGGACGCTGGGTTACCGGGTCTCGAGTGGCTGAGAGAGACGGATATTGCGGTGGTGGCAGAAGCCTCTCAAAGGGGCCGCTTTCCCAAGTGGATTTTCGTGGTGACAGACCCGCTCACTCTGAGCACCAGTACCTATTCAGCTGTGTGCAGGGGGCACCAGAGACTTACAGGGAGACATTGTTGGAGTAAGGGCTGAGAAGAGACTCGCCCTGTACAGAAGTGCCAGCAGTATCCATTATTCCCTGTTGAGACCTGCCCCCCGTCTCCAGTGCATCAGATGCAGTGCTGCCATAGTCCAGATGTCCTCGAAATGGATAACAGAGGTTGCCCCGCCCAGAGGATTCCCAGAAACCCTGCCTCCCCCAACCTGGGCCCCACCCAAGCCACATCCTGGTATAGCCTCAGCAAGTCAGGTGCTCTTTGCTGAGCACCTAGACTCACACTGGAGGCAGCTGGCCTCGGTTTCTGGTGTGGCCTTTTGAGGCAACTATAAGCACAGCATCTGCGGATTGCTTGCTGAATCTTAACAGGTGGTTCCGGAGGGGTAGAGGCTTGGGCTAAGTTTGGCCTGCAGCTGAATCCCTCTCAGGACTGTGCCACTGGACACCTACTTCACAAATCCACACTAATAAGTCCGGGAGACTTAGGAGCTTTGCTTAGTACATAGAAACAGACATAGAAAGGCAGCCAAAATGGGAAGACAAGCAGAAACCATATGAGAGAACAGAACAGAGATCCAGATATAATGGAGTCAAGTAATCTAATAGATGCAGAGTTCAAAACACTGGTTATAACGATGCTCAATGAACTTTTGGGAAGTGTAGATAAATTCAGTGAGAATTTCAATAAAGTGCTAAAAAAAACCCCATAAAAATGAGAGTAGAAGTTATAGAAGGGAACCAGTCTGAAATGAATAACACATTATCTGTGATGAGAAGTATATTAAATAGAATAAACAAAGTAAATAAAGAAGAGGATCAATTGCCCTATCTAGACGACAGGAAAGCCAATCAGGACACTCAATCAGAATGGCAAGAAAAAAGATGCCAAGACTATAAAAATAATTTAAGGAGGATATGGGACACTATAAAGGCTCCAAATATTCATCTAATCAGTGTAACTGAAGAAAGTCAAGATGTTGAACAACTGTTTGAAGAAATAATGATGAAAAGCTTTCCTAACCTGAAGGAAATGGACATAAAACTCCAGGAAGCTCAGAGAATTTCAAAAATCAGGGATCCAAAGAGGCCCACACCAAGACATATCATAATTAAAATGCCAAAGGTTGAATACAAAGAAAGACTATTAAAAGCAGTAAGAGAAGAAAAAATTACTTATAAGGGAAAACCCGTAAACTGGTAGCTGATTTCTCAAAAGAAGCTATGCAGGACAGAAGGGCTTGGCAAAAATATTTGACAGGATGAAGACCCAGGATCTATAACCAAGAACAATTTATCCAGCAAAGCTATCATTTAGAGTTGAAGGACAGATAAAGAGCTTCCCAGACAAAAATAAGCTAAAGGAATTTATCACCACCAAGCCAGTATTACAGGAAATGTTGGAGGGACTTCTTTAAGAAGAAAAAAACATGTATCGAAAACAAGAATAAAGAATGGTAACAACTACATTCCTATCAGTAAGTACCTCAAATGGAAAAGAATGAAGAGCTCCAACCAAAAGATAAAGTAGCTGAAAGGATAAGAAAACAAGACCCCCACATATGAAAAGAAAGGGGATAGAAAAAGATATTGCTTTGATGGACCTAGAAGGTATTTAAGTCAGACAGAGAAAGATAAACACTATATGATTTCACTTATATGCGAATCTAAGGAATAAAAAGAACAAACTAATCAAAAACAGACTCATAAATATAGTGGACAATTTGGTGTCGGACAGAGGAGTGGGGAGTTTGGGGAGCTGGGAGAATGGGGGAAGGGCTAAGGAAGTACAAATTAGTAGCTGATGGATAGTCACAGGGATGGGGAGCACGGCATAGGGAATACAGTTAGCATTAATACATTGGCTAGGTGGAGGGTCAGGGGAGGGAGGGTGCAATTGGGAGGATCGTTTTATAAACTATATAGATGTAGCAGGCATGAAGATCCCCATATAGATGTCTAACCAATGTATTGTATACTTGAAACTAAATAAAAAAGAATAATAAAAAAATTATCCCCTTTTTAACTCTTCCTCTGTAAATATACTCAAGTATGTCCTGTCCAGAAAAACAAAAAAAAACAAAAAAAAACAACTTTCCTTGCTCCTACTCTTTCTCAAATTATCATATACCTCCTTTTTCATTCACAGATATATTTCTGGAATGAAAATCCATATTTGCTACCTCCACTTCCTCACCACCCACTCACTATTTAATTCCTAGGGATCTGGCTTCTGCTTTTTTCATTTTTCAGAAACTATTTTCTTTACGATTACCGGTGATCTCCTACTTGCTAAGTCACACTTAATCCTGTTCAACCTCTCTTTTACCAAGGCCCCAAACTCTGGTCAAGTGGTTTAAATCTTTTTATGATCACAGACCATTGAAAATCAGACAAAAGCTATGAATCTTATTACCAGAAAAGTCACACACATATGAATACAAATTTTTCATAATTGTCAGTTGTTGATCATCACGCTCCCTCAAAGCCCATCTGTAAATCACCTAAACATCTCTGTACTTTGGGTAAATAATTCTGCCCTGGTCTGCATTTAAGAAAGAAACAGAAAGTAAATAGGATCATCCATTCCCACAAAACAGTTACAGAGTATTCTTTCACTTCTCATTGTAGTTTCTTATGTCACCTGAAGTTTTGTCTCTAATTTTTTGAATTTCTATAGTAGCTTCTTACTATCTATTCCCTTATTCACCTCTCTTTATTCAATCATGGAGTAGTTGCAGAGTGAAAAAACAACACTGTGCTCCTCTTATCTTAAAGGAAATGACAGCATAGGTGGAAAAGAGGCATGCTCACATTAAAACTTGAATAATATAATGAAAAAGGATATGGATAAGTGGGAGACATATTAAACTATTTCTAAGAAAAACTGAGACACCGCTTTCTGTAAGAAAGGGAATGTAAGCTAGGCCTTAAAAGATGAGCTAGGTTTTTGATAGGTTGATATCAGGGAAAATGGTTTGACACGTGAAATAGAAGGTATTAAAAATACTTAAACATAAACGAAATGTTGGAGAGATCGCAAGTGAGTCCCACATAGATTGATCAGAGAGGATACAAAATTAGATAAAAACAATAGTAGGTTGGGGCCAGTCTGTGTTAGTCTTGAGTACCAGGTAAGAGTGTCTGGGCTTTATTTTGTGGACAATAGGGAAACACTGAATATTTTTGAGCAAAGGACTGACAGGATAAAAATGATCTTTTAGGAGATGAATCTGCTAAGAATGTTTAATAGGTGAGAGACTGGCCAAGAGGAGGTTAGGAGACTGAACCGGTGAACTACTATACTGTTTTGAAGAGAGCAACATTAGCATAAAGGGAACAACCGATGTAGCAGGCATGAAGATCCCCATTGCATGGATCTCTTCAGCTGGTAGAATGCAGATAGCTAATAATAGCCTCCAGCTTCAGCACCTTCAGGATCTACCACAGCAGCATCCAAGCCAAGGTCATCATCTTCCTGTGCAGCCTCCACCAATGACTGAGCACAGCAGCATTACCAGGGCCTGGCCATCTGTACCCAGTGTAGGACTTCTCTAAGAGGCAGTCTTTGCTCCATTGGGTTGGCTGAGACTTGGCTAGATCTATGTCAGAGTCTGAGGCTCTCTCTGTCCAATCCTGTTTCTTCCTCACTTATCTTTCACAGGTGACATTTCATCACCATCGAGGTCTTTAAAGCTTTTTCTACTCAATCCTTTTTCCTTTCCCTTTATCTCTCATAGGTGTCTCACTCCACTCCTCAAGTAATATAAAAATACTTTGGAAATACGCAAAAAGTTACACATTATAAAATTTATACAAGTAAAAATTAAATTGATAGCATTGAATTTAATTGTGCCTAAGAAAGGTATATTCTAAGTTTAACTTATGCACTAGAAAACTAAGAAATGTGATAATGATTTATGTATTGAGGAAAACTCCATGGTCACTGCAGATTTGAATGAGTGTTCCACATTCTGAAATCTTTTTTCTGATTTAACTTGAGATCAAATAAGAGACTAAACTAGCTATCTGGACATTTCTTTATTTAGAGGAGCCAAGTTATTTTAAATAGAACAATTTCATCTCACAATTGAAAGTAATAATGGGATAAAAAGCAGGAGCAGAGCAATTCTCTGAGACAAGTGCCACAGCTGGAGTTCAGCAAATATGAGAGTCAGTATATGCACTAAAAATGTCCTTTAAACAGCAAAGATTCTTGAAGCTTCTTTGAAATATACTTTATGTCTTGTGTTCATGAGACACTTCTCTGAAAATGAAAAGATGCTTCTGTCACGGCAGTGTTGAAAAAAACATATAAAGAACTGTCACATAATACACCAACTTGATATTCAGAATATAACGGAAATTCTACTTGACAGACCATCTAGCACTATCAGCGAAACATAACCACTCTTCCTGTTTTTTTTTTTGTGTGTGTGTGTGTGTTGTGTGTGTGTGTGTGTGTGTGTGTGTATGTGGTGGGGGAGTTATAGTATAATGTTGAAAGTATATTTTATGTGTGCGTTAGGCTGGGGAAGATTAATTGGTCATCGAGTTTCAATTGTTCAGTGGCAGAGTAATTTAGGAAAGCAACTGTTAAACTAAAGAAGTTTTGAGCTGATAACTATTTGGTTAAAGTCCTAATCATTTCGTTTCTATTTTTAACTGCTACTCAACACAACAGTTCCTTTAGAAGTAGATCTTTGTGGAAGGTTGAAACATTTCAATGATATAAATTCAAATTGTTGTCCTTTATTAACAAAACATTTGGAAAATAATTTCAGTCTTCCGTAACCTCTAGCATGACCTCTCCTCTGCCAGCTTACTATCTTACACATTTGCTTTCTCAAATTATTTCCCTCCTTACTCTACAGACTCCCAACTTTTTTACTTTTCCCACACATCTTTCACATCTTTTACACAGCCCACTATCCTCAACTGAGGACACTGCCTCATATTTCTCCAGAAAATAAAAGCCACGAGAAGCTGCTCATCATCTGATTCCTGTCTACACTTCTACCTGCATCTGGACATTTTCTCATTCTTACCTCCCATTTCAGTGAAGTGTCTCTCCTTCCACAATTTTGCTCCTGCTCTGGATCTAATCCCTCTCTCTTCACAACATCCTCTCGCCCTTTCTAATAAATTATTCTGATCCTAAACAAACACGTGCTAGTATCTTTCATGTGTAAAAAGCCTTTCTTGACTTATATCCTCTCTAAAACGTGTTTCCTTCTTTTGCTTCCTGACAGAAAACTTCTTGAAATATCCTGTCTCTACATTCCCATCACCAACAAGTCATTCTTTAGTCCTCCCCAATCCAGCTTCCTTATCCCACCATGCATCTGAAATTGTGCCTGCAAAGTCAACAATGACCTCTATGTTGTCAAATCCATTGGCCACTTTGGTCCTTATCTTACTTGATTCTTCAGCAGCCAACCCTCTCCCTGAAATCTCTACTCATCTTCTGCGATGCCACTCAGGGCAGAATAGAATTAACATAGCAGGCCTGAGATGGTTATCCTTCAAAGGGGCTTGCAAGGTTGGCCCTTGGCTGACACTTGGGAACTTGATTCAGGAGTGTTGCCATTGTTCCCTAGCTGATAATGATGGCTCACTGTGCCTAGTCTGTATAAACATTGTGTTTTATGCTGAACACCTGCTTTTCTTCTGGGACTCGGGAATTTTGCAGGCAGACAGTGCCTACGTGATCAAACCCCAATAAAAATCCTGGGCACTGAGTCTCTAATGGACTTCCCTGGGCAGAAACATCAAACACATGTTGCTGCATTTTCATTGCTGGAGAAGAGTGTGCTCTGCATGACCCCTCGGGGGAGGAAAAGGGTATAAGGAAGCCTGCCCATCGATTCCCCCAGACTCCACCAGTGTCTCTTCCCTTTATAATCCAGTTCTGAATGTTTACTACATTACTGTGATAAATCTTAGCTGTAAGCACAACTGTATGCTGATTCCAGTAAGCCTCCTAGTGAACATCTGAACATAGAGGTGGTCTCGAGGACCCCTATTGCTACTCTGTCTTGGTGTTCCTTTTCTCATACTCCTTTGTTGATTTCTTCTGCCCTGTCCCACCTTAAACCTCAAGGTTTTACTGTCTTCTCTTCTTTATAATGTTTTCTAGATGATCTTATTTGGTATCTTAACATTAAATATCATCTATATGCTGACAACTTCCAAATTTATATCTCCAGCCTAGTTCTTACCACTAACTCTAGAAACTGATAACCCAAAAGCCTCCTTGAATCTTCACTTAGGACCTTACAGGCAAACTTAATGTGATGGTACAGAACTCACGGTTGCTCTTTCCCAAGCCTGGACCTACCCTGTTTTCCCCATCTTGATGAGTGACGATGATATACTCTATTACCAACAGTGGTAATCTGGGAGTCATCTGTGAACTCTTCCTTTTTGAGTCTCATATGACATTCTCTCATCTAATCTTATTAGTTCTACCTCCAAGAAATTTCTCAAATTTGACCACTTCTATCTCTCCCTGATATAAGCCAATGATCATCTCCCACTAGACTGATGAAATAGCCTCCTAATTAGTCTCCCTACTTCCATTCTTACCCCTGTATAATCTGTTCTCCATTTAGAGTCAGACAGAGCCGCTGAAAGTATAAACCAAATAATGTCATTTTCCTGATTAAAAACTTGTCTATTGGTTTCCATTTCACTTAGAGTAAATCTACATTCTTGGCCCACTTACTAAAGAAAGAATAGATGGTCTTGCATTGTGAAAATGCTTGTCCTGATCAGGAAACTGAGAGGTCAGAGTACCTGGAACAGAATGAGTGAGGGGGGATCAAAATATGACATGAAATGTTAAGAGAGGTAGGGGTCTTTTCTTGTAGGGCCTTGTTTTATGAGTATTTATTATATAAAACTGTGCTAGTATATGGAAACAAAAGTCCTAATAACACAAAACTGTTCTCTAATTAACTGATCATTTATAAAATGAGTCTTTATTTAAATATTTTTCCATACAAAACACGAGTTCTTATTTTTCCCATCCTATCTCATTCCGTTACCTCTCAGTTGACACCTCACTGGTTTGAACTTTGAGATTGTGGTAAACATCCAAAATATCAATCAAATGAAAATCAAATTAAAAAAAATTTAACTGCAGATTATACAACAGATATAAGATTTCATGAAGTTGATAAAAAGTGATATTAGAGAACTCTTCAATTCACACACAACGCTGTTGGCAAGTGAGGCTCTGCAGTGATACCAGTTCACAATGGAAACAGAGAATATAGAAAAGGAATGTGCGTCAAAAAGAAATAACTTAAATATCAAGCAATTAAGTAAAGTCATTCAGAAAACTGATGAGGCTCTTGATAATTTTTGCAAAAATGACTCTGCTTATTAAGAGAATGAACAAAAAAGGCAATAGACTAGAAGAAAATATTTGCAAATCACATATGGGGTACAGGATTTATCCTCAGAATATATAAAGAACTTTTAAAACTCAGAACTTTTAAAACAAATAAGGCCCTCAAAAGTGGGCAAAATATTTTCATAGACTTTTCACCAATAAAGATATATGGACGCTAAATTAGTACTCAGAAAGATGCTCATCATTGTTAGTCATTAGGAAAATGCAAACTGGAAGCACAATGAAGTACTTCTATACTTTACTATAAAGGCTATAGTTAAAAAGACAAATCATACCAATTAAGCTAGGATGTATAGCAACCAGAACTGTCATACACTTTAACTGTTGGTAAAAATGTAAAATGGCATGACTGCTTTGGAAAATACCTGTCAGTTTCTTAAAAAGTTGTGCATATACCTACCATATGATCCAGCCATTCTTCTCTCAGGTATTTGGCCAACAGAAAAGAAAATATATGGTCATTCAAAGACTTACACATTAACATTCATAGCAGCTTTATTTGTAATAGCCAGAAAACAAGCAAACTTTTTATCAACAGATAAAAGGATAAGCAAATTATAGTATATTTGAACACTGGTACACAAAATCAGGAGTTGTTTGAGGGAAAACTATAAAATCAACCTTGATGAAGATCAAGTGTGGTTACTTCATCAACAGCATGAGCATCACAAGAGAATTTGTTAGAAATGCAAATTCTCCGGCCCTACTCCAGACCTACTGAATCAGAAACTCTGGGGGTAGGAGCTTTCTAAACCACTGCTTTAGATGGATTTGCTAAAAGTATTATCAGTGAGGGTTCTTGATATCTTATTGTCAGTCATCTTATTGTCAGTAACCAACTTTGGCTAACAAATTAAAGATAAATTTCTTGGAGAGTGTCAGGTAACTCACAGAATTGATAAGAAATGATAAGGAACATTCTCAGATAATGGGCTGGAACCAAGGGAGTCAGGATAGCAGAAACAATCTGATTAAGATGCTGCTGCCACCACCAATGTATGCCATCTCTGCTATTTGATGTAGTAGTCACTGTAGGCAGCCACTGTTACCAATAACACAGCCACAGATGCCAGACTGCCCGTACCTACCACAGATCCAATATCATCCATTATCCCTTTATCTTCGCATCACTTGCTCAAGATTCAGAGTAAGTGGTAGCCAAATTTGGGTCGCAAGGCACTCAAGGGAGTGAATAGAGGGTGAATCTCACTCTTTATGCTTTCAAAGTTAGAGGTAGGAGCCTATTGCTCACCAAGACCTAGATAATGGGAAATTTCCTAAATCTAACAAGTGAGTCCAGATGCTGAGCAGTCAAAAACAATTATAGATGCTCACTATTATAAATGTCCTGAATAAAGTAAATTGGGTGTATTTTTAATAGGACCATATTCTAGCAGAATTAGTCAAATACATTCTTTGTATTAGTAATTATGGACTTAAGAACTGTCCATAAAAGTCACTCTTTGTTCTCAAGAGATATGTCTTTTCATTCAAGTATTGGCTTACAGTGAGTAAATCATAAGAATGAATAGTGCCAGCATGTGCCTTTTCACTGCATGTTCGAGTAAAAGACTGTGAAATGAAATGACTGGGTTTGGAAAATTGCTGCTTAGGCTGGACTCTTGGTAACTTTCAAGTGGCATTATTTAAAACTGAATTAATTGGACATTCACAGGCAAAAATATGAACCTTGATCTAAATATCACATTGTATAAAAATTAACTCAAAAAAGATCATGGCCTTAAATGCAAAACATAAAATGATAAAACTATTAGAAAAAAAATCTTTGAGGCTAGGACTAGGCATATTTCACAGATTCGACATAAAAAGTTTGGCCCACAGAAAGAAAAATTGATAAATTAGACCTCATCAAAACTAAAAACTTTTACTCTGCAAAAGGCCCTATAAGGTGATAAAAGGACAAGCTATAAACAAGGAGAAAAATATTTGCAAGCCACATATCTGACGAAGGAATAGTATCTGGAATATATAAACAACTCTCAAAACTTAACAGTAAAAAACGAGCAATCCAATTAGCACGCAGAAAAACAGAAGCATACATTTCACCAAAGAGGATATGCAGGTGGCAAATGAGCTCATGACATACAGTTAACATCATTAGCTATTAGGGAAATGAAAATTAAATCCACAATTAGATATCACTACATAATTACTAGAATGGTTAAACAGTGACAATATCAAATGTTGGCAAGATGTGGAGAAACTAGATTACTCATACATTGCTAGTAGGAATGTAAAAGGTATAGCCACTCTGGGAAACAGTTTGGCATTTATTTATATATTTACAAACTAACCATGCATCCCAGCACGACCCAGAAGTTGCACTCCTGGGCATTTACCCCAGAAAATTAAAACTTATGTTCACACAAAAACCTGTAGATGAATGTTTATTTGGAAAATTAAAAACCACCCACGTCTTTCGACAGGTGAATGGTTAAACTATAGTACATCCATACTATCGAATGCTATTCAGCAATAAAAGAGAACGAACTATTAGTACATGCAACAACTTAGATAAATCTCTAGGAATTTATACTGAGAGAAAAGAGCCAGTCTCAAAAGGTTATATCTTATATGATTCCATTTACATATGATCTGGAAATGAAAAAAAAATAGAAATAAAAAAACAGATTAGTGATTTCCAGGGATTAGGGATATGGGAGGGATCAAGGAAGTGATGTGACTATAAAGGATAATAGGAGGGATCTTTGTGATGATGGAAATGTCCTTATCTTGACTGTATAATGTAAGTATCTTGATTTTGATACAAGATGATACCAATTGTTGCAAGATAAGAATTTGGGAAAACTGGATTTCTGTATTATTTCTACAACTACATGTGAATCTACAATTACGTCAAAATAAAAAGATTAATTTAAAAAACAAAGCAACAACTGAAAAACTGAATTTTTCAGGTTCTGAGTCCAGAAAGGCAGCCCACTCTCTATGGCTAGAGATGAGGGTTCCTCCCATAGCAAATGCTTATGTGCACCATTGACTCTCCACAATTCCAAAATGAAGTGACCTTCAACAGGGAGAGGAAGAACTTACCTTATCTGACATTCACACTTTCCTTTCCTGAGCACATTGGTCTTTTCTGAGCTTCTTAAACACATCAAGTTCTTCTCCCACCTCAAACCTCCACTAATACTGTTTTCCTACCTGGATCATTTTAAATTATCCTTCTCAATACCTCATTCATCAGATGCTACTCCCTCAAAAATATCTTTCTAGGCCTCCCAGTTTAGGCCAGGTCCCCCTGTTCTACACAATCAAAGCACTCTTCATCCTGTTAAAGGGTTTTAAAAAATATATATAATTATATACCTGTAGAACGAGTTGTTTGATGTCTGCCTGCTCCACTAGACAATGAGCTCCATAACATCAGGACCTACCCAGAAATAGATCTTTTAAAAAAGGAAATACATTACATTAAATTTTAAGTTGTATTTCTAGCATATAAACTTGTTTTCACCTTGAGCCTGTTTATCTATTATCCACACACAGACACAGAAAGCCTTCTGTGAATGGTAAATTGTATGGAAATTGTGTCAATTAAGGGAAAAAAGCCAGGTTCCCCATTTGGATTAAAGCAGTACTGGAACAGGGACAACATAAGCCTCATGGTAATATGATGACTTGACAAAACAAATTTAGCAGAAGCAAAAGTTTACAGCTGAGAGTGACCATAAAAACATAAGCCCCCATCCTCCAAAACTGACAGAACTATTGGATGACACATTGAATTTTTCAATCTGTGGGAGTCTGAATTACAGTAAATCCTCAATGTCCTCAATAGGTTCGGTCTTTAAGCGAAACAATATATAAGAAAACCAATTTTACCAGAGGCTAACTGATATAGTTATGTTCCTATGGAATCTCATCAACATTATAACTCAATGACTTAAGGGCCTGCTATAGATTTATCTAGAGATCTTAAGAAGTAAGAAGATTCCAGGTGACATTCAGTTACAGTTTTATCTGTTTACTTGTCTATCAATCCACTAGACAGAACTCCTTGAGGACAAGTACTGTGTCATTTATTTTAAAATCTCAAACTTGACACTCAGAAGGCAGTCAATACATATTTATTGAATTAATGAATATATAATTCACTGTGGAGAATTAGGAATTTGATAATTACCCCTCTTATGAGTCTGTAAATTTCAAGAGATTCTGGTTAGTACAAAGAAACAGATTTCAAAGGGCAGCGTTTCAAGCGTCAGATAAAGTGTGAGTGTCTTGTTCGCTATCCAAATTATTCATGCAGACAATTCTATTCTCTACCTATAAGTAAGACCTATTCTTTTTATACACATAAAAATGGGGGCGGGGGTAGGTGGAAAGGGTATACATCCTCTTTATGCATTGGTTATCTCTCCACTGACTCTTGTTAATTTCTCCAACTATCATTAAAAAATACAATACATCTCTTTACTATATTTGATTATGAGGGAAGCTGTGACCTCCTACATTATTCATAGCTTGTCAAAGAAGAAACAGAGTTTCGGTGGTGCTAAAAAATACTTTTTGCATTTAAATATAAAGTTTTAAAAGTAATAAATAATAAAACATTTTTAAATCATTATATAAATATAGCTTGATGGATAGACCTGACCAAGGGCCACCTACATGATGAAGATGTCAAAAAAAAAATGTTTAATAGTCTAGAATTACTCCCATTTGATCCCAATGATATCTAATATTTTAGAGTTAGAAGTTCATTCCGTAAGGGTCTTCCAGTTCCAATGGCATGTCAGCTTGAGCAAATGTAAAAAAAGCTCTTATACAGGAATGCTGCATAAAACATAATAACAAATAACAACCACAGATGAGCTCACACACAGAAAAGGAAAATTCCAAATGCCAGGAAAAAAAAAGAAAAAGAAAGCCAGAGTGATAAACATGTGAGTTAATTCTGCATCAACTTTAGGGCAGGGCTTTTGGATCTGGAAACAAGTAAGTTGAGGTTCAATATCTATTGAGAAACAGAATTTGAAAACTTCAATCTAAGGGAATTGGAAATAAAATACTGCATAAAAACAGAACTCTTCAAGGGTTGAATTCCCAGGCTTGTAACTTGCATAAGGTAAAAATCTAAATTTACAGTAGATGAAAAATAAACATAAATATTGATAGGTACTGGTCCTTTGATACTTCTGTGGATCTGGTGCAAGCAAGCAAACGAACAAACTACTCTGGGTCACATGGGATTCCCAAAGAGAAAAAAGGTATCTGAAGATGATCTCATAATATAAAAAGTTATAAAACACAAGTAAATGATTCACTATGAACAAAAGTCAATAAATACATAGCACCCCTAAGAATTTGAGATAATAGAAAGTATGTCAAATATGATTGCCTGAAATAAGTATTTCTAAAATGATTAAAGAAATAATTGGAACCATAAACAACAAAACTCAATGATAAACAGAATAGGCATATTTGTCAAAGAACTAAATAAAACTTTTAATAAAATTAAAAATATACTCCTTGGAATTAGAAGATCAATGGTCAAGTTAAAAAGCAGATCATATACAGATGAACTAAGAATTCTCAGAATTAGAAATAGATCTGATAAAGTTATCCAGAGTGAGGTAGAGACAAAGACTTGGAAAATATAAGTATGAAATATGGAGATTAGAATGAGAAGATACAACACATGTCTAATGGGAATTCTACAAGGAAAGGAAAATACAAAAATTGTGAAAAGGTAATAGATGAAAATTTTGCATGATTGATAAATGAGTTGAATCATCTAATTCAAGAAACACGAATCCCCTGCTAGATCAACTCATCTAGTTACACTGTAGTGAAATGGCAAAATACCTAACAAAGAGAAAACCATAAAATAATAACAGAAATATTCATTCCTTTAGCTGTAATTTCCTTATTAAAAACTGAACTCCATACACTTCAGTTCAAATGAAATGAAGTGGATACTATGACTGGATAAAAAAGGTTTTTGGGTGAAATATTCAAAACTTAAAAATCATATGGGAACTAGAAAAAAAACCCTCATTTCTCAGATCCAATATTCTGGTATCTTTTATAACTGTAACAGCGAGAGTCTGAATATTTGGTTATTTTAGAATGATTCATTTTTAAAGATTATGCTTTAAATACTTTAAAGATTATGCTCTGGCAATAGAGTTTCATCTACTTGCCAATGTATCCCTAGTACCAAATATATCACATATAGAAAAAAACAGGCAGGGGAAAGTATGAAACTAACAACCTGTCATACTGGTTCACTGCTACTATGTGAATTATCAAGTAGTTGGCCAATAAGTATATCAAAGACATAAATATTTAATTGATAATTATCCCTGCCAATTCCTCCAGCTTGAGGAGAAACCTCTGTCTTCAGATATTTTCCATGAAGGACTATTGTACTCATTGGGTCTTCCAAGAAGGGTGATTACAGTCTGCTTCTTCCAGGGGTCTGATAAGAAGCCAGTGTTTTCTTCAGTGTCTAACTGAAAGGACAATGTACTGTTATCCAGCAGAGTATCCAGAGCTCTAAGAGATTTAAAAGAAAAAAAAATGCTTGGGAGTTGGTTTGAGGAGAAAATTGACCCAGACTTTGAGCTATTGTCTTCCGGTATGAGTAGACTACATCACCTAGAGAAACTTAAGCTCTCCTAACTTTCTCACTTGAAAGGGTCTCAATAGTGTTTTCTACTAAATTTCACATAGAATAACAGAATGACTTCATATCCTTTGTTTTAATAATTCTTTAGACTTTTCCAGTTCAGACGTCCACTTCCAGAAAACTTGACATCACCTGGAACTGCTTCTTTGAAATTGTAAATCCAAATATTCCTATTTTTCCAGATCCTTTGATTAGGCTAATCCTTTCATATTGTGCTGTACTTACTAGGGGCTGAGTCCTTTGACCTTTCTACTGGTCCTCTTCTCTCTTTACTTCGACTTTAGAGGGAACAGGTTTGTCACCCCACACTATGTCTTTTGGGATATTATTTTAAGCTGGTTGTTGTTTAAGAAACAAAACACTGAAGAAGAATGTTTGACCTTTCTCTAACTGCCTAAAAAAATTTAGATAGAGGACCTGCTCTAGGAAGGGAACTATAGTTTAATGTGAATTAAGTGTCATAGACAGGGAGAAACCTACCAAAGCCTTTGATCAAAGACCTTCCTGTAGCCCATTGTTAAAGATGTCCTAGCAAACATTTGTTTACAAAACATCGGCTTTCCTATTTCCCTGTGAATTGCCATTTTCCCCTTTGAAGTCCCAAACAACAACTCACCCCACCCTTCTTCTTAGCCCAGAAGGCATATCAACCTCA